>NW_020664563.1:11310485-11320730 GCF_002925995.2 Terrapene triunguis | reverse complement strand
CTGTTCTTTTTGCGGATACAGACTAACACGGCTGCTACTCTGAAACCGGTCAGCTGATGTAATCATACTGAGCTTTCAAGCACTGCTTGGGACACTGATCTTAGAATATACTGCCTTAACCCACCACGTTTGTCAATTCCGTAACTTTCATTGGGGATCTGATAAGCATTGCATGGATTAAATCAACTGGAAGGAAATGTAGAACACGGACCATACGCTCAGTTGCATCTGAGGAGAGGAATGGGAGTGTGGAGCTAGGGAAATATGAGGACTACCATTCAGTGCATGCATTGTTTTGTACTGAAGCCTAATGTCTGCAGGAGTAAATTATCCACTTCTTCAATCCACTGACATACAAAGGCTTCCTAACACAAAGGGCTCACACAAAGTATTTCACATCAGATTTGATGACAAAATTATCATTTTTTTTTCATTCCACTAGCTACAACAAAGATTCATATATTTTTCTGAAAATCCTAACAAAATACTGTATATTTGTTTTCTTTGCTTGAAAACTGACCTACTCATGGGATTATTATAGAAACTACCAAGTGATTCCCAAATTTAATTTGACTTTCCCTCCCAATATATAAGGGCATCAGACACTTAACAAAATTTTCAGAATGTCCAGTTTAAATCTCTTCCTCTGTAAAGGTATGTTTAATTTCCTTCAGGTTAAAAAAAAAAAAAAAAAAAAGGTTCTTCTTTACCCTGACAGTTAACCTTAAAATTTTGAAAACAAAGATGTTTTGAGGATCTTTTTTCTTATAAGTTAAATGAAGAGCAAAAAGATCAGCCTTCTGATGATAGCCTTGTTGCAAATATAACTGTGGATAAAATATTGGTCTCTCCCTAACAACATGGCTCTCCATTAGAACCAACACATTACATTTGTCTGATTCTGCTTTTGGGACACAGACCTGCTGTCAGAGGAGTCAAAAATTTTTATTTATATGACTTAGTTTGTACCCTCTCCAAATACTTCAAAATGCCTCCTGAAACTATCTTCTCAAAAATTTCTTGCTCATTTTCTTTTACAACACTGTCAAATATAGGACTGTAAAAGATTCTTAAAACAGAAACATGTCATGATGTGTTTGTAGTGAAATATAGTGCATGCATGCCTTAGTTCACACAAAAGCCAAGTAATTAGATTACACCACCCAGCCCTAAAGCAAAGTTTTCAATTCAAACGGAAAGCAGGAGTTCAATTGGCTCAGAGTTCTGAGTAGGTAAAAATCAATCAAGGACCAAATCCTGGTTACACTGAAGTCAGTGGCAAAATTCTCATAAACTTCAGCGGGACACAGATTTGGTCCCAAGCAATTCTTTAAAAAATACAATTTGCAGGGTTAGTAATTTCATGAGAAAAACTAGTTTAGGACAGGGCACTGGTAAATACCTGTTTAAGCCAGGAAAAATAAAATTATTATTAGACAATAGTAATGAAAATTACTAAAAAATACTTAATTTGATAATAGTTTTGCAGTAATATAGTCTGTTTACTTTTAATTAATGGAAATAAAACCAGAAATTGCCTCATCCTAAAGCGGTATGCCATTGCATGAGCTATCTCAAATAGAAACTGAAACTTCTGAAATCTGGGAATTCCCCTTCTTTGTTTTGGGGAAATAATGGTTTTAGATAAAGATGCATCAGGTATCAATACGAAATACTGATGAAAGATCTGGAGTATGTCAAGGGAAATGTTTAACTAAAAAAAAAAAAAAAAATCTAGAGATCTTAAAGTCCTAAAACTCCATTTTAATAAAGACAAAAATAAAATTTAAAAGAACAACAGGTTACTTACTGGTAACCAGGGTGGATAAAAATCAATGATTTAAAAAAAAAAATCAAAACAATCAGATTTTTTTTTACTTAATTTGGATTTTTTTTGATCAAATGCTTTTTGAGGAAAAATATAGTTAAAGATAGTTTTAATTAAGGTACTTTATAGCTCAAATATCTCATCATGTAATAGGGATTATAAATTCTAATTCTATAGTATGAGACAATATATTCATGTAATGTTTATGAAAAGTTTTGTAAATGAGTTCCAATAGTTCATGGATTAGGGACCCAATATTATAGGGTTCCAGGGGCTTCTGTATAGATTTAGGTTAATTTTTCTATCTACCCAATGGGACTCAGTGCTCAGTCTAGAACAGTGGTTCTCAAAGTCGGTCCGCTGCTTGTTCAGGGAAAACCCCTAGCGGGCCGGGCCGGTTTGTTTACCTGCCATGTCCGCAAGTTCGGCCTATCGCGACTCCCACTTGCTGCGGTTCGCCGTTCGAGGCCAATGGGGGCTGCGGGAAGGGCGGCCAGCCCATCCCTCGGCCCGCATCGCTTCCCGCAGCCCCAATTGGCCTGGAGCGGTGAACTGCGGCCAGTGGGAGCCGCGATCAGCTGAACCTGCAAACGCGGTAGGTAAACAAACTGGCCCGGCCCGCCAGGGGCTTTCCCTGAACAAGCAGCGGACTGGCTATGAGAACCACTGGTCTAGAAGATACCATCAGAGATGCTTAGTTTTGCAGTTCTCAAACTGTGGATTTGTGTCTCCAAAGATAACATGCTTCTTAATAGCAAAAATGTTTTTAAATAAATAAATAAATAAATATAGAGAAGTGAGAAATAACAGACCTCAACCCTATTTTCCCTTTGCAAATTTGTGTACACAGAGTCAATCCCTTACCTCTCTCTAAAAGTGCAAAGTTTCAAAAAGTTCAGTGAATAGAAGATTGTTGGGGGCAGAATAGATCTAGACAAGGAGAAGAAATCTGGAGATAAATGTGAGAAGGGAGGGATGGGCAGTAGAAACAAAAGGGAAACTGTTTGAGCAGCAAATTCCAGAAATGTTGAGATCTTTCTGAGTGTAACCTTCATTGATTTGAGATCTACCATACCATTCTCTCACTAGAAGAGAAAATCTATAATGGCAGCAGGCCGTAAAAGAGGCCCAGTTTGGGAATAAGAGCCATTCAAGAAATATGTGTTTGCTGATGATGTTTTAAAGAAAGTCACACCAGTGAACTGGTGAAAGTCCCTTAAGCATTTGGATTCAGAGACTGTTGAAGTGATAATCTCACTTTTAACAGCAGTAGCCTTTTCTACTGGTGTAGAAAGAATATTTTCTTCCTTTGGACTAATTCATTCCAAATTGAGAAATCGTTTGGGACCAGAAAAAGTAAGGAAGCTTGTTTGTCTGTTTTTTTCCAGATTATGAGCAAACAAGAAAATGAAGGTGAAAATGACTGAGTTAGCTGCAGAAGCCAATATTTTAAGTTTCTCCTGTTGACCTGGCTAGCAGAGATTATTTAATTTGTTTGGGGTTTTTTTAATATTTCATTCAATTATTTTAGTTAAAAACGATTTTAACAAAAACAAACCTGATTTTAAAAAACTTGAATGTAACTACATTCCAAAATTCATATGCTTGTTTTGTTAAAATATTGTATGTTTGCTTCTGAAGAAAAAAATCCAGAATACATAACGTTGTTGTTTTAGTTAAATAAAACAATTTAAATGTCTGTCCGGTGATGTTCTCCTCCTAATACAGCATGGCAAGAAAATCCTCCAAATATTAATGATTAAACTGTTGAATTGGAGATAGTTCACCTCCCAATGACTTCGTAAATATCTGCTTCAATTATCTTTGGTAAATGAAATAACCAAACAATCATTCATTTTCTGATATAGCTATAAAACTAATCTGAAAAGTTTTCAAAATAAATCACTTTAAAAATGTATAGTGTGTACCTTCTAAAAATGAAACCTACCTCTGTCTCTGAGTTGTGAAGAATATGTATTAAGATTATAACAACCAACAAGAATGCACTTTTATGTAGAAATCCATGATTAAATCGAGTCTTCCTAACTAGTGACTTAAATCAAATCCACCCTGCTGGCAACTGATATTCTTTGTGTATTCCCACTTGGGGGTTGGTACCCATTGGCATCAAGCTCTTGGAATCCCTAGCAAAGCTGTGTTCTTTGGGACTACATGGTCACCCTCTATTGACATCAGCATTCAACATCTGAGTATATATAAGAGTATGGCCACCAAACACCTCAGTTCCTTCTTATGGAGCCAAATAGTATGTTAAGAACCCCAAGGTAGAAGGAAAGTGTGAATGCACAGAGGCAACTCTCGTACAACAGTTACCAGAAAGTAGCCTCTCCTTTTATGAGGGCCTCTATGTACAGTATTCCAGCTTGTGGAAGAGTGGCAAGCAACACCACATAGAACAGACAATGGATTGAGGAGTTCTTTAGGTAAAGAAGTACCGAACCACTGCTTGCTGAAATCTAGCATCAGAGCGGGAATCAAGATCTAACACAGGATATTTAGGGAAGATGTGAACTGAACTCCTAGTGGCTACTCAACATCTCTCTCCTATAGGTATTTGTCTCAGACATGCTACCCAGGCAACATGCTACCCAGCATTGCAGTATTTGAGGGTTTGTCTACACTTGTAACACTACAGTGGCGCTGCAGTGCCACTGTACCACTTCAGTGTAGACACCACCTATGCCGATGGGAGTGGTTCTCCTATTAGCATAGGTAATCCATCTCCACAAGAAGCAGTAGCTATGTCAACAGAAGAATTCTAATTCTTCTCATTCTGATTCTTCCATTGACCTAGTACTGTCTACACCAGGGGTTGTAAGCTTAACCACAACGCTCAGAAGTGTTGATTTTTCACACCCCTGAGCAACATAGCTGGGTCAACCTAACTTTTTAGTGTGGACCTAGCCTCGGTGTACAATGAGACTTCATCCCTGTTGGGAAGGAAACTTGAACCTTAGAACTGCAAAAACCTCTGAGTGGAAATACTCTGTCTTTTACAGCTCTCCCCAGTGACACAAATGTTAAGATCTACAGAAGGTCTTAGTCCTTTCTAAGTAAAAGCAGAGTTCTCTTCACATGAAAGAGAGGTTCCTAACTCTCTTCGCTGGCAAAGAAAAGAAAGTGAGGTAGGTAGGGGGCTAAAAAATGCAAACATTTTTGCATTTGTAAATGATTCACCTGCAGAAGAAAGTGGTATAGTGTTATTAAATAAAATTTTCAGATAAATGCAACATTTTTCCATAGAAATTGCTTCAAAACAAGGGGCAGTAATTCTGAAAAAGACCAAGAAATACCAACTCCGGGATTACTATTTATCCACTAGACCCTGATGCTACAATCTGATCTATACAAACAGCTTCTTGCACCAGCATGGAGCCCCATTAACTTAAACAGATACTCCTGGGGGAATTCTGCACCACTGCACGCATACAGAATTCATGTCCCCTGCAGATTTTTTTGCTTCCCAGTGGAAAAATGACTTCTGACGGGGCAGAAAGAGAAGCTGCAAGAGTGGTCACGTGCTCCTCCCCAGCAGCACAGGCATGTCAGTTCTGGCACCCGGAACAGCCAGCAGAGACATCAATTATCCCCAGGGGGGTGGAGGGCCAGGACAGGGCGGCCGTGGGAAGACATCAATCACCACTGAGGGGGCAGGGCATGCATGCCAGTGACAGACAGACATTCTGCCCCTCTTGCTCGCTATTGCAGCATGCCTGACGTAGTGGGGCAAGGCTTCAGGGTGTTTCTGAGGAGGCAGGCATGGGGCAAAGCAGAATGTAGCAGCCTGCTTACTTAATTGTTCCCAATGTTCTTAGTGAATTCCCCCAGGAGTATAAAATGGGTGCACAAGTTTTAAGGTTCCTTTACATTGCCAGAGTAGTGTAAAGGAGCCTTTTGTAAATAACTGTATGGCCTTATAAATGCTTATGGTGCTTTAGTGATTAGAACTGATCTAAATTTTGGGGCTGAAAAAACTTCCTATCAATGTGATACATGAACTGTTTACTACTGGCCTTTCTGGAGATGGTCAGTAGCCAATATAAATTGTGAGTTTGACGCCCCAACCCTCACTTGCTCTTTCAGTTGCCTAGGGTGTAACACTGATGTTATGGCTGCATATACTTGTTGACTAATAACTAGAAATAAAGGGTAAAACCTAGTTACATTACTATTAGACAAAGGGGGCATGGAGATTTCCTCCAATGCTCCTCACTCCCATTCTCCAGCCATTGTATTGTAGTTTAAATAAATTACCAAAATAATTGAAACTGGCATGATTATATTGCATTATTTTTACAAATAAATTACGAAGAATTTTAAAATATTGTGTGCAGAACTTTTAATTTTTTGGCGCAGAATTCCCCCAGGAGTAAATGAAGCTCTACATCATAGGAGTTATGGTCCGCATGTAGACTGTATGATATAATCAGGGTCCAAGTCAGTACAGTGTATGTTGAAATGGTGGTGTACATGAAAGTCCTACTATTTTTAAGGATTCTAAAGCTTGTAGTATATATTTAACAAAGTTCAAAAGAACATGAAGGGAGAAGAATTTTTTTAATTTTACCATTTGTTTCCTTATTATGAGTTTACAACACTGTGCAGAGTTAAAAAAAAAAAAAAGGCACAGTTACAACTGGTATGACGGTAATCCCTTACATTAATGGACTGAAAAATGTGCCAATTTTATTTAAAAAATTAAAACATAGAACTGGGACAGATAAGATAGTTAGAGATAGAAAGAACTTAACTTTTTTATAAAAAAGTTAGCTCCATTAAAATAGTCCCCTATAGCAACTGCCAATCTTGAAATGAACCCAGTAAACAGGAGAACTGCAAGAGTTTATGAATTCTCTATTATCTGGATATTTGTTTTTTGCACTTTATTTTCTCTTTGATTGGAATTCAGTGTCTTATCTGCCTCTTTTCCGTCTATATTAGTACAGTTTTCCCTTCCCTCTACCATCCAAACAAAGTAACAGCTGTGCTAAATTGCCTCTGAGAATGCAGCTCTCTGCATATACTGGACTGTCTGTGTGAAACAGTAACTGAAGTAGTCTCCAACTGCGCATTTAAGAGCAAATGGTTGTCTGTCACTAATCTGCCTGAGACAGTTGCATCTAATTCTTTGTTTAGCCTACACATCCCTCCCAGAGCCACATCTCCAAAAAGGACTAGTGTCTATGACCCAACACCTATTTCTGTTCTACTGCAGTGGTTTCCAGGTGCAGGCCAGTGGCATCAGGAGTGTTGAACTTCAGGATTCTGTCACCCAAACTTTCCCTCTTCCTTATAAAAGTCTCCATGGTAGTGCAGCACTCCAAACCCACCTCAACCCATCCTAATTCAAAGAGTGCATGCTATAATCCGTTTTGCGACCCAAGCTGCTCCATAACCCCATCTCATGATCACAAAGACCCATTCAAACCCTGGGTGCTTTAACTCACCAACAGGGCTCAGTTAGTTACCCTGTACCCACACCTCACAACTAATGCATTAAAACCACAAAAGCTCTAATTCTCTTAAAACATAGATAGACCATTCCATACTGCTGTCAATAAGCAAAAGCTTCATTCAAACCATGCACGCTCTTACTCGCACCCGGTTTGAGCTATTGTGTATCCCCATCCAATGATCACACACAGAGACCGATTTGGAACACCGGCGCATTAACCTGGCCAAGGCTCAGGCCCTTTCAAACTGTGGGTCCTCTAGTCTGGCATGGGGGGCAGGCCACGGTAGCCCACCTTCCGAACACGTGCCTTTTGATCCATGTTCCCTATTCACATCTAGCAGGGAGCCAGTCTCACCCTCTCCAACCCATCCTAGTCTAGGGTTTAGGCCGCTTCACATACCCCTCTCGCCATCGCGCAGCCCCATTCAAACGGCGGGTGGGCTGGCTGAGTCGGGGACGCTCCATACGCCCACCCCACCCTAGGAGATGGTCGGTCCCCCCGGCCTGTTCACACACGGGCGGGAATTGGGCGTTCCAGCCCCATTCACACAGCGCACGCTTTGCCCTGGCCTGGCGGGGCTTATACCGTAACTACCCCCGTTTCACCCACCGCGCGCCCCATGCCAGCACGGCCCACGGCCGGAGTCCAACTCCCCCGTCGCCCAAGCGTGTCTCTGGGGTGTGGGGGACCACACGCGTGGGTGTGGGTGGAGGGTGATGTCAGTGACCCCGTCCCGACTGCACAGGGTCTGGATTGGGGGGTCCGGACCCTCCCCGGATCTGGGAGGGGACCGTGCGCCTCCAGTCCCCGCCTGGCAACCCTGAGGCCCGGAATCCAAGCGACGGTTTATCCTCCTTCTAGGGCTGCAGAGAGCGGAGGAGCTGGACAATACCCAGCCGCAATTCCCCGGAGAGGCGGCACCGGCCAGCGGCCTCCCTCACGTCGGGGAAGTGTGAGTGTGTGTGTGGCGGGGGTGCATCCCCTGGCTTACCTGCGAAGGAGACGGAGCGGGGAAGGAACCACTCCGTCCGCCAGGCGGGCTCCCGCGCTCGGGGCCGCCGCTGCAGCTCACCCGGTCTGGATTACTGTCATTCAGTAGCGGCTACCTGACCCGAGGTGGGGGAGGGAACAGCAGGCACCACCGCAAACAGAGAAGGAAGGTAGAAAACGCATGCGCATAAGTTCCTCTCTCTGTAGAAGGGGGGAAATGAGCCCATCCGCGCAGGCGCCGGGTGATGAACGGCCGCGCGCGCGCCCGCCTACGAGTGAAGCGTCTGCGGCGCAAGTGAGTACGCGCGCGCCCGGCCTGACAGTCCCAACGATCGCAACTGCCCAACCGCCGCTGGCAGTGGGAACAGCTCGCGCTCAGCTGCGGGGGTAGAGGGTTTGAGGCGCGCGCACCGTCTTGCTGCGGTTGGTCGCCACAGAGAAAAAGGAAGGAGTGGGGGGAATGTAGCTACGCATAGCCCTCGCCTGTGATTGTTTCCCCATCGCTCGCGTTCACTGGGGCAGGTTCCAGTCCACAATACATTAAACATGTGGAACATCTGGAAGGGCCATCTCTGGACGCTACCCCAGACTGCTTTTTTTAGGGCCCCTTTCCACTCACGCCCCTTGGGGAGCCTGCCTACTCTGTTCCAGACCACCTGAGTGCCTCTAATAATTCATCCTTCGCATTTATACATCTTCAGGGGTGCTGCAATTTTTATAGTGGGGGTGCTGATGATGGAAATCATGTATTTGGTGTTTGTTACTACTACTTCAAGATAGTGGGTGCAGCAGCACTCCCAGAACCCCTAGCTCCAGCACCACTGTTCATCTTCAGCCTGCTTTACAAACATTGATCTCTCTCCTTAATTAACTCGCTGTTTTTTCTCTGCTACACGGAAGTCAGTTATTGCTTAGTTCACAGCTCATTTCAGAGATGTGTCAGCAATGTGTACATACACCAGCCAATCCATGAACTACCATCCAAACGGTGGCCCGCCTGCTATATATACATCATTTCTAAAAGAGAAAGGTAGCGTCTGTAGAGATAACAGGTCCCAGGATGAAAAGTTCTGTTTGAGCAGACCACAGTAAATCAAGATGGAGCATGGCATGATTTTTATGAGGCTATGTGCACTGCTTTTTAAAATCTATAGCAGGAAACCAGGCAGAAGGGATTAGGGAAGATTCCACACAGAAGCCCCCCACCTCCACCCTTTAAAGCAGAAAATGAGAGGGAATGATGTTAGGGATTGCACCATAACAAGCAAATACTGTTTTCCTGATACTAATAAAACTTCTGTGTTGGGTGTTAGAAGAAAGCAGTCCTTCCTATTGTCACATGGCACAGTGTCAGAAGTTGACTCATTTTGAACCAGCATAAATGAAAGGAAAATTAAATACCAAATTTCAACTCTCCACCAGGCTTTCAGTTTGATAGGCCAATGCAGTGGCCTGAGTTGAAAGAAGGGTTCACCAGATTTCTAACTGCAACAAAGTTTAGCACAGTGATTAAATATTCAATATTTAATCCAAGGGGGAGCAAAGCTGAAAATATTTATAAATCATTTTCCTTCACTGAGGGAGGAGATAACTATTTTGCTTCACTACGCATTTATAATTCTTAGAACGAGCCAGTTAAATAGTGGATAAGGAGAAGGGGTTGACAATTTATTTAGACTTTCAAATGACCTTTGGCAAAGTCTCTCACAAGAGGCCAGTGAGGAAACTAAGTCTGAAGTGAGAAGTAAAGTATTATCATGCATCAAAAATTGGCTGAGACAGGAAACAGTATAGGAATGAATGGTCAAATTCCATAATGACAAAAGGTTAGCAGCAGAATGTCATTCAATTCTGTACTAGAACCAATATTGGTTAATATATTTATTAATGATCTGAAAACGGAGGTAAGCAATGAGATGTCAATATTTGCAGATAACATAACATTATTCA
>NW_020664563.1:11300009-11310085 GCF_002925995.2 Terrapene triunguis | reverse complement strand
TTAATTCTTGTTAAATATATTTTATGGGACAAAAGTGGGTTAGGAGTTGATATGAGACTAGGTGACTGGTACTTAAACAATTACAGGGGCCATTTGAGGAAGGTTCTAGATAGAAGCTGAACAGTGAAGCAGAGAAAGTGTGTAGCATTAAGTTACTACTTTTTTCTGGTTGAGTCTTTGGTAAGGAATAGCAGAAAGAATCATTTTCTTCATTCTCACATCACAGGCCACTTCTCTATATTAACTTGTAGCTACAGCAATCAGCTTCATTTTATGCAATTTAGGTGTGGCATTCAGGTCCCTGCCAAATTGTCAATATTATTCTTAGCTAACAAAGACAAACTGTTTAAAAAAAAAAGTTTTTCTTCAGATCTTTAATTAAGTTTCCCTCTTAAATTAAAATTACATTAAGCAGTGTACACCAGCCAATTAATTTTCCCTTTGTTATATTAAACTTTCCATACAAAAATCTACATTAGCAAAACATTACAAGTTGCACTGTTAACACTTAGAATGATAGGAAATGTCAGAGAGGACACAACTATATGAAAGTATAGTGTTACAAAGGTTTACTGCTATGAATCTGATGTAACCACATTACTCTTATTCACGATTGGCAAAGCCACAACTGAGTTATGCCACTCATTTCAAATGAGAGCGACTAAAACATTTACAGTACACCACCATCACATCATATTCTGTATATTCCACATATATCACAGAAAAAATATTTTTTATAAATCTAATCTATTTATTTATCCGGCAGCCAGATACTCTTCTGGATAGGAATTTATTATTGTAGCATCTCAGAAGCTGTTTCTCAGACACATGCATATCCTGAATAATATCAAAAGTGTATATTTCTATGATTTCTTGTTTGCTTATGCATTTTGTGCAGAAGTATAACTATTCTGCATTTTTCATGTATCATCATCCTGGCAAATCCAAAAGGGACATGGCCTCCTTGCAAACTGAGTGCTGCATTATTCTTACAACTTATCCTCAAAACTGCCAAAGTACAAATATTACTTTATCCAACTAATGAATATACTTTAAACTATTTCAAAACTGTTTCTCTGAGGAATAAGAATGTATATCCATACCCTGTTGAGTTGGAAGTTATCAATATATTTGTAATTGAACATGATCAAATAAATTGAAAATTTAATGTTTCCATTAGCGGACATAAAATGTGTGTGTGTGTTTCCAGGTGCAAAACACAGGGTACTTGCAATAAGAAATGTAAATGGAATGTTATTCAGAGTGCTATGGAAAGATAAATAGTCATTGACTTTTAGTCTTACACATTCCTACTTCTCTTCCAGTACATGATTCTCATTGGTGGCCTTGTCTGTGTTTTAGTTTAAATAGCAACCAGACCCAGAGCAATCCATGAGTTATTGATATCATCATCAGAATCTTCCTCTTTTCTTTTTGAGTATATTTAAGTTCAATACAATACAGATTGACTGTAGTCCTTAGGCCTGGTCTACACTATGAGTTTAGGTCGACTTTAGCAGCGTTAAATCGAATTAAGCCTGGACACATTCACACGACGAAGCCCTTTCTTTCGACTTAAAGGGCCCTTTAAACCGGTTTCTTTACTCCACCTCCGACGAGGGGATTAGCGATAAAATCGGCCTTAGCGGGTCGGAATTGGGGTAGTGTGGACGGAATTCGACGGTATTGGCCTCCGGGAGCTATCCCACAGTGCTTCATTGTGACCGCTCTGGACAGCACTCTCAACTCAGATGCACTGACCAGGTAGACAGGAAAAGCCCCGCGAACGTTTGAATTTCATTTCCTGTTTGCTCAGCGTGGAGAGCACAGGTGACCACGCAGAGTTCATCAGCACAGGTAACCGTGATGGAGTCCCAGGATCGCAAAAGAGCTCCATCATGGACCGAACGGGAGGTACGGGATCTGCTCGCCATATGGGGAGATGAATCAGTGCTAGCTGAACTCCGTAGCAGTAAACGAAATGGCAAAATATTAGAAAAGGTCCCCAAGGCCATGAAGGACAGAGGCCATAACAGGGACGCACAGCAGTGCTGCGTGAAAATTAAGGAGCTAAGGCAAGCCTACCACAAAGCCAGAGAGGCAAACGGAAGGTCCGGGGCAGAGCCGCAAACATGCCGCTTCTACGCGGAGCTGCATGCCATGCTAGGGGGTGCAGCCACCACTACCCCAACCGTGTGCTATGACTCCCTCACTGGAGAAACACACAGGGAAGCGGGTTCAGGGTACGAGGAAGATGAGGATGAAGATAATGTAGATAGCTCACAGCAGCAAGGAAGCGGAGAAACCGGTTTCCTCAACAGCCAGGATATGTTTATCACCCTGGACCTGGAACCAGTAACCCCCGAACTCACCCAAGGCGTGCTCCCAGACCCTGAGGGCACACAGGGGACCTCTGGTGAGTGTACCTTTGTAAATATTACACATGGTTTAAAAGCAAGCGTGTTTAATGATTAATTTGCCCTGGCAATCGCGGCCAGTACAGCTACTGGAAAAGTCTGTTAACGTGTATGGGGATGGAGCGGAAATCCTCCAGGGACATCTCCAGAAAGCTCTCCTTCATGTCCTCCCAAAGCCTTTGCAAAAGGTTTCTGGGGAGGGCTGCCTTATCCCGTCTGCCATGGTAGGACACTTTACCACGCCAGGCCAGTAGCACGTAGTCTGGAATCATTGCATAACAAAGCATGGCAGCGTATGGTCCCGGTGTTTGCTGGCATGCAGACAACATCCATTCCTTATCGCTCCTTGTTATCCTCAGGAGAGTGATATCATTCACGGTCACCTGGTTGAAATGGGGCAATTTTATTAAGGGGACATTCAGAGGTGCCCCTTCCTGCTCTGCTGAACAGAAATGTTCCCCGCTGTTAGCCACGCAGTGGGGGGGGAGGGGTGAAGTGATCATCCCCGATAATTGGGTGTGGAGGGGGAGGGGGGCTAGTTGGGTTTGTGCTGCATGTTAACCCGGAAACCGCAGCCCCTCCTTTTACATTGCAAACCCATTTTAAATGGCCAACCCAACGGGTGCTTGGTATGGGAAATGAGGGCACTACTGTTTGAAACCATTCCCACATGTTAAGAAGGTTAAAAAAGCCAAAAGACTGTGGCTTACCATGGCTGCCTGCAAGCCGAAATCTGTTGCCTGGCATTGCGTGAGTGATCTCTCACACCAAACCGGCAGGCCCTCAATATAAGAGGAAAAATGCGACCTTGTAACGAAAGCACATGTGCTGTGTAATGTGAACAGCAAAATTTAATGTGAAAGAGTGTACCCATTGTTCTCTAAAATGTGTCTTTTTTAACCACCTCTCCCTTGTCCTCCACCAGCTGCAAATGTTTCTCCTTCACAGAGGCTAGTGAAGATTAGAAGGAGAAAACGGCGGACTCGGGATTATATGTTCACGGAGCTCCAGATGTCCTCCCACGCTGACAGAGCACAGCAGAATGTGTGGAGGCAGTCAATGTCAGACTACAGAAAAGCACAGTATGAACAAGAGGAGAGGTGGTGGGCTGAATCGCGGGATGAACAGAGCAAGTGGCGGGCTGAAGATGATAGGTGGCGTCAGCTTGCAGACAGAAGGCAAGAGTCGATGCTCCGGCTGCTGGAGCATCAAACTGATATGCTCCAGCGTATGGTTGAGCTGCAGGAAAGGCAGCAGGAGCAGAGACCGCCGCTACAGCCCATGTGTAACCAACAGCCCTCCTCCTCAAGTTCCATAGCCTCCTCACCCAGACGCCCAAGAACACGGTGGGGGGGCCTCCGGCCACCCAGTCACTCCACCCCAGATGATTGCCCGAGCATCAGAAGGCTGGCCTTCAATAAGAGTTAAAGTTTTAAACTGCAGTGTGTCCTTTTCCTTCCCTCCTCCACCACCCATCCCGGGCTACCTTGGCAATTATCCCCCTAGTTGTGTGATGAATTAATAAATAAAGAATGCATGAATGTGAAGTAACAATGACTTTATTGCCTCTGCAAGTGGTGCTTGAAGGGGGGAGGGGAGGGTGGGGTGGTTGGTTTACAGGGAAGTAGAGTGAACCGGGTGGGGGGGGGGGGGCGGAGGGTTCATCAAGGAGAAACAAACAGAAGTTTCACACCGTAGCCTGGCCAGTCACAAAACTCGTTTTCAAAGCTTCTCTGATGCGCACCGCGCCCTGCTGTGCTCTTCTAACCGCCCTGGTGTCTGGCTGCGCGTAATCAGCGGCCAGGCGATTTGCCTCAACCTCCCACCCCGCCATAAATGTCTCCCCCTTACTCTCACAGATATTGTGGAGCGCACAGCAAGCAGCAATAACAATGGGGATATTCTTTTCGCTGAGGTCTGAGCGAGTCAGTAAGCTGCGCCAGCGCGCTTTTAAACGTCCAAATGCACATTCCACCACCATTCGGCACTTGCTCAGCCTGTAGTTGAACAGGTCCTGACTACTGTCCAGGCTGCTTGTGTACAGCTTCATGAGCCATGGCATTAAGGGGTAGGCTGGGTCCCCAAGGATCATGATAGGCATTTCAACATCCCCAACGTTATTTTCTGGTCCAGGAAGAAAGTCCCTTCCTCCAGCTTTCGAAACAGACCAGAGTGCCTGAAGACGCGAGCATCATGTACCTTTCCTGGCCATCCCACGTTGATGTTGGTGAAACGTCCCTTGTGATCCACCAGGGCTTGCAGCAGCATTGAAAAGTACCCCTTGCGGTTTATGTACTCGGTGGCTTGGTGCTCCGGTGACAAGATAGGGATATGGGTTCTGTCTGTCGCCCCACCACAGTTTGGGAATCCCATTGCAGCAAAGCCATCCACTATGGCCTGCACGTTTCCCAGAGTCACTACCCTTGATATCACCAGGTCTTTGATTGCCCTGGCAACTTGGATCACAGCAGCCCCCACAGTAGATTTGCCCACTCCAAATTGATTCCCGACTGACCGGTAGCTGTCTGGCGTTGCAAGCTTCCACAGGGCTATCGCCACTCGCTTCTCAACTGTGAGGGCTGCTCTCATCCTGGTATTCTGGCGCTTCAGGGCAGGGGAAAGCAAGTCACAAAGTTCCATGAAAGTGCCCTTACGCATGCGAAAGTTTCACAGCCACTGGGAATCGTCCCACACCTGCAGCACGATGCGGTCCCACCAGTCTGTGCTTGTTTCCCGTGCCCAGAATCGGCGTTCCATGGCATGAACCTGCCCCAGTAACACCATGATTTGCACATTGCTGGGGCCTGTGCCTTGTGAGAGGTCTATGTCCATGTCAATTTCCTCATCACTCTCGTCGCCGCGCTGCAATCGCCTCCTCGGCTGGTCCTGGTTTTGCTTTGGCATGTCCTGGCTCTGCATATACTCCAGGACAATGCGCGTGGTGTTCATAGTGCTCATAATTGCCGCGGTGATCTGAGTGGGCTCCGTGATCCCAGTGCTATGGCGTCTGGTCTGAAAAAAGGCGCGAAACTAGTATCTGACGGACGGCGGGAGGGAGGAAGGGGCGAGTGACGACATGGCGTACAGGTACAGGGAATTAAAATCAACAAAGGTGGCTGTGCATCAGGGAGAAACACAAACAACTGTCACACAGAATGGCCCCCCCCCCCCAAAGATTGAACTCAAAACCCTGGGTTTAGCAGGCCGTTGATTTCACGGAGGGAGGGGGAAGCAAATGAATACAGAACAAATCTATTTTTTACATCTTAAGCTGGCAGACGATGGTGCAGCATGACTGATAGCCCTCGGCATCTTCTGGGTGCTTGGCAGAAAATACTGGGCGCTTGGCAGAAAATAGCATACTACAACTGATAGCCATCATCATCAAGACAGTTCGATAGGACTGAGCATGTCTGCCCAGGTGCCCATGATTGACAGCCACTGCAGTACGATGACGACGGATACCAGTCGTAATATACCATCTTCTACCAAAAGGCAAGGGGCTGCTGCTGTGTGCAATGCAGCCCCACGTCTGCCAGCCCCACGTCTGCCAGCACCCAGATCGCCGATGAAGGCTGCCAGTCATACTGCACCGTCTACTGCCAAAAGGCAATTAGCTGCTGCTGTGTAGCAATGCAGTACCACGTCTGCTGGCACCCAGAGGACATATGGTGACAGTGAGCTGAGCTGAGCTGGGCGGGCTCCATGCTTGGCGTGGTATGTTGTCTGCACAGGTAACCCAGGTAAAAAGGCGCGAATCGATTGTCTGCCGTTGCTCTGACGGAGGGGGAGGTGCCTGACGACATGTACCCAGAACCCCCCGCGACACTGTTTTGCATCATTCAGGCATTGGGATCTCAACCCAGAATTCCAATGGGCGGTGGAGACTGCGGGAACTGTGGGATAGCTACCCACAGTGCAACGCTCCGGAAGCTGACGCTAGCCTCGGTACTGTGGACGCGGTCCGCCGACTTAATGCACTTAGAGCATTTTATGTGGGGACACACACAATTGGCTGTATACAACCGATTTCTGTAAAACCAGCTTCTATAAATTCGACCTAATTTCGTAGTGTAGACATACCCTTAGTAAAAACTGGAAGACATTCTTCCTGCATTAATCACAGTACAGTGTTTATTCAATTCAGTTAAATATGAAGCTAATAATAAAGATTATCCCAATGGTTAACAATGTCTGCTAAGGCTTACACAATACAGTAGTTGCCAGTCAGCCAGAGACTAGTACATTTGAACTATGTGCACTATGCTACTATTTCCAGGTCTCCCAGTTAGAAGTGAGAATGCTAGATAGGTTTTTATACTGCATTCATCACTGTAGTATCTGAGCATCTTCCAACAGTGCATTAAGCAACATTGCTACAAATCTGTCACACGCGGTTTGTTCTCTCATCCTCTCCCCAGAGGGAGAAGAGTGTGCAGTAGTGTGTCTTTTTTTGGTAGTTTATTTTTTTAAAATATAAATCTATCTGTTGCTATGTGTTTATAGTAGAGAAGGCAAGGTCAAAGAAATGTGCCTTGCACTTGTAGTGGAAAGCAGTGCGGTTCATGATGGTTCTTAGTTCCTGGAGAAGTTAATTCCATGGTCTCAGTCCGCCCCGGAGAAAGTTCTGTCTTCTGCACAGACAAGCTTTACTCTTATTGTTGAGAGTTCCACTACCCAAGGATGGTAGTTGTCAACCATGGTCTTCATTCCAAATCATGGGACGATCTTTAGATACCCAGAGCCCAGCTCATGGAGCATTCAAAAATTAGGACTAAGAATTTGATTTGAAATTCTATGAGAAGCCACGGTAGAGGGCAGAGGACAGGTTTGATATGTTTGTCCTCTGTTGCTAATTGTTGCTAATTCTTAGCACTTCTATGTTTTCCATTGAAGGGTTTCAAAGCACTTCATAAACACTAACGGCTGGGCTGCAGTTGACCCTTATGTGACTGCACAACGGAGGAGAGGAAATAAGGAGCTTTCCCAATTTATGTGGCCCTCATAAGGATTAGACAGAACTGGTCATGCAATATGTTGCAATGTACAGTGGAAATGTGGACTGTCCCTGATAGAAAAACATACCAGCTCAGAACTGCTAAGAGTAGGGTGACCAGATGTCCCGATTTTATAGGGACAGTCCCGATTTTTGGGTCTTTTTCTTATATAGGCTCCTATTACCCCTCACCCCCGTCCCGATTTTTCACATTTGCTGTCTAGTCACCCTAGCTAAGAGTCATGTGAATAATGAGAACATACCCTTAGATACATGTTCAGTTATTTCTCAGCCCTTCAGTTGTAAGATTGGGCTGGAACTTTGGTTATACAACAGTAGTTACATTTCATTCTCTTTTTTATCTTCCTCATATTGCATGCACTCCCCTCCCCCCTCTTTTAAGGACATGTTTAAAAAGCTAGTTCTAAAGTCAGCTTTCTCCATATTTTTTGAGAGGGTGTTCCATCAGACATTTCCACAGCATTGTTTCCCCAGCCTTTGTAGAGGCTTTCCTGTGCGACTGTGGGTCCAATTACACATCCCTACCATAAAGAATGCGGACACTGGCATCCCCAAAATCATGTGCCCTATGGAAAAAGGACTCTATTTGTAATAGGATTTAGTGATCATCCAAGGGAGCAATATCCCAAACATACGCAACAGCAGTTGCTAATTGCTGTAACTAGTCATACTTCACCACCTAAGTAAACAAAGTGAATTTCTGTAGCAGACATGATTATCAAGAGATTTATCCTCCAAGCTCCCTAATGTGGATGCATCTGTCCCTTGCTTAAATCCTGTCTTCCTGCCATCTGTTCCTATACATTCTTTTTAACCACAAGTAGTGATGAATCAGCTACTTGGAAAAACACCTTTTCTTTTAATTTATGATCTAAGTTAGCTAATAAATGAAAAATGTTACATCTCAGAAAAAAGCATAAATCAAGGACAAATCTACATTGTACCTGTGATAGGATTTCTTGTTAGTGCTGCAGGATTGTTGTGAGGCCTAATTCATTAGGGCTAAATTATGCTAATAGCACTTAGCTCATCATAAGGGTTGGTGCAGAGATATATATTTTCAGTAGGAGCTTTAGGAACCATTCTCCCTCAGAGAGGGAGAAGGGTTCCCAGAGCCCCTCACTTGCACAGTCGGAAGCTCAGTTTGCCTTGCCCTTTAAGAGGTGCAATGCTCTCTCCTCTATATGACCAGCATGTGGGGGTGAGGAAAGAGCCTTGGCTCTGGCTACTCCCCGCTCCTTTTTGGATGAATAGTTCCTAGGAGACAGAACAATTCAGTAGAAGTCCCTGTGTTCCCTCAAGGCAGGAGTGCAGTTCTTTCTTGTCCTGGGAAAGCTCCTTATTCCCTTTCCACCATTGTACAGTCACATAAAGGGTCAATAATAGTCCAGCCTTTAGTATTTATGAAGTGCTTTGAAATCCTTGGATGGAAGACATTATAGAAGTGCTAAGGATTATTACTTGCAACTGCACTATAAATAATGTTATAAACACAAGAATACTAGGAGTCTCACTCTCCCCTGCATGGCAGTAATCCTCCATGAAGTTCCTCCAAATAATTGTTCCATTATGGAATTGATTCCCTTCCCCTGCCCAGAAGAAATCTAGAATTCTATCTCCTTAAGCCACTGTTCCTTGAGAGCCACAAGAGGCAAGTACACTCAGTTTAGATGCTTCTCGCCTCTGGTCTTCTGCCCTGCCCAACCTACTTCCTGTGAATATGATTCCTGAATGGGACTACTTGCATGAATAAGGCAAGCATGATTTTTCCCTTAACTTGCAAAACACTGGGAGCTTTCAGGAAGAATGGTGCAAAACAAATCTAAAATAATTTCTTACCCATAATTAATAATCTTCCTCTGAAAATGTAGGTCCAAATTGGCTTGACTCCACTGAAGGCCCCTGCCACATGGTACTGAGTGGCTTTGCTGTGTAGGATGCAGATGGTCTGTTTGGTCAGATTTAAATCAAATAAATACCTTGGTTAATTTCTATTTACCTTTTTTTAACATTTTACCTCCAAAGGCCTTCAGGGATAATCAAGGGAGCAGTTTCTGTAGCCTGTATGTCCAGAGGCCACTCAAGAAGACAGTTTGCCACCCTAGGCAAACCTTCAGTATGCTGCCCTCATCACCACCACCACCACCGAACAGAGTTTCTCAACCAGGGGGATGCACATCCCAGAGGGGCACATCAGACTCTGAGGCAATGCATTGATCCTTCAGTGGTTATGGCAGAAGGGGAGGCAGGAGCAAGCACCAGGTCACAGTGCCACTTACTCAGGTTTGTCACAGCCACCCCTCCATCGTGATCGAGGCTCAGCCAGATCAAATCTGAGTGAGTGGCGTTGTGACCTGGTGCATGGGGGTTGCAGTGCCACTCAGATTTGGCCCAACCCCCTGTCGCCCTAGTCAGAATCGTCTACCCTAGTCAGCTGCCTTGTTTGCCTATACAGTATGTAGAGCAGCCCCTGGGAACATCTTGGTCCACAGCCCTGAGTAAAAGCCTGTGGGCCATCTTCCTTGATGCCATTGCACTTTATGTAGAGAAGAGTTTATCAGGAGCAGGGCCGGCTCCAGCATTTCTGCCGCCCCAAGCGCAAAAAAAAAAAAAAAAAAAAAAAAAAAAAAAAAAAAAAACAC
>NW_020664563.1:11260020-11299909 GCF_002925995.2 Terrapene triunguis | reverse complement strand
TCTGAGGCTATGTTCCCACCTTGCTCCTCATGAGTTAGGTTATAAAATATTCTTTGCATACAAACATGCAAAAAAGATTGCTAAACATGGAGTTAAGGTTCCAGGTGCTCCATAGTCCCCAGTGTTCCTCATGCCTTTCCCGAACATGGAACACTAAAATGCTGGAAAGCTAGGAAATGCAGTTGAGGTCTCCTTACACACCCACTACAAGACCATTAGCATTACAAGAACAAACAAAATACAACCCTTAGCAATCCAAAAAATGCAAAGTTAAGATGATAGCCCTGATGGATATGGGGGTTTCTCAGAAACCTCTTGACCAAATGACCTCAAATTTCCAGCCCAAACTATACCCTCAGTTTGACGTGAAGATTGCTATGTATGTGGAATTTAGGGAGGTTTGAACATTCGACTTTAGGTAGGAATGCTCTTGCTTGGCTACTCATCACCCCATAATATCTTACATCAGTGTTTGCCAGTGTTTCCTGTATTAAATAAGAAAACTTCAACAAAATGTTTTAAAAAGACATAATAAGAAGCCACTGTTTATGTGAGTGAGGCCTGTTTCGTGAGAAAATCATCTGACAGAGCAGCTGGCCTGAAAGGTCTAGTGTTCATAACTGTCTCAGCTGGAGACAGCTGCTGAACTTTCTACATGGAATAGATTCTTCCTGTATATTTTGGAAAGACTTCAAAACACTCTCAACAAGCAGATTCCAAAATATAATGTGCCTATTTCTAGCCTGCCATCTTTTACTCTCTTCTGATCCAGGCTGGGGCCAAAATTGACATTTATAAAGCAATTTTGTTTGGTCTGATCCTCTTCCATTGACATGCATGGGAATTTATCATTTGAAGAATGTGAAATCCAAGTCCTAAATAATGTAAAGTAGACAGATGTTGAAAACATGAAGGGGTGGAATCTTACATTGTTTCCATAAGGTCTTGTTTGTCTGTCCCACCCCTTCATCCCCCGAGAATATGGCCATATATAGTGAGGGTGCGGAACAACAGTGCTTTAACATTATTTATATAACGATAGCCACTGATTATTAGGGGAGAAGTTTCTGATTCATGCTTTATACAAATATGTACTAATAAAAATCTATCAAGTTAAAAACATTACCAATAAATACTTAATACCTCCAAAATGCTGAAAGTTTGCCTCCTTTGATCCCAGTTTCTAGCTGCCAGATTTATCCCATTCAATTTACTAGTAGAAAAAGACACATATTTGAAAACTAGGAGAAACGTTACACGAGAAAAACTTCCAATATATTTTTAGCTCTATCTTTTAGATTTGAACCAGAAAAATCATTCACAAAGGAGTCCACTAATTATAGATTCTAGGCTATTCTATTGTTACAGGTCCTTAAACCACTCCCATCACCTATCTGAGGACCTTCCAATAGTGCATTAAGAATCATGACTAACATCTGTCATATCTGGTTCATTCTCTCTGTCATACTCATTCTCTCTCACACACCCAGGGGAGAATTGTGTGTGAACCACAGTAATTTGTTAGGTTTTTTTTTTAAATGTACACTGTATTCTGTGACAAAATTAAGAAGTGCACCTTGCACTTGGACAGAAGTTGGTGAAGTGTATGATAGTCCTTAGTTCCCATGAGAGTTCTTTCCATAGTCTCAAACCAGTCCCAAATAAATATCTATCTTCTGCCCAGATGAGCTTTACCATTATGGCAGAAAGTTTCACTGTGCCTGAGAAGCAAAGTTGTCAACCACAATCTTCATCCTAGAGCTTTAGGTGGTCTTTTAAATATGCTGGACCGAGGCCACTCAACACTTTGAAGTTAAGGACCAACAGCTGAGACTTGACTCAATATTTGGTGAGAAGCCTGTCTAGAGAGTAGAGGACAAGCCTGATGTGCTCACAGTAGCTGGGTGTTGCAGAATTCTGTACTAGTTGGAGTTTCCTAAGGACTGCTGCTCTTCATTAAGTTGTTGCAGGTTGCTTCAACTCCTAGCTGATTACTAACAACAGGCGTCACTATCTCAGCCTGAATAAAGAGGCTTAACCTGAAATGAAACAAACACTAACCTAAAAAAACCCCAAAAAAACTAAGAACTCTGAAACATGCTTCTAGATAAAACCACCATAGCCACATACATTAATACAAGGGTAGGGCTGTCAGAGCTGTAGTTTCCTTTGCAGAAAGTTAATTTACAAGGTAATATTAAAATCTCCCTTTCTGTGAGGAGCTCACCAGTCTGGAATATGGGCGATATACCTAGCAGCACCTCAGGTAGGCTTACTGAAACAGAAAATTTAGAGGACATGGATATTTTTGTGATTTAAGAAGAGGGGCTAAAAATAAAGCTTACAATTGAAATGCAAATGCAATTTTAATTATGGAGGGGCAACTTGTGCTCCATAATTAGGAAGGGCATAAAGGATAATACAGAAAATACTACAATGCCATTAATGGTATGTCATTACCTTAAATACTGTTTTGAGTTTTGGTTATCTTACCTCAAAGGACAGAGCAGAAATAGAAGAGGATCAGCAAAGGGCAACCAGAAGGATCTAAGGCTTACGGGGACAGGAGAAGGCTTCCAAACAAGGAGAAATTTAAAAAAGAGTAAGGAATAATAGGAGATAATAATAAATTCTATTATTATCCAGTAGCACCTAGAACCCAACCAGATCACAGTTCCATTGTGTTAAGTCCTGTACAAACATATGGAAAGTGATAGTTCCTGCCCCAAAGATATAAACATATACAAAATATTGAACGATGCATCATAGAGGAAGCCAGTGAAACACTGCTTCTGACTTGAACACCTAATATGAGAAAAAGGGAACTCTTGGTGAATGAAAAGACAGAAAAAGTTTAAAGGAATTTTTTTTCCCCTCCCCCCTCCACCCATACACTGTAACACCCCTGGAACTCCCTGCTGCAGCAGAAATAGCTTAGTAAACGAGACAATTTTCTGAGTAAGATGTTTTAAAAGGATTAGACATATATGGATAACAGCATTTGCACAATAACAGGGATAATAACTACAAGAGCTAGCAACTCTGAGGCTTCACGTAATAACCGTCTAGAGTTAAAAAGAAACTTCTGTACTTAATATATTTTTATACAATTGTTTGGGGGTATTATGGCAATGCTTTACCTTCTGCATAGGCTGTTGTCAGAGGCAAGATACTGGTGTAGCTGGACCATTGATTTGCTCTGGTATGGAAATTCCTACTTTTTTTGTTTTGTTTGTTTTGTTCCAAGCCATTTATAATAATTTAAAAAATACTTACTATACCAGTATTGCTTTGGGGCATCATACATGCAGTAGCTTTAAGCCAATGTGTAACTGAAAGATAGACCCAGAAACAAGTTTCCTTATGTAACAAATTCATTCATGTATGTATGCTTTCTCAGACTGTTCTGAAATGGCTTTAAGGCAGCCAAAAAGACCCTCTATTTTTCTTTGTATCCCAGTCTCCTCTAATACCATTTGGATTCAATCCTTATGACTTGAATTCACACAGGCATTTTCCTTCAAGATATTTCCATTCTGAATTAATCTGTTTTCCCCAGTGGCTTCTTTCCATTTTTTTAGACAATTGAAGACTTGTAATTTAAATCAATGCTGGGAAAAGCCATGTAAAAATGCAGACGTTTGTATGAATGCTTTAAGAGACAGAAGGCTTTGAATAGATTGGTAAATATTAAGTAATCCAACATGAGAAGTAGTATAGTACTTATTTGTCAACAGCAGCAGAATGCAACGAGGAGGACAAGACTTACTCAGACAGGCTACTGACCGATCAGTATCATGTGAATAAAAATGCCAACATGGAAAAAAGCAATCAACATTACAAAACAACAACATGCAAAACAGCCCCAAGAGAAGTCTCAGAAAAGCTTCTAACTCCTCCCTCTGCCTTGCACTTGAAATTTGTACAGAGAGAAGCATCAATAGGGATGCAAAAATATACAGCTATTTAAGAAAATACACAGGGCCAACTCATACCCCCTACGTCCACACACATTATCTGCCCTCCAGACCATGGACATTACCAAGGGAAAAAAAATACTGTACTATCCCCAGAGGTGAAAGTAAGCCAGTACGGTCTGGTACGGCATACCGGCAAAAGCCAGTACGCTGTGCCAGACTGGACCGGGTTCCGCAGCGGTGATTTAAAGGGCCCAGGGCTCCAGCCGCTGCGGGGAGCCCCGGGCCCTTTAAAGCGCTGCCGGAGCTCCGGCAGCCGGGCTCCCACGGTGATTTAAAGGGCCGGGAGCTCCGTGGCGGCCAGAGCCCTGGGCCCTTTAATTCACCCCTGAGCCCTGGGGCTCCCAGCCACCTCTGCAGCTGGTAGCTCCGGGGTAATTTAAAGGTCCTGGGGCTCCCAGCCACAGCCGGAGCCCCAGGGCCTTTAAATCTTGAAAGGCCCGCCTCTTCCGGTTGAGGCCATGCCCCCCCACTCAGGACTCCAGGTGTACCGGTAAGTCCTTTAAGTTACTTTCACCCCTGACTATTCCCTCTGCATAACCACCATCTAGGAAGGCAGGGAAGCCCATTCTGCCAGGGAACCAGCAGAATGACCTGCCCGTGGGAGCCAAAGTTAGTGCAGATGCCCTGGCCTCCCACAGATCCCAGGGAACATGCCCGTTTTAAGTGGGGCTCTGTCTTTTGGGTCAGTGGGGCAAACCCTGACCCTCATATGAGATGATTTGGGGAATTTTGTCACTGAGATTTCCTTCTTTCCATGGGAGGGGGTTATCTGGACCCCAGGAATTTTACATGCCCTGACACTGTATCTTCAAGTGCTCAGATACTGCAGATCTCCTAAACTAACATAAGACTGGCCATACTGGGTCAGACCAAAGGTCCATCTAGCCCAGTATCCTGTCTTCCGACAGTGGCCAATGCCAGGTGCCCCAGAGGGAATGAACAGAACAGGTAATCATCAATTGATCCATCCCCGTTACCCATTTCCAGCTTCTGGCAAACAGAGGCTAGGGACACCATCCCTGCCCATCCTGGCTAATAGCCATTGATGAACCTATCCTCCATGAATTTATCTAAGTTTTTTTTGAATCCTGTTATAGTCTTGGCCTTCACAACATCCTCTGGCAAGGCATTCCACAGGTTGAGTGTGCATTGTGTGAGAAAATACTTCCTTTTGTTTGTTTTAAACCTGCTGCCTATTAATTTCATTTGGTGGTCCCTAGTTCTTGTGTTATGATACTGGTCAGTATTTGAATGGAAGAGTGCTAAGTCTGTTGCTATCCCAGAGGTTTTCTCTATGCAGAGTGGGGCCTTGGAAAAGGGGCCAGGGGCTCTGTTAGACCTTGACCTACCCCACCCACTCCCCATCACTTACCTGCCCAGTTACTATTCCTTCTTCTGTGCAGTTCCTAAACCCATAGAAAGCCTTCCTTGAGTGTCCAAGAAGGGTGGATAGTGCTCCAGATGTAGCTGATCCCCCACTTTTATAGAGTAGGTCTTTCAACAAGCAAATCTCAACAACAACATCACAGTTTTTAATAAGAGAATATTTAATAAATCCCTTTTCCCATTTTCCACTGTTAGTCCATATCCTCCTCCTCCCATGGAAAAATCCATAAGCTGGAAAAAAACATTCTGAAGTTCACTTTGTTGAGCTACTGATGATTCTTCTGTTCAGATGGAAGGGGTCTGCAGAGGCTTTAGAAGGGACAGGACCTTCAAACTCCTTAGCTCCTGGAGCTCTGTGGGGAAAATCAGGCACTAGCTGTTTGTATCCTGCATCATTCCCATAGCGTGTCACCCTTTCCCTGTCTCCTCCCAGTTCCCTTACCTAGTAATGCTGCTCACTGAGAAACCATGCTGTCATTGTCTCCCTCCCACATAGCTGTGCACTAATTCCCAATCCCACACACACAGAAAGGAGGTACTGTAAAAGCCATGGAGGTGCAGGACATGCTGCACTGAGCAACATTAGCTGCTGTGTAGATTACCATGAACCCATTGCAACCTAGCATTTTTCCAGATAGTAAACAGAGTTGCTGCTCCCAAGCTCTCCCTCCTCATTCCCCATCCTCCAATACCTTTCTAAATTCTGCAGAAACCCAGGTATGCTGTATACACAAAGAAGAGCTGGCAGAGACTTATGAAAGTGGGGGTGCATCCACCCGTTCCCTCTTTTCTGCTCAGGAGAGAAAAGAATCTAGACTAGGATTGTCAAAGGAGATGGGCACAGAACTTCCTTTGGATTTGGGAGCCTAACTCACTAGGCTCTTAGGCTATGTCTACAATAGAAATGTTACAGTGGGACAGTTGCAGTGCTGCAGCTGCACAGCAGTAGCGCTTCACTGTAGGCACTAAGGGCTTGTGTACACTTGAAATGGTGCAGCAGCGTAGCTGCAGCCATGCAACTGTAGTACTTCAGTTTAAACACTACCTGCACCAGACAGGAGAGGTTCTCCTATCACTGTAGATAATCTAGGGTTACCATATTTCAACAATCAAAAAAGAGGATGGTGGGAGCCCTGCCCTAGCCCCTCCTACTTCCCATCCCCTGACTGCCCCCCTCAGAACCCCCAACCCGCCCCGCTCCTTGTCCCCTGACTGCCCCCTCCTGGGACCCCTGCCCCTAACTGCCCTCCAGGACCCCACCCCTACCTAAGCCTCCCTGCTCCTTGTCCCCTGACTGCCCCCTCCTGAGACCCCCCCCATCCTAACTGCCCCCCCTAGGACCCTACCCCCTACCTGTCCCCTGACTGCCCAAAACCTTATCCACACCCCCACCCCCTGACAGACCCCCAGGACTCCCACACCCCATCCAACCACTCCCCGCCCCCTGACAGACCCCCTCCCCAGAACTCTTGACCCATCTAAACCCCCCTGCTCCCTGACTGCTCCGATCCCTCTCTCCACCCCTGCCCCCTGACAGCCCCCCCAGAACTCCCAACCCCCCTGCTCCTTGTCCCCTGACTGCCCCCTCCTGAGACCGCCCCCCCATCCTAACTGCCCCCCTAGGACCTTCCCCCCTACCTGTCCCCTGACTGCCCAAAACCTTATCCACACCCCCACCCCCTGACAGCCCCCCCCCAGAACTCCTGACCCATCCACGCAGAGCCCGACACACTGCCGCGCTCCCCCATGGAGCGCAGAGCCTGGTTCCCGCCCTCGCAGAGTGCTGCTGAGCGGCGTGCTGGGCAGCAGGGGAGGGGGAGCAGGGGGAGGAGCTCCAGACTGCTGGAGGCCCGATGCGAATGGCCGGTGATCTGCGAATGCAGGGGGGGGGAGGGAGAGGAGGGGAGTGATCTGAAGCTGCAGGGGAGAGGAGGGAGGAAGCAGAGGAGGGGCTCTGGCTGCTGAGCCCCATGCGAGTGGCTCGATCCAGCTGGCTGCCCTGTCAGCCATGCCGCGCTCTGCGGGGGGGGGAGAAATCCGGACATTTACAAATTCCCCCCGGATGCTATTTTTAAACTCAAAAAGCCGGACATGTCCGGGAGAATCCGGACGAATGGTAACCCTAAGATAATCCACCTTCCTGAGAGACCCTAGCTAGGTGCTGCCTACACCAGGGGCTAGGTCGGTCATATCCCTGAGCAATGTAGCTATGCCGTTTAGACCAGGCCTTACACAGGCACCGACTTTCCAAAATGCCAGAGGATGCTCAAAAAAAAAAAAAAAAAAAAAAATCCAGCCTACAAGTATTTCCCAGTGTATTAGCTATAATAACAGCAATATATTTACATTGGATTTTCTTCTAGGTAGAAGCTCAGGGTCAGAGTAGCATGAACATCATATTGCCAGAAATTTCAGCAGGCAGTTTATAACTTTCAGTTGGCAGTGTGGTTTAATGGATGGAGCAAAAGTCTGGCCTACTCGTTAGAATAGAACTCAGACAGGGCCGGTCCTGAACAAGAGCCAAGGGTTGAAGCCAGGAGTCAGAAGCCAACACTTAAGCCAAAAGGTAAACTGGAGTCACAGTCAGAAGGCATAGCTGAGGGTGGGAGTCAGGAGTCCAAAGCCAGGACAAAGGTGGGGTAGGAACAGGAGCAAGCTGGAACTGGGAAGGGCTACAGACGGCAGGGCTAAGAACAGCAGTAGACAAGGAGTACATTAAGCAGCTAGTTCATTGCTCTTGCTGCTGGGTTTATAAACCAGGCTGCTGGCCCTGCCGCCTATCAGGTGCTGCAATTAATCAGGCAGTCCCAGGGCAGTGCATCTGGACCTATTAGTTGCCTAGCAGTGAAGTTAGTAGGGAAGCAGGTCAGTAGCTGGTCCTAGCTGGCATGACCCCTGACAGGTAACTAACTTGTCACTGGCTTTTGGAATCCAAGGACAAGCATTCTGCCCGCCATTCAAAGATTTAAGCCCCCAAGCTCCTCTATACATCATATGAGCTGAGTTGGCAGTCTAAGGCTACTTCCCAGTATTACAAGTACCAGGCCCACATTACAAATGTACCAGGAAGAGCCAGAGGAAGTGTGGCTCTGAAAACCATAACACTGAAAACCAGGCCATTAACACTAATGGGAGTTCAACACCTAAATCCTCTTTGTATTACTGGAGGAGGATGAGACTCCTCAAAATAATGAAATGGGACAATATATCTCAAATTTAGATATTAACTGCTTCATTAAAATGGAATCAGTCACTTAATCGTTCTCTTTGATTCAATGAACTGTCAAATAGCCACTGTTTTTTGGCTCACATTTAGCATTACAAAAGAAGCAGCATGTTGAAATGCTATTTTTATGAGAGTGTTCCCTTCAATTTAGCTTGATGTGCCTCAAGAAGTTTCCAATAAGAACCATAATACTGTTGGAACTGTGGAACTCACAGGATTTGATGACTAGGCACATTAGCAGCATTTTGCACTCTTCGCTCTATATTGCTCTCTCCAGCAGTCATTATCCCATGCATTTAAAACCATTTGCCTAGACCAAGAGAATTATTGTACTTAAATGGGGGTGGTTATGCTTACTTCTGATTTTGTCATGCATTTTTTTAAAAAAAACTTGTATCACTCAGAATGTATATACTGTTTATTTTATTGCCTAATTTCTAGTGTAGGACTTCTAATTTTAGATGTAAACAAATATTTACTAATAGATTCCTGTCAAAATGTATTAACAAGCAAATACATATAAATAATGTGTGAGTGTATACAGAGTATGCATTGTAGTGTATGTGTGTAACACACACATCAAGCAACTCTTGCTCCCCACGCTGCCTAGCCATGAGCAGCACATTCCCCTTAATCAGCTTAATTCTAGAGCCAGGATGGGGTAAGCACAGGTGACTCAAATATTCAGAGCTCTGAAAATGAATGCTGAAAAATTGCCCAGGAAAATGTACACTTGTTCACCAGAAAATAAAAGAAGATAATGCCTGGACTATAAACAATAGATCTGTCTTGCTGATATGTCATCACAAAGCTGACCCAATTAGTCTTCTGGTTCCACTAAAGCGGATATTTTATTTGTGTTCCTTAAAGTTAAAGGGACACTTCAAAGTCAGTATATCTAAATTTAAACCTAGCAGCTGTGTTTCAATCTACTGTACTTACTCTTGCCCACATGCTATCCCTTCAGTCTTCCTCTCTGCATTGATCATATGAGCAGGCCTGATGATGAAGAATTTTAAGAATTTTCCTCTTCAAACTCAAACAGCTGGTCCTTGTGCACAGCAGTACTCTACCTGTCAGCAAAAATGGAGACGAGAAAGTAGAAAAGTAGAAAAACAGGCCTGTAGATACTGTACTCAAGGCCAGATACTTGGAAAAAACCATGTGGCAATCAGGGAGTGGGATGGAAAAGTAACCAGCTGCTGGTCCCAAAGAGCAAATTAAAGCACCTGCAGCTGCAACACCCCCTAGGGAATTTCTGGAATGCAGCAGCCCTCCAACCATGCCCCCTTTCTCTGCTCACATTTCCCTACTTTGGAGTGAGAAGTGAGGGTGACACACAGCTGACTACACCAGTTCTGTGCCATTTGGGGAGCTCTGTAAACCCTTATACAGTCTGACATGCGGCCTTAGCAGAGGCCAGGATCTGGCCCTCAGGATTGCAAATAAATTCCAGAGCCCAGGTTTGTTATTTTAGTGTGACCAAAAAGAAGTATGAATTGTGCTTCAGCTTTTGTTTTGGGAGGCTGCTCATTTTCCAGGATTTCCCAAAATGGTCTCAGATCCATGAAAAGTGAGTTCATATGGATCCCTCCATATCCCAGAGGATCCATAGGGACTAAACTCACATCTCATTCTATAGGGGGTGGGAAATGAATTTCATCCTCCTGTATTCACTGCTGTGGGTTTTCCTGTGGGAATGGATTACCTGGCTCTCAATTATTTCTTGCTACAGTTCCTTACAATACACATAAAAAGGTGAATAAAATATATTAATAAAAAGCCCCTTCATTTAACTGCTTAAATGTTTCTAAATTGTAATAAAATCTTAATTCAATTCAGACTCAATGCAGTTGAAATCTAACCTGGAGAGAAAAACTGATCAAGTGTTTACTCAGCCAGATCCAGAGACATATCTCCTTGCAGTTTTGTTTACTATTGGATGCTCTCAAAATAATGGAAGGTATTAAATTTGAGATTCTGATATGGGACCATCTTTAGTTAGTAGTAGCAATGAATTTTGTATTGCATAATTTTTATTTGAATAACAAACTCAATCCTTTAAACAAAAGTTAGATAAACCAGAAGAAAAAAATCTGAGTTACATGTACAGACTGTTACAAAAGAAAGATTAAATCTGCAGATGATTTTAAAGTTATCTGGCATTACAAGATTTTTAACCTATCTGTATCCTATCAACCTCTTTTAGACTATGCTAGATACGTGCAACTGCAATTAACATTATGAAGTGTCCAGAGCCTCAAGGAATTTAAATATTTTGATTCATATAAAAGGATTTTAATATATTGTTAGTTTATTTGCTGTATTTTCCAGTCTGATTACACCCCTCTTGGGCTCGCACAACAGCATTTCAGATAAAAACTGCATGATAGAATGAGTTACATTTATGTAATCAGCATAAATAATGTTTGTTCAGCAAAATTAGCAGTTCACAAATGTGTAATGAAGTTTCTTATTAACTATAAGAAATTTTACAATTTAGATTGCATCCATAGCTGGTATTTTAGTTCAATACAGTTTCCCTTAATAAAATGTAAACAAACCAACCTTAACAGAACACTTGCTGATCACTCACTTTCACTGGGCTGGGGCAGAGGTTTGGGGTGCGGGAGGGGATGTGGGCTCCGGCTGGGGGTGTGGGCTCTGGGGTGGCATCCAGGATGAGGGGTTTGGGATGCAGGAGGGGGTTCAGGGCTGGGGTGCAGGCTCCGTGAGGCAGTTTGGGTGTGGGAGGGGGCCCAGGTTGGGGCAGGGGGTGATTGGTGCAGGCTCTGGGAGAGAGTTAGGATGCAGGAGGGGGTTCCAACTTGGGGCAGGGGGCTGGGGTGTGGGAGGGGGTTTGGGGTGCAGGCTCCAGCTGGGCAACGCTTACCTCAGGTGGCTCCCGGTCAGCGGTGCAGCAGGGCTAAGGCAGGCTCCCTGCATGCCCTGGCTCCGCACAGCTCCTGGAAGCAGCCAGCATGTCCGGCTCCTAGACAGAGGGGCCAGGAGGCTCTGCGTGCTGCCCACGCCCCCAGGCCAATAGAAGCTGTGGAGCCAGTGCTTGGGGCAGGGCAGCGCGCAGAGCCCCCGTGGCCTGCCCTGTACCTAGGAGTCAGCCATGCCATCCGCTTCCAGGAGCTACATGGAGCCAGGGCAGGCAAGGAGCATGCCTTAGTCCCACTGCGCCACCAAACAGACTTTTGCTGGCCCAGTCAGCAGCCACCAGGATCCCTTTTTCACCGGGTATTCCGGTCACAAACTGGACACCTGGCAACCCTGCCTCTGAGGGGCTGGAGAAGAGAAGAAGGTGGGGGGACGGTGTGGAGTTGCTCCCGGGACTGCCCCGCTCTGGGCAAGACACTGCAGTTTGTGGGGGGGGGGGAGCAATGCCCCCTGTGCTCACGGCTTTAGCTCTCCAGGGAGCACCAGGGCTTGGGACTTTTGCCCTGTGGGGGGCACTGGAACTCAGGGCTTTACCCCTGTGGCTCTGCTCCTGGCTTCAGCCCCGTGAGAGTCACTGGGGCTCCCAGCTTTAGCCCCGTGGGAGGTGACAGGGTTCAGGGCTCCGGGCTTCAGCCCTGCAGCTTCCAACTTTAGCCCCACGGGGGGTGCCAGGCCTCAGGGCTTCAGCCGTAGGTACTGGGGCTCAGGATTCCAGGTTTTACCCCGCAGCTCCAGGCTTTAGCTGCACAGTGGGCACCAGGGCTCGGGGCTCCAATCTTCAGCTGCAGGGCTCTGCAGCCGCCCTGAAACAGCTTTCGGCCTCCTAGGGGGCTGTGGACCCCCAGTTGAGAACTTCTGCTATAGGCCATATTTTAAAAGAGATCCTTCTTTGGCTGAAATGGTAGGGTCTGTACTTTTTGGAGCAGGAAGTCCTGACTTCTATGATCTCTAGTACTGAGAAATCCCAAATGACTATGCCATGCAGTGACAACCATAACTTCCTGGCTGGCTACCAGTATTGTTAAATATAAACAATAATAAAGTCAAAACAGTTTTATAGACCCATGATCAACATAGTTTCAAGGAAACAGAGGGAATCAAAAACAGAAAGAGGTAAACATTCCAAAAATAAAGTAAAGATTACATTATAATGGGAAGCAAAAGGAGCATAGCATTCAAACAGAAATCGATCTACAGTTAAATCTGTTTAAGCCTATTCGATATTTTATCAGCACAAACTTCCTTTAAGGCTAACATGCCCTTGTGTCTCTCATGGAAAAAAGGTATTATTAAAGAAAAACATTGTTTTCTTCAGTGCAGCAGCCAAATTAAGTAATTTTAAAAGAATTTGTTTTAGGGTGAATCCGAATTTGTTTTCACAGAAAGATTAGGACCAAAGACAAATTTGTATCTGAAATCCATGCTGCAGCAGCACCCCAGAGAATTAAGCCAATCCTTTACCAAAAAGGACAAAATGAAAGTTAGTCTCCATACAAATGCAGGTGTACTTCTAATGTAGCTCCTCACAGATCACGTGGTCCCTTTTAGGTGCTTTTTCAGTGAACCTGTCAGGTCTTAGGCAATCATGTGCAATAAAGCTCATCTGTTAAATCTACCTGTGTGACTTAGCAAGACAAAGAAAGCATTCTCTTGTTGCTAAAAGTATGTAATTCCTCTCCCTAAAATGAGAAAAGTATAGCTCTACTTGACCTAGTTTTTGTCCCGTGGAATTCTTGCAGGGTTGATGCCCAATTTCCAGATGCTGTGATTTAGTTTCTTAAATTATTAATATCAGTGTAATAACTATCTAATTTTAATATCATGTATCTCATGGGGTTGGTAGAGGTTGGATGCTGGAACTGTAATTGCATCCATCAGTTTTGTATTTCAGCATATTTACAATATTAAAAATATTGTCCATCTGTTTGGAATTTCTTTCCAAAACAAAAATCTATTTGCCTTACGTCCCTCTCAACTCTACTGCATTACAAAGTATTAAAATTTGTCTTGTCTTAGACCTGAACTCATACTTATCTTCCTTTGTTTTCACTCTTAAATCATATAGAGCAGAAAAGCTGAATCAGGAAACAGTGAAATGTTGTATATTGTAAAGACATGAATTCCACATAAATATATGTTTCTTGCTCTCTTATTTTTGTGTCACTCATTTTAGGTCACAGTCCCATATTTAGCCCTTGGTTGATGTATAACAGGTATTTCAAGAAAACAGGATAAAATAAAGCTCTGTTTAAGCTACATTTTCCCCCCATCTCCCAAGCATTAATTGATGCTGGGCTTTGGAACTTCAGTCTGCTTCCGAGATTTAAGTCTCAGCAGCTGCATATGGTTGGAGACAAAGGAAAACCACACATGCAATATGTGAACTTCCAGAAGAATTAGATAATTGGTATAAAAAGCTCTTCTTATTGATCTCCAAACAGCTCTGAGTTACAATTTTCCCTCTTAAAAAGAAGTTACTGAAGTGTGAGTTCAGCAGCTGCTAACCAAAAATGACTCTAGCCCCATCCAGTGGTAATCAAAATAATTTCAGGTTTCAGAGTAGCAGCTGTGTTAGTCTGTATCTGCAAAAAAGAACAGGAGTACTTGTGGCACCTTAGAGACTAACACATTTATTTCAGCATAAGCTTTCGTGGGCTACAGCCCACTTCATCAGATGCATAGAATGGAACATACAGTAAGAAGATATATATACATACAGAGAACATGAAAAGGTGGAAGTTGCCATACCAACTCTAAGAGGCTAATTAATTAAGATGAGCTATTATCAGCAGGAGAAAAAAAACGTTTGTGGTGATAATCAAGATGGCCATTTCAGACAGTTGACAAGAAGGTGTGAGGATACTTAACATGGGGAAATAGATTCAATTTGTGTAATGACCCAGCCACTCCCAGTCTCTATTCAAGCCCAAGTTAATGGTATCTAGTTTGCAAATTAATTCCAGTTCAGCAGTTTCTCGTTGGATTCTGGTTTTGAAGCTTTTCTGTTGCAAAATTGCCACCTTTAAGTCTGTTACTGAGTGACCAGAGAGGTTGAAGTGTTCTCCTACTGGTTTTTGAATGTGATGATTCCAGATGTCAGATTTGTGTCCATTTATTCTTTTGCGTAGAGACTGTCCGGTTTGGCCAATGTACATGGCAGAGGGGCATTGCTGGCACATGATGGCATATATCACATTGGTAGATGTGCAGGTGAACGAGCACCTGATGGCGTGGCTGATGTGATTAGGTCCTATGGTGATGTCACTTGAATAGATATGTGGACAGAGTTGGCATCGGGCTTTGTTGCAAGGATAGGTTCCTAATAATAATTTCAGTCCACCCTAACCCTCATATTTGCTGACTGGTTCAAGGATAAATGTTGTATGTATAAGAGACAGACACATCCAATATCTATTTTAAAAAAAAAGCTGATGCTCTAGGGAGTTCTGATTATATAGTGATATGTGAAAGTCTGAATGATCAGAACTACTGTAGATCAAAATGGTGCTATTTCCTTATTAGTGTGTCCTTGTCCTGAGGTTAATCATTACTTTGAGGAGATTATCTACATCAACCTACCCTATCCTCTTTAGCACTTTGAAAACTTTGATCATGTCTGTTCCTTAGCCATGTTTATCCTGCAGCCTTTCCACATAATTAACTTGGTGTACCTCTTTAGGATGTCTGTTACCTCCTTCTGGACCTTTTCTATCTCAGCAATATTTGTTTGAAAATGAGGAGGGGAAAATATATTTTCTGTACCATACTTTGCTACTGATCAGTCTTCTTTCCGTGATATGGTACCTACATCTGGCACAAAACATTTGTCAAATTATTTTAAGAATTGGGAATATTTTTAAAGAGGGGTTTTGATTGTCCAAATATTCAAGCCGAAAATTACTTGCAGTGACCAAAATTAACCTTGTGAACTGATTGATGTCAGACTGAAGGCACTTTAAATCACCTCAAACACTGTTATTGGGCTAATAATCATATAGCTCATTACATCTGACCTCATGAGTGCTGAGATAAAGATAATCAACTTATGTGGCAAGGCATAAACTGATAACCTATGGGAGACAGAAAGATAATATCACCTCACCCCCTTCCCAAGTACTGCACTGAACAATAAGTTGGGTGCATTATTCTTTTGTGGGAGTTTCCGAAGCATCAGCTCGTGGGACACTCCTAGAGGCAGGATATTGAACTAGATGAACCAAAATCTGATCCATGAAACCCATCCCCTTCTTTGTTCTTCTCCCTAAGCACTGTAGATTTTGTCACATTTCCACTTCTGAATTTCAGATTTGTAACATTTGTTCATGGTTTTTGGATGCTAAGTAGATGGAATGCCTCATTTCTAGCTAAATAGTTTAACACATATGTTAAGCCTGACATACTTTTTAAATCAATATGTGCTGCATGTTTATCTGAGTTGTTCATTTCCCATCTGAAAAAGCTTCCAACCCTACTCACCTAATTCATTCTCTTGTTCTCTAGCTCTCACCTAATTCCAAATTCCCATATTCATTTTATTTTTAATAGCATTTTCCACCATAAAAGTGTAGAAGTGTAGAAAGCCTGGTTTCTTGCATCAATCTCTTTTGTTATCGAACTATATCACATTTGTCAATTTGGATATGAAAATGGTATCAGAACCAAATGAAACTGATTCCTTGATTTTTTTCTTCCCATGCAAAATCTATCTTACAAATTCTGTCTTTCAGAGTATTTTATAAAAGCAGTTCTGTTTCTCAGCCTATCAGTAACATAACCAGATAAAACTAGTTTTATATGGAATAGCAACTTATATGATGCTCTGAGTAAAGAATTATGGCAACATTACTTACAGATGAAAGGAAGGCATCCAATTCACATCCTCCAGATCAAACATATTAACTTTGAAACTACAGTGTTTCAAATGGAAGAAATATGTGGAAAGGGTGGATTTTGCTGAATCCAGGCAAACTGAGCATCAGCCCAGCCAATCCCTGCTACTTCACAAGTCCTGTTTAATTAATGCCCATTCAGTATGAAAACAACCAAACTAGATACTCAGTTAGGAACTTGCTGGGGACAATCCAGTAAATACCACCACTAGATTCTGCTAGAGCCAGATGTATTTATGATGGAATTCTGCACTCAAATACTCTGGCATGATTCCCAGTGGTTTCAATTAAAGCAGCATGCAAAATACTATGAAGCCACCCCATGGAGATGACTTCAATCCGTTAGCTGAAGTAGCCTTCACAGTCCTCCATGTCCCACTGTGGCCTGGTCTACACTTAAAACATAGGTTGACATAGCTATGGGACTTAGGGATGTGAAAAATCTACATCCCTGAGTGCCACAGCTATACCAACCTAACCCCCAGAGTTGCAGTAGCTATGTCAATGGAAAAATGCTTCAGTTGACCTAACTACTGTCACTTGGGGAGGTGGTATTCCTACAGCAATGGAAAAAAACCTCTTCTGTCGTTACAGTCTGCATCTGCACCCAGGGTTACAGTGGCATAGCTATGGAGCTGTAGCTATGCCACTGCAGCACCCTGGATGATGTACTTATGGTCAGTGGGAGAGAAAAAAGGGATCAGATCTTCTGGCCCTGCCCCTTCCCAACACAGCCCCTGTGTACTGCAGAGAAGGGTCCCTGTGGATGGAGTCAGGCTGTGACTGCAGCTTTTGTGCAATCCCCAGAATCCTGCCCTGCAGAGCAGTACCATGTCACTTCTATTGCTTCTGCTGCCAGAAACTGCCACAGCCACTGAGGTGAAGTAGGATTTGCTCTGTCTGAACTCAGTAGGAGTGTTATCTCAGTATTTTCCTCAGGATTTGGCCCCTCATTAATATATTTCACTAATAGAAAAGTGAATAAAATGTATTAGAGTATTCAACGTTATTTCAAACTATTGTGTTCATCTTATGTATCTAAATACCAGTTTGGATGACGTATTTAGAGGCTCACATTTGAAAGCTGGGTCAACTGAATGTAACACACATGCATGTCAATACTATACCCTGTGCTTGCAGTATAATGAATTTATGACAGCCTTGCTAACTACTACAGTCATATAGCCAATGAAGCCAAAAGTAGCCAATGAAGTCAATGAAGCTGAAAAGTACCACCCATAGGCTATTCAGGATGGCTCAGATAGTAATGCTCCTTGGAGTACCCAGTATCCTGAGTCACTTTGTTACCCTCCCAACCTCTGTAATAAGGGAGTCTTGCCTGTGCCTACCTGGGTGTCAGCTCCCTGATACCACCAGGCTTTCAGCCACTCAAACATACTTCTCTTGGCAATGCCAGTCCTGCCTTTGCCTTGCAGATTAACAATAAATGCACCCTAGTCCCCAAGTCCCTTGGAATTGTTTCCCTGTGATATCCAGCCCCTGACACTGGCTATTCTCAGAAATCCCAGATCCTCTCTGGCCCCAAGGGAGCAGTGTACCCCGGTTTACTAGTTTTACCTTAAAGCTCTGCTCTTGTATAACACACAGCATTTGTAATAAAACAAGGGAAGGTTTATTTAAGAAAGAATAGAGATTCAATTTGAAACAAGACAGAGTGATGGCAACAAATGTTTACAAAATAAAAGAAATTTATAAAAGGCTAACCTTAATCTACTCTTACCAAAAGCTACCTTTCCTGTCTAAAAATGTAGGATTGCCCCTCAAAGTTCAGTCCGTTGCAGAGCTGGCTGGCTTTGCAGGAACAAAGATCCAATTTTTCATGAGAACATCTCTACTCCTAAAGATGTCCCATCAGTAAAAGGATACAAAGTACCTTTCCCCATCCTGTGTTATACTGAAACAGACTTTTATCTTTATTCATAGGCAGAGCGATTTTCTGTCTGTTGTACTGTTCTTCTCTTTTCTTTTTTTTGTAACCTCTGAGTGGTTTCAATTGGTGGAAGTGGTCTCTGATGATTTTTCCATTGGAAGTGTTAGGATGGAGAAAGGCTAGACAATTGAACCTTGCATTACATACCGGCTAATCAGGGTGGGGTGACAACTCCCTCCCACTAGAATGGGTCATCACTGAGACATATTATCCCCCGGTGACTAACTTCTACTCCAAGTCCATAAAGCAAATTTTCCATATAGTTACATTATACTTAAGGTTCAGATTTTGTCATGGTTATTTTTAGTAAAAGTCACAGACAGGTTGCGAGCAATAAACAAAAATCCACGGAAGCCTGAGACCTGTCTGTGACTTTTACTAACAATAATGGGGAGGTGCTGACGGGGGGACTGAAGTCCGAGCCCCACAGAGATGGAGATGGGGACTGATAGCCCAAGCCTTGCTGGGGGGAGGGAGGCTCCAGCTCTTGCCACCGCTCCAGCGGCTCAGCACACCAGGGCTCCCGCCGCTGGCAGCTGACAGCTCCGGCCCCAGGAATGGGGCTGAAACTGAAAACATCATGGAGGTCTCTGAAAGTCACGGAACCCGTGACTTCTGTCACCTCCATGACAAAATCTTATCTTAGTTATTCCTTTTATATTACCCAGACATACATCTCACAGTGATTATGAGTAAGGCTCTGTGTTTGTCACAGAGGTCACGGATTCCATGACTTTTCATGACCTCTGCAGTGGCTGGTGTGCCTGGCCCGGGGCCACCTGAGCAGCTCGGGCAGGCCATGGCCAGGCGCACCAGCTGCTGCTGGGGCAGTCTCGAAGACCCACATCCCTCCAGCAGCAGGAATTTGGGTGTGAGGGGGCTCAGGGCTGGGGATTGGGGTGCGGGGTGGTGCTTACCTGGAGGGGGTGGCTCCCCTCCCTCAGCTCCTAGCTCCACGTGCTGCCTCTGCCGGCAGGCACTGCCCCCGCAGCTCCCATTGGCCATGGTTCCCAGCCAATGGGAGCTGCAGAACTGGGGCTTGGGGCGGAGTGGAGGCAGCACGTGGAGCTCAGGAGCTAGGTAGGGAGCCTGCCCCAGCCCTGCCAAACCCCCATCTGAGCACCCATAGTGCCCCCCACCAGTCACACAACCCCAAGCACCTGCGGCGCCCCCCCAGGCCACGCTCCCTGCAGCACCTGCAGCACCCCTCGGGCTGTCCCCCCACCAAATTTTAGTCAGGGTATATAGTAAAAGTCATGGACAGGTCACAGGCCGTGAATTTCTGTTTACTGCTCGTGACCTGTCGGTGACTTTTACTAAAAATACTCGTGACTAAAACTTAGCCTTAATTGAGACTTGATAAGTCACAAGCGTTCTGCAGATACCTTATATGTTATGCTTTATGGGTAAATATTCTGCAAGACATGTTTGGTGTAGTGAGTTTGTCAGGTCTGAGGTGAGAGTTGTTTGCAAAGAACAGGGGACCCTTTGTAAAGAGGCATCGGTGTCACATCCAGTTTGAATTTCTTCTGTCACTCGCTGAGTCAAAGTACCAGATTCATGCTCTTTGTGACTTCCAGCTCCAACCTGACCTGGGGGAAATTCAACTAAAAAAGATGCATGGAGTGTGGGCATTAGAAAGTTGCTGTGGAGATTTGACATGGTTATGTTCTACAGTACCTAGCTGCCCATTTCAACATACATTTGGAGGTGGTGGGGGGGAGGAGAGAAGACTTACAATACAGTAACTTTTCTTTTGGCGGACTATTCCGTTACTCATCAGCTTTGGGAAAAAGAATACCATTACTTCTGTGCGTTAATCATATGTGGTGAGTGAGCTAGGTCACCAGCCAGCCACAAGATTTGATGAAATACTATATAAACCCTGTCTCCTTCAGTCTGTCACCATCTTCTTGCAGCCCCTTTAATGCCGTCAAAACCTCCTGAGGTTCTGGTTCCCATATAGAACATTTTTTAAATTCATGGGTTTGATGGGAATTTTTAAGAACTCAGACTCTGTGTGTTGGCCTGGGAAGAAAACTAGAAGATGCACAAAAAATTTAAAAGCCAAATTTCTGAGTGAAAGAGAGAGAGATTCTCTTCACAACCAGAAATATGATTATTTAAATCTTCCCTTCCTAAATCATATAGTGAAGCCATTTGTTTGTTTTATTTTCGACTCCCCTGTCAAGTGTGAGGCTCTTCACAGACTTCTTGCTGGGTCTGATGTAATTTGATGGCACATCGAGAGAGATTTACTTTAATATTGATGGGAGGTTTCCTGGAGCAGAAAAACCATAACTCCTGACCTAGGACATTACCAAAACAATATCCATTGTTCCATTAGTTCCAGCAGATAAATTAAATACTGGATATAAATGAGTGTTGGGATGTCAAGCAGATTATAACTACACAAAAAAAAGAAACCACCACTGTTACCAAAGCCAGCAGGGAAGCTGAAGAGGTAAAAACACTTCAATATATGCATGAAATTTTGACCTTAAAACATGATTATGACAGGCATTTGCACTGTGTTATGGGATTGTATCCATAGGCAGAATTGCTACAAAAACATGGCTCTGGGGCAAGAATATGGCAGGTAAACAAAAATAATCTGTGTGAAGATAATTGAAGGTCAAAGCATAGAAGGCACAGCTTCAGGGAATGGAAGTGACATTACTGAAAGCAGACCTCACCACTTTCTGCAGACCCACAAAGATGGTGGCAACTTACTTGGCATAGAATCAGTAGTAATTTTTACAGATAGTCCAAACTGGACCATGGGTAAATTGTATAGGAAAGTATAACAACCCACCTCCCCGAGAACTTTGTTCCCCTTCTAATACTGAAACCATTTTGGTTTAAGGTCTGAAAATATTCAGATAGATTTATCCCCAACAGTTTTACCCACCTGAACTCCACTTGTTACAAGTACCACCCAAATGTACTGTAAATGAAAGTGATTAGTTGGAAAAGATTCTACTTTGAGTATGCTTTTCGAAAGCACCTAAGTGATTTAGGAGCTCAAATCCTATTGAAAGGCAATGGGATTTGTGCTCCTAATCTCACCCTTTGGGCCGAACCACTTTCACCGTTCCCCATTTCTAGACAGTCAGTTTCCCTGCTTGCTGGGGTGAGTCTTTTACACAGAAAAAAGGAGCAAAACCATTGAAAATATAGGAGACTATATAACCACAAAAATGGGCATGGAACCTCAGACACAGATGTAGTACACAAAACTACTTTTAATTTTTTTTTAAACTGACCAGATTTCTGACCTCTGGTGTCTCGTTAAATCTAGGTTTTCATTTACTGCATGAGATCTCTGCTTCTCTGTGAAAGAAAAGAAAGTAATTCTTCCTGAAGCTCCTTCAGGCACTAATAGCGAGACAGCTGTAGCTATGTCTCTCTCTTGCTTCCTGGGCATCAGTGTACATTGCTGCCTGGTTTTGTGCAGCTCCATGTGTGACATTTCTCTGCAGCAAGAGCTCATCAGTGATCCCCCTCAGAATGCAGTAGGAGTAGGTGAGAGGGAAAGAAGGCTGGAGCCTATCCCTTGCAGCATGCAGAAGTGGGAAGGCAGAAGAAAGCAGAGGTGCCTGGGGAGCCTGAAGGAGTCAGTGGCGACTAGGGTATTAGATGGAATTGAAGCAACCTATGCTTGAGGGAGCCCTGGAGCTTGTGGCGGGGAAGGGGCAGGAGACCCTAGGACAGCCTGAGGGGGTGATGGCAGGAGACTGGCAATGTGGGGAACTGGTGGGTGAGAATCCTGACATAGTCTCCCTACTCTGTCTCTGCTTCCTTTACTGCCTGTGAGCCCCTTCAAGCCTGTGCACTCCTGAGCCCATATCCCCTCAGTTCCCCACTGCCAAGGCCATGAATCAGCCAACAGCTGCCATCTCCTCCTCCTCCCTGGATGCGCCACACTAGCTGGGTGCCAGCAGAGGCAGAATGACAGTCTCCCTGCTCTCAGTGCCTGTGCCTGCAGGGGCAGAAAGGAGTCACTGCAGTACAATCCCTGCTCAGTTACTGCAGCCCTGCATGAGGGGAAATGTGCGTGTGAAACTTGGTAGCTCCGAATGCACTGGCTTTGTGTGCATGTGTGACAGTGCCCTCTAGCAACTAGTCCACAGAGAGATTAAGGGACCTCCTAGTACCTTCAGTTAAACCATCTCAAGTGGCACAAGCCTGTGTTTTGAGCTGAAGAACAGTTTGACTCCCCAGGAACATATGTTCAGGAGAGGTTGGGATTGATCTAGTAATTGTTCCTGTTGCCTGCCACACATGAGTTGGTTACACTGGCTCCATGCCTATATCAGAGACCCCCAGAGACAGTTGCAGCCACATGGCTCCCTCATTACTGCAAGTAAGCTGGTTAGAAAAGAGTTTGCAACTTCTGTCCCTGGGTTTCCCCAGCCTGGGGATGTCACAAGAAAGATGGTGGCCACCAGCAGGAGACTCCATAATGACCATTTTAACTCAGACCATTATATCCAAACACAATTCTCAGTTCATTCAGAAGAGCTTCTCCTGCTGAGTCCTATGCTGAAGGAAGTGCCGGATGCTTTCCACGTTAAAGGCATGTGCATTTTGTAGAGAAACCTTTTGTTGCCTTGAGGCAGGATTCCTCTGTCTGCACAGGAATCCCTTGGCAACATTACAGGAATACAATGTCTCAGTGACTCCCTCAGTAACTGCCATGCATAGCCCAGGGTCCATGGCTCCCATGAGATTGTTTTCTGCAAATGAACTTGCCACCTGTTGATGGAAACTTTCCATTGTCTTTTGTGTAAACCTGACTTGTATGCACAATATCAAGCAAAAGAATCAACAAGAAACCTGACTACACACATATATGCTAATGCACTGTCGCTTGCTTGACAGCTACAGCCACTCTGTGAACATCTCCTAAAGAGGCTGAGAAGTTGATGCCTTCTAATCAGATAAATTTAACTGGCTCCTGTTTCAGGCAGAGATCTTTGAAGTGGTATTTAGAGTGGAGATTGTTAGGATTTGTCAGGCCGCAGCTGGGCGTGCGGGGACGGACCACTCTGGCAACTTGTGCTGATCCTTCCAAATTGTTGCAAGTCTCCTGATTTATTCCCCATCCCCATATACTTGTCAGTGCATTGACAAACTCTGGGTTTTAGAGTCCCTGAAACGTTTTTAATATTGCACTTATTCCCACTTGATCAGATGACAACTAAACCTAGGCCCTCCAGGGTGGTAATTCCCAGTGTGTACAGCAACACCAGTTAATTATAGCCAAGGTGATTGGCTGCGGAACCTTTTGTTTCTGAACATTACTCAAATGCTGCAACTGACTTACCAGCAACAAACTGTACATTACAAAGCTCTCCGGAGTTATCATCAGAGACAGCATCACATTCTGTCTTCACTGGATACTCTTCCCACTATGGTACACTGCAGACTCCAATACCTAGGGCTGCCCCTTTAATGAGGAGGAATTAGGGAACATTTGGGGGGACTATGGAGATTAAGATCAGATGCATGGTGGTGTAGAGGAATGAGCACAGGGTTGGGAGCCAAGAAGTACTGACTTACTATGTGACTTAGGATAAATCATTTCACCCCTCTGCCTCACTTCCCCATCTGTAAAGTAGGAATTATCATGCACAGTAATTTACCTCCTTGGGTTCACTAGCAGGGGGGTTCCCCACCGTTTCCTTTCCCTTTCCCCCCCCCCCCACCCACACACACCAACATGCTATAAAAACTCCAGGGCCTGCCTAGTCCTCAACAACTCTTTTTCTGCATATCCATGAGATTAAAAGCCAGGGCTGGCATTAGGGGGTAGCAAGTAGGGCAATTGCCTGGGGCCCCACGACATGGGGCCCACAAAGCTAAGTTGTTCGAGCTTTGGCTTCAGCCCACGGCAGTGGGGCTCAGGCTTCAGCTTCAGCCCCAGGCCCCTGTGAGTCTAACACTGGCCCTACTCTCTGGTTTATTTTGGCAGACCCCCTGAAGCCTGCTCACGGCCCCCCAGTGGGTACCAGACCCCTGGTTGAGAACCGCTGAACTAGTGAATATTTATGCAGTAATTTGTACATAGGAAGCACTATATAAATGCACAGAGCTGGACTGGCCTTAGCATTTTTGAGACAGGCCTGTGAAAACAATGTTCCCCTGCACCTCCTAACTCAAATATCATAGAATCATGGAAGATTAGGGTTGGAAGAGACTCAGGAGGTCATCTAGTCCAACCCCCTGCTCAAAGCAAGAACAACCCCAACTAAATTATCCCAGCCAGGGCTTTGTCAAGACGGGCCTTAAAAACCTCTAAGGATGGAGATTCCACCACCTCCCTAGGTAACCCATTCCAGTGCTTCACCACCCTCCTAGTGAAATAGTTTTTCCTAATATCCAACCTAGACCTTCCCTGCTTCTTGTTCTGTCATCTGCCACCTCTGAGAACAGCCTAGCTCCATCCTCTTTGGAACCCCCTTTCAGGTAGTTGAAGGCAGCTATCAAATCTCCCCTCACTCTTCTCTTCTGCAGACTAAATAAGCCCAGTTCCCTCAGCCTCTCCTCGTAAGTCATGTGCCCCAGCCCCCTAATCATTTTTGTTGCCCTCCACTGGACTCTCTCCAATTTGTCCACATCCTTTCTGTAGTGGGGGGCCCAAAACTGGACGCAATACTCCAGATGTGGCCTCACCAGTGCCGAATAGAGGGGAATGATCATGTCCCTCGATCTGCTAGCAATGTTCCTACTAATGCAGCCCCATATGCCGTTAGCCTTCTTGGCAACAAGGGCACATTGCTGACTCATATCCAGCTTCTCGTCCATTGTAATCCCCAGGTCCTTTTCTGCAGAACTGCCGCTTAGCCAGTCGGTCCCCAGCCTGTAGCGGTGCATGGGATTCTTCCGTCCTAAATGCAGGACTCTGCACTTGTCCATGTTGAACCTCATCAGATTTCTTTTGGCTCAATCCTCCAATTTGTCTAGGTCACTCTGGACCCTATCCCTACCCTCCAGCGTATCTACCTCTCCCCACAGCTTATTGTCATCCACAAACTTGCTGATGGTACAATCCATCCCATCATCCAGATCATTAATGAAGATGTTGAACAAAACCAGCCCCAGGACCGACCCCTGGGGCACTCCGCTTGATACCGGCTGCCAACTAGACATCGAGCCATTGATCACTACCCATTGAGCCAGACAATCTAGCCAGCTTTCTATCCACCTTATAGTCCATTCATCCAATCCATACTTTTTTAACTTGCTGGCAAGAATACTGTGGGAGACCATATCAAAACTTTGCTAAAGTCAAGATATATCACGTCCACCGCTTTCCCCATATCCACAGAGCCAGTTATCTCATCATAGAAGGCAATCAGGTTGGTCAGGCATGCCTTGCCCTTGGTGAATCCATGGCATCAATGGTGAATATAATGGACTCTTGCCCCCTGTGATCACATCTCTATGAAAATAACTGGGAGAGTGAGTGAGGTAGTTCTTTGGGATATACCCTAAACTCAGCAGACTCATTTTATGTAAAGTATGTGTGTTTCTGGGTTGGTAACTCCCCACCTCCTGCTACAGGATAAGAGAATCCCAGTGGCTTAGAATAATAGGGTTAGAAGGGACCACAAGGATCTAGCTTGTGCTGGGGTTGTCTGAATAAGACAGCTCTAGGCGGGAGAGATGGGGCTGTTCAGAAGGTTCTGGTGAATATTATAATGTTGTGCTTTACAAACATTAACTCTCCCGTCATGGCACCATCCCTTCCTTCATTCAACCCTGCAGAGGGCTCTCCCTGGGCCCAGAGATCCGTGCATGAGGACAAAGGGGTCAGCAGGGGAAAAGTTGGGACTAAGGATGCACTTCTTTCAAAGTCGTGCACCAAACATGTAGGGAATCTGCTCAACCTGAGGCCATAATAAGTCCTGAGCAGAGTCACCTCTGTATGTGGAGCCTTCCATTCCTTGCAAACAGTATACTCAACTGGGTAGATGGCTAGTATATCAAACACCTAATCAGGTGTCATTGATTTATATGGATCAGCATTAGTTTGGGGCAAAGCAAAGCAAGAGTATCAGAAGTTTAAAAAAACAGACTTGCACAGAAACATTTGATTTATAATTTCCTATTAAAATAATCTGAATGCATATTAACTTCCTTTGCTCAATATTTATTGTTGTTTCACCTGACTTTGACCTGTGCACGGAGTGCAGATTTTAGATTGCTACGGAAGCAAGTCCTCAAAGGATGCTGCTCGGTTTGAATACTTCCCTTGTTCAAATTTGCAGATGCTTTCCCTAGAGCAGCTGACACCCTCAAAAAATGTTAGCTTAAATGGCAGAGAGGCAGATTCCCTTTTCAGCTCTGTCTGGAGTCAGGTCCACAGATGCAAATAACAGCTCCAAAGAGATTGCTAAACTCTCACTCTCCCTGTGACATCCATCAATTTCCATTACACAAACAATGCCTGATTTGGATAACAAACCATTTCTATCCATTTCATGGACAGCTCAGACTAAAAACTTGTTTCTTAGCAATTAAGCAGGACTCTTGTTAGAGTGGGTGAGCACAGAGACAAACCCAGGCCAACAGCTATGCCTGGGTGGTGGGCTAGTTGTTATTCCATCATGCATTTTCACATAGTAAACAATATTCATTAACACACAGATACAAAAATCACAGTGTCACTGTATCTGTTCTCAGTACCTCTTCCATCCCTGCCCTCGCCTAAAATTGGGCCAGACTCCAAAGTGTGGATCCACTCCCATACTTCTGTTCTTCCAATAACCACCCACAGATTTTTCCCTCCACTAATGATCCTCCAGCTGCTGGATCTTTTGCTTTACCATGGCTGCCTCTCTGGCTCAGCACACCAATTGTTTTCTTCCCAGTCGGGAGGCTCCTGTCTGATCCATCTCCAAACATCTGGTTCATGGCTTGTCAACTGGATTGAGCATGGGTAGCGGGAAAGCAGGTCACATGTGGAGTGCATGCTAGGGATCAGAGTAAGTTTCTAGATCAGGGGTGGGCAAACTACAGCCTGAGGGCCGAATCTGGCCTGCCAGCTGTTTTAATCCAGCCCTTGAGCTCCTGCTGGGGAGCAGGGTCTGGGGCTTGCCCTGCTCTGGCACTCCAGCTGGGGAGCAGGGTCGGAGGCTGCTCCACGCCGTTCCTGGAAGCAGCGGCATGGCCCCTAGAATATCAGGGTTGGAAGGGACCTCAGGAGGTCATCTAGTCCAACCCCCTGCTTAAAGCAGGACCAATCCCCAATTTTTGCCCCAATCCCTAAATGGCCCCCTCAAGGATTGAACTCACAACCCTGGGTTTAGCAGGCCAATGCTCAAACCACTGAGCTATCCCTCCCTATGCATAGAGGCAGCCAGGGGCCTCTGCTCTGCATGCTGCCCCCGCCCCAAGCGCTGCCCCTGCAGCTCCCATTGGCCAGGAACCACAGCCAATGGGAGTTGCAGGGGCAATGCCTGCAGACGGGGCAGCGTGCAGAGCCGCCTGGCCGTGCTTCTGCATAGGAGCTGGAGAAGGGACATGCTGCTGCTTCCAGGAGCCACTTGAGGTAAGCACCACCCGGAGCCTGCACCCCTGAGCCTCTCCCCATGCCCCAACCTCCTGCCCCAGCCCTGATCCCCCTCTCACCCTCTGAACCCCTTGATCCCAGCCCGGAATACTCTCCTGAACCCTAAGCCCCTCATCCCCAGCCCCACCGCAGAGCCCGCATCCCCAGCCGGAGCCCTCACCCCACCCACACCCCACTCTCCTGCCCCAGCCTCCTCCTGCACCCTGAACTCATTTCTGGCCCCATCCCAGAGCCTGCACCCCCAACCAGAGCCCATATCCCCTCCCACAACCCAGCCCCTATTTTGTGAGCATTCATGGCCCGCCATACAATTTCTATTCCCAGATATGGCCCTTGGGCCAAAAAATTTGTGCACCCCTGTTCTAGATGCATGGCAGGTTAACACTTTGTCCAGCCAAAAGTCCCAATTTTCTCCACTTGCAAATGCTGGGAATCCTTCCTCATCTCCAAGATAAGGGAATAAATAAATAAAAAAAGCCTATAGATTAACCTGAGCTGTGAATGTTCCGAGTTTAGATTTGGTGTTGTGAGTTTATCCAGTTATAGCTTGGTCTCAGGCTTCAAATTTCAAATGTAGATATAGACTTTCTCAGAACAAAAGAGGGGGCTTGAGTCCAGACTCCTGGTTTGGGTCTATGTCTAGAAACAATAACAATTGATTTGCTCAGACCAGCAGCCTCAGACTGTGAAGGGTCAGGAGCACTTCTCAATGGAGAAACTGCAATGTAGTCTGAAAGGTAAATTTTTCAAAAGTACAGTGTAATGATGCTAAGCACTTATAATATATTATAGCACCTCACATATGCAAAGCTCTTCACAAGCACTAAATAATGACACCTTGCAGCTCCCATTGTTAACATGCAGCTACCTTTGGGGTGGAACAAAGTAGTTGTCTAATAGTGCACAGCAGCACTACATGTGTATGTGTGAGGGTGGTGTTGGTGGCAAAATGTTTCACAGGCTGAGCCCTGGCAATAGGTCCTCAGATGTTAGTGCAACTGCAGTGGTGAAGTATAGTTTAAGTAAGGGCATGGGGCAAAACTGTACCTGAAACAACATGACTTGTGTGAGTACACTGCACCATTGGTAATAACCTTGGTGCTATTCCAGTGGTTTAGGTCTCTAGTGCAGCAGTAGGTGTGACTGCAGTTAGGCAAATCATCCCAGTACTATTTAACAGAGGTTTCCAGACGCCCTCATCTTTCTCCCCTACGGACCGTACAGCATAGACCACAGGATGCTGCTGTTCTTCTTACTGCTTGCAATAGGTATGGTACTTTATTGCTTTCTTAGATTTGGACTTCAGCACAAAGATTGGGAACAGGATCTCCCTAAAGCCTCACCTTTTAACTAGACAGGTGCAGGATTTTCCAAGGTGGAGGGGGGGGGGAGAGAATCTTCTTATTTGGGTGCCCACATTTTGACATTTACTTGCCCCATCCCAAAAAATAATTACCTGGGAGGTGGGTTTTTGGCAAGCAAACATTACACTGAAAAATTCCATCAATTTTCAACCCAATAATTTTGTAGTATTCCTGGTCAAATACTGCCATACTTGCCCCCCTCCTCTTTCCCTTTCCTCCTAGTTGTTGAGAAGTATCAGTACGTAGCCAGGGGTGTAGAAGTCTGGTTGAGGTAGAGGATTGGGAGAAGTGAGGTGAATTGAGATATCAACATATTCTTATTGACCTCCAAATTATCTGTTTGAATCTTGCCCAAATTCACAGTGACTGAACTGTTTGCACCATCACTGTCTGATGGCTGCTCAGCAGACCATGTGAAATTGATTGTTGGTCTCAGTCCAATGCCTCACGGGTAGGCTGCCTCATCACAAAAACAACCACCTCATATGGCTGCCTTGTTGGCCCCAAGGCCAAGGATTTGATGGGCTGGAGACTGAACTATGCTTTCATCCTAGACATGGTTCCTCCAAGTCAGACATGAGCCACTTTGGCAAGACTGTTAACGGGAGAAGCTCGCACAGTAGCAGCATGTTCTGTGGCAGATTTTGAGCTACAGAACCATCTGTCTGGCTATTTTCACCAATACTACCTCTCCTCCCTTTTAATTCTCCATCACTACTTATTTACTGCATCACAATATACTAATTTATCTTCAGCTGGCTTTTACTGGTAAATGTGAGTTCCAAAAGATGTATGCATTTCTGTTCAATCTGGCTGGGGAAGGAGTGTGCATGGAGGAGCTATTTGCTATTTTGCTAAGTGATTTACTTCTGCTTTGCCCAGTACTTTGCCTATGTCCCCAGTCCAGTGAGTGAGATATAAATTATTTGAGAGAAAGGAAACAAGTCCCACATGGAAAGATAGGAAGAAACAAATTAGCTCTATTCATCTTTTGTTACAGTAATGTGTCTTTATGCAGTGGGGGAGATGGAACAGTTACCAATCGAGAGAGATTTTTCACTAGTGACGAGCATTTCACCTCTAGTGACAGCAATTCAGCATGCAGCAAATTGCAATGTATCTGTAAGCCAATGTGCAGATAATACTTGTAACATCTGGACATGTGTATTTGTCCCCAGGGTTCCCAAGATATTTATTTTTCATGCTGATAATGGAGTGGTGGTTAGAGAGACAATTGTAGCAATATATTCATATCATGGCTGCATGGAATTCATTTATCAACTTCATTCCAGGCTCATTCACTCTAGTGGGGATTGGCTAGTTGAAACAGATGTAGTTTTGTACTAATCCTTTGACCCCATACAGCGCAGCATAAAGGTCAGTCCAAAAATGCTTATCCTGAAAATAGAGGTAACCAAGACAGAGTAGTAACCATACAGACTAGTTGCAACCTAGCATGTATTCCAACCTGCACTGAACAGTCACTCATAAATGTAATCAACTGATGTAAAACTGTAAGTCTAAAATGAACTAAAGTTATTTCAAATGCTGTGACAACCATGGGAGTCCTACCAACATGGCTCAGGTCTGACCTGAGGGACGACATCTAGGATGAAACGATAGCTCAGTCTCGAACCCAACTGTCTTGGGGGCCAACAAGACAGCCAGTTGTGGTGGTGGTTTTTGTGATGAGGAAACCTGTCCATGAGGCACTGGACTGAGACCACCAATTAATTTCACAAGGTCTGCTGAGCAGCCATCAGACAGTATTTGTTTTTGGCCAGCCATAGCTAAGGACCCATGGATTACCCTACTGAATCAGATCTATGGTATGTTCCCTCTAGATCAAAATCCTCCGGTCTCTAACAGTAGACACGGGCAGATGCTTCAGTGGAAGGTGTAAAGTCTTCACCATGGCTCTTAAGTGTGCAATATTATTTAATTATATTCTAACCCAGTTGATGGGGGAGGGGGTGTTTCCTTACCCCAATTGCTGATCTGTTTATGCCCCAAAACATGAGAAAAAATAACCTTTGTCATTTTTATGCTGTCTGGTGTAACTGCATATGTTGGGCCAATTGTAATTCTTGGGTAAGTAAGTGCAACTCCATTGACTTGGGTGGAATCGCACCCACTCACACCAGAGCTTAATTTAGTTTGTTCTTATCAATAAAAGCATACAACCCTATTTCTATATACATTTTTGTTTATTGATAGCCAGACGTGCTAGACCCTTTATAGATTAAGTATGGGATTTTCAAAAATAGGCCTAAATGTCTTAGGAGCACACGTCTCGATGATTTTCAATGGAAGCTGGGCTCCTGTCTTGGAAAAATTTCCCCCTACAGCCCCTGTTTATTTCTGGCCTGGTCTACACTAGGCTTTTATGTCGAATTTAGCGCCGTTATATCGAATTAACCCTGCACCCGTCCACACCAGGAAGCCATTTAGTTCGACATAGAGCTCTCTTTAAATCGATTTCTGTAATCCTCCCCAACGAGAGGAGTAGCGCTAAATTCGACATGGCCATGTCGAATTAGGCTAGGTGTGGATGGAAATCGACGCTAATAGCTCCGGGAGCTATCCCACAGTGCACCACTCTGTTGACGCTCTGGACAGCAGTCCGAGCTCGGATGCTCTGACCAGCCACTCCCCCGGGAAAATTTGAATTCCTTTTCCTGTCTGGGCAGTTTGAATCGCAGTTTCTGTTTGGACACCGTGGTGAGCTCAGCAGCAGTGGCAACGATGCAGAGCTCTCCAGCAGAGATGGCCGTGCAATCCAATAGAAAGAGGGCCCCAGCATGGACGGATCGGGAAGTCTTGGATCTCATCGCAGTGTGGGGCGATGAGTCCGTGCTTTCAGAGCTGCGCTCCAAAAGACGGAATGCAAAGATCTATGAGAAGATCTCTAAAGCCATGGCAGAGAGAGGCTACAGCCGGGATGCAACGCAGTGCCGCGTGAAAATCAAGGAGCTGAGACAAGGCTACCAGAAGACCAAAGAGGCAAACGGACGCTCTGGATCCCAGCCCCACACATCCCGTTTCTACGAGGCACTGCATTCCATCCTAGGTGCGGCCGCCACCACCACCCCACCCCTGACCGTGGACTCTGAGGATGGGATATTGTCCGCGGCCGGTTCCTCAGCGGACGGGGAAGAGGAGGAAGGAGCTGAGGAGGACGAGGCAGTAGACAGCGCTTACAACGCTGATTTGCCCGACAGCCAGGAGCTCTTCATCACCCTGACAGAGATCCCCAACCAACCCTCCCCAGCCGTTACCCCAGACACAGATTCAGGGGACGGATCAAGCAGTAAGTGTTTTAAATATCTAAACATTTATTTACAACATAACTGGCGTATTTAAAATATTAACATTAGCTAAAGTGCTTTAAAACATGTAAACATTTATTTGCAACAAAACAGGAAGATTGAAAATATGAACAGTGGGTAAAGTGCTTCAAAACATGTAAACAGTAAAGTCAAACAAAAGGGGAATCAGTGCAAAGTGTATCATGATTTGTCTTTTTTTGGGCGCCTCAATATATAGTCCGAACCATTTTCAAAAAATTGCACAATGTCCGCTTCATGATTATAGTGCCCAAAACCCTGCAGTCATTTGTCCCTCCAAGGGCACCTAAGCCAGGAACTGGTCAATGTAACCGGGGATAGAGGCGAGATCCTCCGGGGAGAACTCCTCATACACCTCCTGCAGGTGTTTTTCCAGCCTCATCAGCAGGTTCCTGGGCAGGGAGAGCTTATTAGGCCCCCCGTGGTAGGACACGTTTCCCTGCCACAACGCCAGCAGGTACTCCGGGATCATGGCCTTGCACAGCAGTGCAGCAAATGGCCCCGGTTTCTGCAGGCTGTCCCGGAGCATCTTCTCCTTCTGGCTCTCGGAGACCTTCAGGAGGGTGATGTCTGGCATGACTCCCTGCTGTGAATTAGGTAGGGGAAAGTTAGTATTGGGACTGCTTGCCCGTCCCTTTATAGAACTGCAACCGCCGGTTTACAGCCACGCGGTTTACAGCCGCGAGGGGGTGGGACAGGGGCAGAGTTCATGCTTGCAGGATTGCTGCCAGCAGAGACTCGCATTGCTTTCTATTTGAAAGGAGGCCAGTGCCACTCTTAAAGTTTTAAGCGGCCACAAGTCTACGGCTTACCATGTTTGCCAGCTAGACAAAGTCCGGTGTCCAGCCCTGCTCCTCAGCTCGCCACAGCAAGACCGCAGGCACTGTAGGCGAGGGCAGAAAATTCGACCTTGTCCTCAGTGCGCGTGTGATAGGTGCTCTGCATGGTCTTGTTCACAGAGAAAGACTATGTTCTCTGTTCACAGATACATTGCTCTGTCTCAGGAATTCACTCCCTTTTTCCAATTCCCACAGCCACATCTGCCCAGAGGCTAGCGCACATTAGGAGGAGGAAGAAGAGGACACGGGAAGACATGTTTGCTGAACTAATGGGATGCTCCCGAGCACAGGCAGCCCAGCAGACACAGTGGAAGGAGAACTTGTCCCAAATGCACCGGGCAAACATGGAACGGGAGGAGAGGTGGCGACAGGAGGACAGGCAGGCTACTCAAACGCTGCTTGGACTAATGAGGGAGCAAACGGACACGCTCCGCCGCCTTGTGGATGTTCTGCAGGACCGGAGGCAGGAGGAGAGAGCCCCGCTGCAGTCTCTCTGTAACTGCCCTGCCCCGCCACCAAGTCCCATACCCCCCTCACCCAAAGTCCAAACACGGAGGGGTGGAAGGGGCCGTGAAAAATTTCACTCCACCCCTGCGGACTGCTCTACCACTAGAAGGCTCTCATTCCCCAAAATTTGAAAAGTCCTTTCCTACCCGCCTCACACAAGACCCCGTCCAAGTTTCACCCCCCCGTTCCATGTGCGGTTGTTAATAAAGAATACGTTTCTGTTCATTTCTGTTTCCATCCTCTTCTTTTGGAGGGGAGTCTGTCTGAAGGGGGGGGGGAAGGGGCTTGGTCATTGGACAGGACAGTCACCTTTAGCAGGGGGCAGGTGCAGCAGCAGGGCACATATACAGTGCAGTGACTAGTTATCCTGGTCAGTCTGGGAGGTGGTTTTCATGTTTTGTGTGGTGGGGGCGGTGGTGTTGCTCTGTGACTTGGTGGCGGGGGAGGGCAGTTACAGATCTTATGCAGCGGTCCTTACCCTGCATCACAGAGCCGCGCAGCAGGGGATCTGTAACCCTCCTCCCCCTGCAAGACAGTCACATAGCCGACACATACACGCAGTCCCGGCCAGGAGGGCTGGCAGGCTCCGTTGAAACAACCAGTCCACCACCGCGGAGCCTGTCATTCCTGGAGTTTAGAGGCATCATTTGCATCACAACCCTAAACCCGCCCCCCGCCACAGTCTGCGTCCCAGGTTTAAAACATTCCCGCGAAAACAGTAATAAAGACAACGGTGTCCATTAACAAAACAGAACAGACTTTATTTTTTGGGAAGGGGGTGAAGGGGGTATGTAAGTGGAGAGGATAGTCGACGGCAACTGGGTAAAGAAAGGGGGGCAAGTTCTGCCTCTGTGTCCACAAACTTAAAAGTCACTGGGTACCCTGCTCAGCCTTGAAACTGGCTTTCAAAGCCTCCCGGATGCACAGCGCGTCCCGCTGGGCTCTTCTAATCGCCCGGCTGTCTGGCTGGGCGTAATCAGCAGCCAGGCTATTTGCCTCAACCTCCCACCCCGCCATAAAGGTCTCCCCCTTGCTCTCACAGAGATTGTGGAGCACACAGCAAGCTGCAATAACGATGGGGATATTGGTTTCGCTGAGATCACAGCGAGTGAGTAAGCTTCTCCATCTCCCCTTGAGACGGCCAAAAGCACACTCCACCACCATTCTGCACTTGCTCAGCCGGTAGTTGAACAGTTCTTTTTCTGTGTCCAGGGCGCCAGTATAGGGCTTCATGAGCCAGGGCATTAGCGGGTAGGCTGGGTCCCCGAGGATGACTGTAGGCATCTCCACATCCCCAAGAGTTATTTTGTGGTCTGGGAAGTAAATACCTTCCTGCAGCCGTCTAAACAGACCAGAGTTCCTGAACACGCGAGCGTCATGAACCTTGCCCGGCCATCCGACGTTGATGTTTGTAAAACGTCCCCGATGGTCCACCAGTGCTTGCAGCACCATTGAAAAGTAGCCCTTTCTATTGATGTACTGGCTGGCCTGGTGGCCCGGTCCCAGGATAGGGATGTGAGTCCCATCTATAGCCCCACCGCAGTTTGGGAATCCCATCGCAGCGAAGCCATCTATGATGGCCTGCGCGTTTCCCAGGGTCACTACCTTTGACAGCAGTACCTTGACGATTGCCTTGGCTACTTGCATGACAACAACCCCCACGGTAGATTTGCCCACGCCAAAGTGGTTCGCGACTGACCGGTAGCTGTCCGGCGTTGCAAGCTTCCAGAGGGCTATGGCCACTCGCTTCTGGACAGTCAGGGCTGCTCGCATGCGGGTGTCCTTGCGCTTCAGGGCAGGGGACAGCAAGTCACAAAGTTCCAGGAAAGTCCCCTTCCGCATGCGAAAGTTTCGCAGCCACTGGGATTCATCCCAGACCTGAAGCACTATGCGGTCCCACCAGTCCGTGCTTGTTTCCCGGGCCCAGAATCGCCGTTCAACAAAATCCACATGCCCCATTGCCACCGTGATGTCCTGGGCGCTGGGGCTCGTGGTTTCTGACAGCTCTGTGCTACTCTCCGACTTCAGGCCCTCACGGCGGTGCCGTAGCCTCCTCGCCTGATTTCTCTGCATCTGCCTCAGGGAAAGGTGTATGATAAGCTGCGAGGTGTTGAGAACGGCCACAACTGCAGCGATGGTCGCAGCGGGATCCATGATCGCAGTGCTGTGGCGTCCGCGCTGTCACTGATCAAAAAGTGCGCGAACTGATTTCCCGCCGGCGCTTTCAGGGAGGGAGGCAGGGCGGTAGTGACTGACGGATGACGACAGTTACCCAAAAGCACCCTCGCCACATTTTTTTACCCAGAAGGCATTGGGGGCTCGACCCAGAATTCCAATGGGCAGCGGGGACTGCGGGAACTGTGGGATAGCTGCCCACAGTGCACTGCTTCCAATGTCGACGCTTTCCCTGGTAGTGTGGACTGACAAAGTCGAATTACTGTCCTTAGTGTAGACACATACGTTCGACTTTCTAATATCGATTGCACATATTCGATTTAACTAAAATCGAACTACTCTCGTAGTGTAGACATACCCTCTGGCCCAGGGCAGCAGGCTGAGGAGGAGGTAGAGGCAGCCTGGGAGAGCTGTCCGCATTCTTAATTCGCTCTCTTGCACAGTTGCATTCCAGACTGTGGCCAGTGAATACGCCTTTGTACTGGTCAGGACCCCAATGAGCTCGGCCGCAGCCTACGATTACTGCAGGAGCAACCATGAGGGCCTAGCAGACATTTTAACCCTTCAAGATCTGAATGGAGTGGTGGCAGCAGCGACTGAAACTGCCTGGATAGGCCTCCATTACAACACAGCTATGAGAGGGCTGAGCTGGTCCAATGGCCTCACAGTGCAAGTTGGATGCCTGATTTAAATCCCTTCCTGTTTATGCCAGACTCATGTGGAACAATGTTTATCCTTCTCCTGCTCCCTTCTTCTTGCAACCGGGTGCTCCCCTTCATTTGCTCCTACTGTAGGTATTGAGTCACTTCCCAGCTGTACACCATGGGTTCTCAACCTGGGATTACAACTCGGGGGGGGGGGGGGGAGCATCCACCCTGCCCTTTCCATATTGCTGAGTGGGCTGCTGATCTAGAAAAGGGAGTTACAGCATAGAACAGGATGAGAACCTCTGTGCCATGCTCTGCATGTGTCACCATAGTCTCCTGGTAGCACAGATGATGTTCTCAGTTCAGACTCTTATGGAACCAAGTGATAGAGCTTTGTGCTGCTACACAGGAGGCTTGCATGAGTCTCTTGATTTCCCCCACTCCCAAGGTGAAGTGGAAGCAGCACTCCCAGCCCAGGATGAGGGTGGGTCAACACCAAGCACTTCTGGCTGGCTTTGAAGCAATGCTGACCCTGGCTTGACTTAAAGGGCACTTTTAAACTGCCAGGCCCCGGGGCAGCTCCCCTTCCCCCTCCCCTTGGCAGCCCTGGGGGTGGCAAAAGGGACAGCGATGTTAAAGCGCTGCGGTGGCAGCACTTGAAGGAGGGTCTTTAAAGCGCTGCTGCAGCAGCGCTTTAACATTGGCTGTGTACACATACTGGTGGCCACTTCTTACCAGTACGCCGAACCAACCCGTACCAGCCCACTTTCACCTCTGGGCCCCAGGCAATTGCCTTGCTTGCTACCCCCTTATGCAAACCCTGACTTTTATATGCAGAAAACTAGTTGTGGCACAGGTGGGCCACGGAGTTCTTATAGCGCGGGGGGACGTGGGGGGGCTCAGAAAAAAAAGGTTGAGAACCCCTGTTCTAGGGGACGAGCCACTTTAATTCTTCCAAAGTGGTGAGCAAACCTCTCAATATTTTGATGAGATAAGCAGCCAAACAGTTATGTTTATCTCAGCATCTTTGATCCCAAAACAGGGCTGGAAATCTCATGAGAGCCAATTTTCTCCTATGATTTCCTGTCCCTTGTGGCTTTGGCCAATAGAGAAAGAATGTGAGAACAGTCTTTCTTAGCAGCTCTACTGTGCCAATAGCAGCCAGGTGAAGGGCCTTGAATTGTTTAAGGTGAAATTTTTATTTTAGCCTAAACCAATTACCCCATCCTACTTTTAGGGAGGCTCAGTTTGACCATCCCCAGCAACCAGCTGTGCTAATCCTAACAGCCCCACCTTTCTGCCTTTGTCTGTGGGGCTGTGATAGTTGTGGATATAGCCTGTGTAGCACCTATCGGGTTTATACAGCCTCCTTCTCTCCAATGTGTCTGTGAAGGGGGCCACTCATCTCTCATGAGCGCCTCCTGTCGGCCTGGTGCGAATCTGCACTCTCTCTGTTCACAGTGCCCTTCGGCTGTTGCTCTTGTCAGGTGGGTCTTCAGCCCTCCGACTAAGTCACACAGTAAACATGCATCACCGAACAAACCCCTTCCAAGGTAAAAGGTCCTGTCCTGTGCCCTTGTTACTGTCTTTAGCCTTGTCTCTGGGGCTAAGTTTTCAGCCCCTTCTGGGCTAGCTTTCAATCTGTCCCTGCCCTGTTATACAGCAGTGCCCCCAGAACCTTTTCCTTGGAGACTGAGTTCTGCCCTTCACTCGGGCCTCTAAACAACACTTGTCCCCTTCTCAGGGCTTTGGCCACTCTGCCAGCAGAGGGGATCCAGGCCCACCCACTACTTCGGGTCCTGACCCAGGACCTACAAATAACAGCCCCATGCTGCTTTCTTTAACTCCGTTGTGGCTGCTAGTCCCTGGGCCACTTCCCACAGAGCCCCTTCCCCTGCACCCTTACCTCAGGGCTGAAGTTCTCTATGTCTCTCAGGCCTCCTTGCCTGGAGTCTCACAGCCTTCCAGCCCTTCCTCACCCGTCTGGTTCCAACCAACAGCAACACTGTTCAGGCGCAGGCCCGGCAGCTCCTTTTAACTGGGCTTGCTGTGCTCTGACTGGCTGCTTCCCTGCAGCCTTTCTAGGCAGGCCTGGAGGGAGGACCCACCTTTACTGCTCCTTTTCGGGGGCAGCATGTGGTAGGACTGCAAGCCCTCCAGTATGGGGCTTCAAAGGCCTTGGGCCACCCCGTCACAGCACAGTCTTTGAGCAAAGGCTGCCAAATTTGCTGACTTCTAACCATGGGCGGCCGGTATAATAGGCCGGGGAGGCTCTGCCTCCCCAGCGCTGCCATGGGCGCCGAACCCCCCCAGTTGCAGGGTTTGGTGGCAAAGTTTTTGCTTTATTATGCCCCATGCAGGTTCCGGGATGGCTGAGGAGACACATACTGCCTCCTCAGCCGCCCTGGAACCTGCATGGGGCATATCAAAAGCGTCTTTTAACAGAGGCTTTTCCCAGGGGTGGGTTGGGTCCAGGGAGGGGAGGAGGCACGGTGCAGTTTTGGCCAGCCCAGGGCTTCTCTGGGCAGGGGGAGCAAGGGGCAGAGTTGGGGGCTAGCCTCCCCAAAGGTGGCTCCACCTGCCACCCATGCTTCTACATTTGTGGTTAGATAGCTATAAATATCCACTTGGACATAGGTTAATTTACTTGCTTTAGGTCCAGCAGTTTTCCAGCAATGAAAGGTTAATGTATTCATTTATATTATTTAGATTGTAACTAATGGTCACTTGAAGAGTCAGTGTTAGTGCTAATTTTACCCACGATTTTAGATTTCTGCAGTGATCTATGTTCTCTCTTCACAGCTGTTACTGATTCTGATTCTGACACAGAAGATAGCACAGAATCCACGGCTACCACTCAGCTAGTGCCCTCCATCATCACAGGAAGTGCCCCTACAGAGGGCTCTCAAGATACAGGTGGAGACTCTAATGCTGCTTCTATCTTTCTTGCTGTGCAGTGGGGGGAGAAAGAGGGGTGCTAATGTCAGGCTGTTCCTCCCTCCTTCACCCCATCAGGCTATCTCCACAGAGCAGGGGGCTCAGAACAGAGGGA
>NW_020664563.1:11041875-11250020 GCF_002925995.2 Terrapene triunguis | reverse complement strand
GAAGTGCCCGGCTGGGGGCGCAGGGTCCAGAGGCATGGGGGCTGCCCGAAGCCGGTAGCGCTCGGGCAGCTCGACTCTTACAGAGCCCAGGAGTCAGGGAGCACAGCAGCCCCCGGCGCTCGCTCTAAGGTAAGCCACGGAGTATTTTTCCCGGACATGTTCGGCTTTTTGGAAATTCCCCCCGGACGGGGGTTTGATTACCAAAAAGCCGGACATGTCCGGGAAAAACCAGACGTATGGTAACCCTAGTGTTGTGGGCGGATCCTGGCTAACCTAGTGGCGGACCACTCCACCACTGTTAGGGCCCAGGGCTAGGATGCAGTGGAGGTGGGTGGGCCCACGTCCCCCCTGCCACCTCACTCCTGGGGTGGCAGTACTCCCCCTCCTTAGGCCAGGAGGCCTGCATCAGTCTACAGTCTGCTGCGCTAGGACACTAGACTCTGTGACTCTGACCTGAGCCTCCTAGACTGTGTTTGGGTGCTCAACTAGGGTTGCCAACTGTCTGGGAGGGAGTTTAGATGTGGGAGGGGGCTCAGGGCTGGGGCAGTGGTGTGGGAGGGGGGTTGGAGTGCAGGAGGGGGTGCGGGCTCTGGGAAGGAGTTTGGTTTTAGGAGGGGGCTCTGGGCTGAGGCAGGGTGGGGGAGTGGGAAGGGGTGAGGGGTTGGGGCAGGGGGTTGGGGTGCTGGCTCCAGGAGGGGGCTCACGTCTGGGGCAGGGTGTGCGGAGAGAGTGAGGAGTGTGGGCTCCAGCTTGGCAGCGCATACCTCAAGTGGCTCCCGGTCAGCAACACAGTGGGGGCTAAGGCAGTCTCCCTGGCCCCATGCCGCTCCTGGAAGCAGCCAGCATGTCCCTGTAGCCCCTGGTGGCACCGTCTCCACAGGTCCCAGCTGCAGCCAATGGGAGCTGCTGAGTCGGCGTTTGGGGCAGAGGCAGCGTAGAGACCCCCTGCCCCCACCCAGGGACGTGCCGGCCGCTTCTGGGAGCAGCGCGGGGCAGGGCAGGCAGGGAGCCTGCATTAGCCTCCCTGCACCGCCGGACTTTTAGCAGCCTAAAATCTTCCGGTTTGGCTTCAGTAGCCTCTGGGAGATAGTGCCCGATTCCAGGAGACTCCCAGCGAAACCGGGAGGGTTGGCAACTCTATGCTCAACCCTGGTCTAAGCCCTAATGACTTGCTGCTCTGCTCTGACCAAGAGTTTGGGATCATAGATTGTGGGTGCTTCGCCCTAACTGCAGGTCAGAGCCCTGACGGTTTGCTGACCTTCCCTACTTAAAAGCTGCACAGATAGGCAGAGATGAATCAGTTTGACTGCAGGCCAGAGCCCTGCTTGTTTACTGCCCCACCCTGCTCACGTCCCCCCCGCCCCACCTGCTTGAGGACTAGGCTTATACTTGCTACAGCTCTGCTTGACTGCAGGCAAGAGTCCTGATTATTTGCTGTCCTGCCCTGCTTGAAGGCTGGGCGTGTGAACTACTACAGCTCTGCCTGACTGCAGGCCAGAGGCCTGATTGTTTACTGCCCCGCCCTGCGTGAGGTCTGGGCTTATAACTTGGTACTGCTCTGTCCTGACTGCTAGCCAGAGCCCAGACTGTTTGGGGCCCTTTCCTGCTTAAAGGCTGTGGCCCGTCAAGTACTGCTAATTCCCCCTCTCTTTGTTTTGAGCATACTCTGGCAGTTCAGACTGCGAAGAGGCATGGCCTCCCTGAGAGGTGGATGCGGAGGCGCGGCCACGACTACTTACAGGGGACATCTCCTGTCTAGCTTCTCTTTGATACCTGTGGCTATTTCCCCAAGTGACATCCTTTAACCTTGTCAGTATGTGGACATAGCTGAGAAAAACAATTGAGTGGGATGCTGTCACCCATTGTATAGTCTAGTCTCATTTTATTAAGGCTAGGTCTACACTACCCGCCTGAATCGGCGGGTAGAAATCGACCTCTCGGGGATCGAATTATTGCGTCTCGTCGGGACGCGACAATCGATCCCCGAATCGATGCTCTTACTCCACCAGCGGAGGTGGGAGTAAGCGCCGTTGACGGGAAGCCGCGGAGGTCGATTTTGCCACCGTCCTTACAGCGGGGTAAGTCGGCTGCGATACGTCGAATTCAGCTACGCGAATTTGCGTATCTTAAATTGACCCCCCCCCCATAGTGAAGATGTAGCCTTAAGTTTTACATGCTGAGGGCATGTGCACTCTGTATATAAGTTCTCTCCCCCTAAGATAAGAACATACCCTCTTCCTTTCAGTCTCTGCTTGGAGTGGTAACTCTCATTCAGGGATAGCCAGTGAGTGGCACTACCAGGGACAGTAGTGTTGGAATTAACAATGGCATTGGAAGCAGCATTCAGCTCAGACCTGACAGTTTTGCATAGGCAGGGGCACTCACTTCATGGTCAGGCACCCATTCAAGCTTTTCTTAGTTCAATTGCCTTCCTCAACATGTGTGTACTCCCGAGAAAATAGAAGCCCAACAATCTTGAGATGGACGGACTGCAGCCCTTCTAGAAGCATCATGCACCTCAACCCTTTAAGTAGTGAGTAGATTGCACCGGTGTGATACATTGTAACTTATTATTAGGGGGCATTACCATTGTACAATAGATGAGAGAAAAAGCAGCATTTGCTTAGCACTGGACTACACCTCCATTCATGCAACGCTTTTCTCCTGTGTAGATACTAGGTACATGATTCTGAAAGTGGATTTTGTCTCACCTGCCCTGGTCGACCTTGAGGATATAAAACAGCAGCTCCTGAATGAGGTGAGATGCAGTCCTTCTCAAAGAGGGTCTCACCTTAATAGCAGTTTGCAAACAGTTTCTGGTGGGCTTCAGTGTGGTACCTGCTTGTAAACCGGCCTAAGTTACACACAGGAAAAATGAGCTGGTGGGAGAGGGAAAGGGAGTTGTGTACAAGTGTGAGCCAGAGCAGTCTGTTCATTGGGGGCTGAAAATTTTTTTCCCGTTGGGCACACCTCATGAGTGTGAGACATCCCTTTTCCCATGCAACTACAGCTGCTATCTACACATTAGTCCCTCTGCAATCTAAGGCCTGGGCAACAGGGAGGAAAGAATGATAGAGACTTTACCAGACAGCTCCATGATAGTAGTGTTTCATTCGATATTCCTGTCCATTCCTCCTCACCTCCCTTCACTTCCAGTATCTCATCACTGGGATGTTCCTCTCCCACAAGGTCCCATCAACACAAATTCTGGGTCTATAGTTGGCAGATGTCAATGGTGGAACGATGTAGTGGTCATTGTCCTGTGTCCCCAGCCCTGCTAACTGCTGTGACAGAATTCTGGACTCAGATGGCAGCCCCCCTCCCTGGTCAGACAAAGCTGCACTGCTCTGACACTGGGCTAAGTATTAAGGGGGATTTCCTGCAAGTAGTGGAAAGCTGGTTTGAGTCACAGAACCTGGCGTTCTGCTACATCAGGATAGTTACAGGTTCCCACCAGACATGCCAAACCCATGAAAAAAAAACACAGAAATTGGGTTTGTTTTTGGCTTAATTGGCTTGTGAGTTGCTTGTTGGCTAGTAGGTTGTTGCTTCTTTTTTTTGGATCGGCTCCCGGCAAGCAAGGGCAAGGGGTGGGAGAGAGTCGGGTGCACAGCAGGCCCACAACAGTCCCAGACTACACACCGGGGGGATCTAGTCACATATAGGGATTGGCTTGTTTTGGCCTTGTTTTGAAATGGGATTAGCTTGATTTTTGGCTTATTGTGAAAGTCGGGGTGCTTATTTACCACGTGAAAGTTGGAAACTGTGGTTCCCACTGATCTTATAAAGGACAGCAGAGAATTGATCCTTACTCTGGCTCCATGGAAACAAACCAAAGTATTCATTACTTGCTACTGGAAGAACTGAGAGGGAAACAACATTTTGTGTCTACAGCCAGGATATTCAATCTACACCACTGCACTGAAAAGCAGTAATTCAATACACCTTCTAAGGATACGGGGATATTTAATGTGCAGGGCTGGGAGAGAAGGTGAAGGCCAGGAATGTACGGTGTTCTAGAGACGGTGAGAATTCTCTTTTCAGGAGGATATTGCTTAAGTGTAAGCAAGCTTTTATCCCACAGGTTTAGACAGCATCAGCTTTTCTGTCAAGTAGAACCATGTACCCTAGTATCTATATAACCATAAAACTTTTATTCTTACATTCTTCAGGTAGAAGAAATACTAAAAGGGAGTTTTCCCATAGGGTCATTCCAGCTGAAATGGGTCAGCTATGAACTGTGACAAGACCAGACCAAACGACCCAGCACTAACATGGAGTTCTCTAAAGAAGGGGAAAATGCTCCTTTTGGAACAAATAATTTTGGACAGTGGAACCAGAATCCGTATGGGCAGATCATAGATTAAAAAGGAAAGTTAACATTTTAGGCAGGTAGACAGGGATGTAGAATAAATGTAGGTAACTGCTGAGGAAAGGTGCAAGGAAATTAGATAGTCTCTCTGATGGAGGACAAGGATGAGGGAATTCTCAACCAGTGTATCACCAGAACATTATTTGTTTTGCCCTAGTGCCCAGAATCCCCATTCAGGATTAGGCCACCCTTGTGTTGGGCAATGTAGAGATATATTAAGGCAGGCTCAAGCCCAGAGAGCTTCCAGTCTAAATACGGACAAGACACCAACAGGTAAATGTAGAACAGAACAGAGATGGTAGCGTCAAGGTGGTGACAAGAAATAGGAGAACAAAGTTGCATACATTCACTGTGTGTATAGTTTGAAGGCTTCAAGGCCTTTAAAACCCTGTATATAAAATGACAGTTTTAAAAATAAACTTTTACCAAATCTATGCCCAACACGAAGTTTTCCATGACACAAATCCAGAGTGGGAGGGATTTTCCACTTTTTGTATTCTCTTGTAATTCATATCTATGGAATGATAAATAGAACATTACCAAGAAGCCACTATCCTGTGTGCATCTATGAATAAACATTCCCTTGAAGTGGCTGGAGCTCAAAGGATGTAGCTTTGTGCTAGGCTAGTGCAAGAGAACCTGCAAATTAGAAATTTACTACAAACAAGGGAAACTGAGGTTGCCTTCATGGTCCACAATTATAGAAATGCACGAAGTGTCCAAAATAACTAATGCAAAGAAAATCAGATAGTTGAGAGTGTTTTCATTACTTCCGGTGTTATTAGTAACATAGATAAAGGAATATTTTTTTAAAGAGATAATTTCTGTCCGACAGTGTCCCTTTACCCTTTCTCAAAGTTAAAGTCTAGAAAGATGGTTGGAGTGGATCTCCTGTTTCACCACAGGGTGTCACCCTATCTCTTTATACAGGTTTCAGCAAAAAGAACAGGAGTACTTGTGGCACCTTAGAGGCTAACAAATTTATTTGGGCATAAGCTTTCATGCATCCGATGAAGTGGGTTTTAGCCCACAAAAGCTTATGCCCAAATACATTTGTTAGTCTCTAAGGGGCCACAAGTACTCCTCATTTTTTTCTCTCTATACAGTTTAGCTGGACTATTCCATGTGGGCAAGAAGATTCAAAAACAGGGAGAATTACTGCATAGGGAAGGAGAGCTCAGCAAAGGGGGCAAACTTTAGAACTGAGGCTAAGCACAGCACCAGAATTCCAAACCCAGATCAGTGAATAGAATTCTGGTTCCACGGATCTCTAATGGAGAGCAGTGTGAGAGAGAAATGACAAACCGTATTGTGCTCACCAGAAGCTGCAATTTCAAAGCCCAATCTCTGATGCGCTCTTCAGGCACAGACCATCTCTGTTTCCTGCTCAATCCCCCCCGGCCCCTGTTGCTTGCTTTTCCCCACTCTTACTCACTCGCTCATTTTCATCGGGCTGGGGCAAGGGGCTGGGGCATGGGGAGGTGGTGAGGGCTCCAGCAGGGAGTGTGGGTTCTGGGATGGGGCCAGAAATGAGGGGTTCAGGGTGCAGGAGGGGGCTCCAGGTGGGGTAGGGGTTCAGTCTCTGGGGTGTAGGAGGGGGCTGCAGGGTGGAGTCGAGGGGTTTGGAGTGTGTGAGAGAGGCTCTGGGCTGAGGCAGGGGGTTGGGGTGTGGGAGAGGGTATGGGATCTGGGCTGGGGGTGCGGGCTCCACAGTGGGGCCAGAAATGAGGGGATCAGGGTGCAGGAGGGGGTTCTGGGCTGGGGCAGGGGTGTGGAGTGCCAGCTCCGGGAGGGAGTTTGGGTGTGGGAGGCGGATCAGGAGTGGGGCGGGGAGTCGGGGTGTAGATGCAGGATGGGGCCCAGGAGGGAGCTCAGGTGTGGGAGGGAGCTCAGGGCTGGGGCAGAGGGTTGAGGTGTAGGAGGGGGTGCAGGCTCCAAGCGGGGCTTACCTCGGAGGCTCCCCAGAAGCAGCAATATGTCCCTCGACTCTTAGGTGGAGGTGCAGCCAGGTGACTCTGTGCGCTCCCTCCGCCCGCATGTGCCACCCCTGCAGCTCCCATTGGCCGCGATTCCTGCCTTAGCCCCGCCAATCAGACTTTTAATGGCTCGGTCAGCAGTGCTGACTGGAGCCACCAGGGTCCCTTTTCGACCAGGCATTCTGGTAGAAACCTGGATATCTGGCAACCCTACTTGGATAGCTCAAGGAGTTGCAATGCAAACTGTCCCAGATGTTGAGTTATACTGTTCCCTTGCAAATTTCCTCCCACTAGTTTAAACAAATAAAAAAAAAAATTTGCCCCAACACATATGTACAATCACCCAGCAGTGAGAGCAGTACGATTTTAATCAATGCAGGCAGATTGAGTCCAAACTGTTTAAAGTTAAAGTTTATTTGTATTCTTTGTAGGAATATCAATAAAAGACCTCAAATGTATCTATATCTGTACATATACAAGAACCTTGGAAAAATTATTCACAGAACAAAAATAAATCTTCTTTAGAACAAACCCAGACAATGAAATGCAGAGATGGAGCTCAGAGACCGAACAGTCCAGTGCTACTAGCATAAAAATATGGTTTTGAAAACCAACTTTATTACTTTTTTTAAGGTGTAATTTGTTGAACTAAAAAATAAATTATTTAGAGCTATCATTGCAAAATAGTCCTGTGTAGTAACACTCTCATTAAGGCCCTTGAGATAGAAAATCTATTTTTGTACAGGTAGGATTCCTGGCAGGAGTGATTCACAATGACATTCTCTCTCTCATGGGAGCTAATTTAATGTAGGGAAGGAAGTGTCTAAAAGCATCAACCTAAATTTAACCCTTTAAATCTATCACGCACACTGTTGGAGAATAGTGGTTGACCAGTTAATGTCTTATTTGGTTAATGTTAATCAACAATATAAATATACATGTAATGGTTTAACATAGACATGAATTGTTCCCCAAGAGTGATGTAGACATTTTTACAGAACACATAAATAGGATTTGTACATATATCACATTGGTGACTCAGCAAATGACTATGGCTAACATACACTGCATACACCACTGTTAAATCACTGACCCATTGGTTAGTTAAAAGCTGGTGGTTTGAACTCGCATTAGAGCATGAAATTAATGCAAAAGGTTAAAAAAAATATGCCAAAGCATTTACAACAATGTAAAAGAAAAACATTTCTGGGATGGCCGAATATAGAGGTTATCCAACCACAGAACACAACCTATGTCCACTAGCTAGGAAATATGCACATCTCTCTCCACCCTACTCAGGGTTTTCTCATGATATGAGAGGGTTTCTAAGAGAGAATGTTTGAAATGTGCAGCTATATGCAGCTGTGTATGTATTTATATACATGAATACCCATTTCTATACACTGAAGAAAAAACAGTAGATGCTTAGTGACTCCAACTCCCACCCCTTTTCCTTCTGTAGGACCTGAATTCCCTGTGTTGCGAAGAAGGGTCCTTTAGATTAGGCCACGTTTAGGCCATTCACTCACCCTTAGCATCTCCTCCTCTCCTGAGATATTTACTGCTTCTCTTGCCAGTCTGATTACTTTCGTCCCTCATCAATGCAACATATAGCATTCGGAATTTGACAAAGCGCCAGAGCACAACACATGCTATTGTGCTTAACTGCAACACCACAAGCAGGTCAGGAGTTTTTATTTAAAATTCAGAAATCCAACTGGCTGGTATAGGAAAGGTCTCTCAGTTAATTTGTCTTTTTTGAGGGACCACCATAAAGCAAGAGTCATGGATATGGCCAGCAAGCACCTAATCCCCAAGGTCACGGTTAGCTCCATCACACCGGGATACAAGTAGTGCTTCTACACTCTCTCTCTCTCTCGGAGCTGGGGCAAGAAATAGCACCACAAGCACACAGTCAATGGCTGGCCACAGAGATGTCTGTTGGCCTGAGGCCTGTGTGTCACTGTGATAACTGTTGAGAATGCAAAGATATATTGTAAACTCCCTCTCTCACTCAGCACAGCTCAGATGAAGGGTGAGGAAATTAGATTTAGTGAAAATCACAGACAGTGGAAAGCTACAGTTTTAGGTTGAGGCTTGGAGAATCAGTTGGCAAATAATGTTTAACCACAAACTGTCAATAGAAACCGATGGGACCAGAGAGTTGGGACAAGGAATCCTTGCCTTCCTTTTCCATTAGCAGCCCTGTCCCAATGCCTCTACAACACAGACACACTCATGGAGGCAGCCCAAAGTTGGGAACTTCACTCTATGATGCCAGGTACGATGCCATCAACTCTGGTGGTGCAATGGATCTCAGTAGGCTATGTGTATTTGATGATGATTTGATATGATATGCATCGAAAGATGCTGTCCCTATTGAATTTCTCGGCAGAAGCCTGTGTGAACCTTACACAAAGGCAAATGCACAATACATTCCCAAGAGCCTTCACCATCTAATCACACATCTCAAACAGTGACTGTTTGTGGATTACCATAAGGCTAGAGTGGGCTCTGGTCAGCTCCAGCTCCCTCAGTAGCGTTAGCCTAGCACCACAAGAATGACATTTCGACTGGAGTCTGTATGTCCTTGTAAACCTTCTTCTAGCCCCCACAAAATAATGCATAGACAAAGCATTCAATTGCTCCTTAATCTTGAACTTCAGAGAAAAAACCCACCCACACCACATGCTTTATATACTATATGATTAAAGTACACACCCATCTACAGGGCTGCTTTTGGGAAAAAGATTTTGCATAGCACAGCTGGGTGAATATAATCTGGGGTAATTATATAGTGAACTTCACTGAATTTGGGTGCAGCTATATAACACGGGGGGAGGCGTGCGGTAGCTGCCTGCAAGCCACACAAAAATGCTGAGCTAAAAGGGGTTTCACGGGACAACAGCTTCTCGCAAAAATATGAGAGCTACTCACAATAGACAAATGGATTCACAGCTGTTACTATGACTGCAGCCTTGGTACATGGTTAGGAGGAGAGGGTGAAAGGCACAGTTCCCAAGGGAGAAAATAGCAGGGGTCACAATGACCCAGAGTTGGAAAACATAGTTTGGAAAAATTTTTAAAAAATCACTACTGTGCAGATCCAGTACGTGGTCCCATTAGCACAGAAGCCTCCACAAACTTGTCTGTGCTGCTTCAAGAACATTAAGCAGGACCTCTCCTTGCTCTTTAGTACCTATCACGTTTGAGAAGTAGGCGGAGGAAGCAGCTTTGAGCTGAAAAAACATTAAAAATAAATTCTTACTCACTTCAGGTAAGTTTTCTACCTCTCAATGGAAGTAGCTACCAAGGTCTTACTAAGAGAGATTCATACACTTTTACTTTATATGTCCAACAGTACAGGAGATATGTCTCTCTATTTTTGTGCATAGTTATATACGTACATATGTGTGTGTGTGTGTGTTTAATGGAAGTAACTTTTAACTCGCACAGTTAACATATTGCGCTTTACAACAAAGACATAGAATCTGCCTAAAGAGTTAGGCTAATTCATTTCTAAACAGCAAACAAACTTGGACAAATGACTCTGAATTAAGGTCATTGTCAATACTGCCAACCCCGAGCGGTCAGAGAATTCAAATCAGGCCCCCAAAAGTCATGAGATTGGCTTAGAAATCCCAAGATTTTTAAAATAGTAAGTTTTCATAGATTCATAGTACTTAAGGCCAGAACAGACCATCAGATCACTTAGTCAGACCTCCTGCATAACACAGGCCCTCAAATTTCACCCAGTTACTCCTGGGGATTGAGCCCAATAACTGGTGTCTGACTAACATGTATCTTCCAGAGTGGTATCCAATCTTGATTTAAAGACATGAAGAGATGGACAATCCACCACTTTCCTTGGTAGCTTGTTCCAATAGTTCATTGCCCCCACTGTTGGAAATTTGTACCTAATTTCTAATTTGAATTTGTCTAGTTTGGGGTCCTTTTTACTTACTTTGTGTTGAGTTTTTAGGATTCACACGTTCATGCTTTTCTCTGCAATAACAAGAGCTAAAAACATACTTTTTTACAAACTGAAAGTGGAGATTCTCACAATCATTTGACTCCAGAAGCTGGGGCTTTGAAAAAAAACACACTAAGTATTCCGAGACCGCTAGTAAAACCACGAGAGTTGGCAATACTCTGTAATTCCTGTTAATCTTGTATGACGTGATATTACAGAATCTTCCTTCCCACAAGGTCACTTTTTAATTTCGGGATGAGCGTTCATGTACATCCTGCAAAAGTTTACTCCTGTGGGACGCAAGCGCAACATTATAGGGGACATTGAGGTTCAGCTGTAAACTCACCTAGGCAAAAAACTGGATACATACAGAACTCAAAAAACATTACTAGAAAGGCAAATTTAATTTGGGTGGGATGGAGATGTTAAAAAAAAATCATGCAAAGTCTGGAGAAAGCATCTCTGGATGTTGTGATATCTGATAACCCAATGGGTGAAACGGTGAAAGTGAAACTGAACAAGACAAAGTTAAATATAAACAAACTAGGAAAGTTTTATTTTACGTTCACTGATCTATTGCACGGAGCCTGGATGCCCTTTGGTTAGCCCTTTCCTTAGAGTACTAACCTGATTATTTCCAATGGAGAGTGGAGAACAGATTTGGATAGCTATTGCATTGAGACAATGGACTGTGTGCACACTGGGAATTGGACTGAAGGTCAAAAAACACAGGTATTTACAGTTCTGTAAACTCTAAAAAGGAAACATCAAACCTTACTATAACTGGGGTAAAAATATCCCACCTTTAAAACTGCAAATTCCCTTTGTGTATTAGGTGAAAAGCCTGGCTTTGGGCAGACCACAAGGAGATGAGCTTACTGCTCCAAAGAGTTCCTACCCAGTATGCTCAGAGAGACTGGAATAGCCTTTTGCCTATATCCTAGCAATAGCATATTCAGAAGCCTGCATGAAGGCTGGATGTGGAGTTCGTATTCAGTTAAAGAACTGGGGAAGAGAAGGTGAAAATTGGCAGAGTCTCTTTTATAATTCAACTAATATTTCACTTCATTCCATGTGCTTGTATCAATCACCCTGATATGTACAGCTTCTAAGTAACCAACTGCTTCTGTCTCTCTCGCTCACGCCCTCACCCACACCGGACATGCGCACACACACTCCTCTCTCTTCCTCTTCTTCCTCCCCAAGGACTGCAGTGCTTTAAACAGGAGGAAAAAATAATAATAAAAATAGCAATAATTAAAAAAAATCTACATGGTTGACTTCCTTTTGGTATATTACAATGGCATTTTCTGTACACGGCCCACAACAGGCTCCCTATGTATATACACAGCGATATGGAGGGCCCTTGCCCTTATTATCCTGGTCTGAATGGTGGGCTATATTTCCCCACTCCAGAGTTTTTCTTTTAGCAGCATTCTGTAAACCTGTAAGGAATCTGTGTTTGGCTTTCTTGAGTCTGTTTCCTTCTGCCCTGCCCCTGGGAAGATGGCCAGCAGCATCTAACCTATTAGCAGCTGCTGTTTTTGAATTCACCATTCTCCGTGATGGAAAGCTTGGTGGGGTTGGTGGGGGAGATGCCATTGCGGACCTGCATGCTGCAGCGCTCCTTCACCTGTGTCAGGGCACTCATCAGCCGAGTGTTGGCTGAGTCCAGAGACACGATCCGCTTCTCCTGAAACACAGACACACAATAAATCAAAGCCATTCCACCCAGTACAGCACTGCCTTAAACCCTTTCTTTGCCAGGAACTTCCATTGCCTGCGCTGTGATCAAGTCTTCAGATGCTTTCTAGGCAGATACATCCTTACCAGCTTTCCCTGTGGAATGGGGATGTCTCTGCCTCTTTCTGTTTTTTGGAGGTACTATGGCCCCAGTTTGGTCTCCCCGGTTTCTTTACATGATGGAAGCTGCCAATAAGTCATTGCTATGCTTAGTTAACTAATCCAGCCATGGGGGTTACGTATTTCAGGTTTTTGACCCTACGGCCCTTTCACAAGGCAGTCGAAGGCACAAAAGCCTTCCTGGATTTAGAATTTTCTCTCTTATTGGAAAATTTGGAAAACAGAAACAGGCAGCAGCAAAACAAGGGGTGGGAGGTTTCGTTTTGCAAAGAAAAGTGCAGGTGGTATGTAAGGGTCATTGTCTCTAAAGACTGCATGGAGAGTGCTCAGTATAAACCCACAGTATGTTTGAAATTAAAACAGCAGATAATGGCAGCCTGCAGTCACCAGCAACGGTAAGGGTGCAACAGCAACACAGGAGAAAAGCAGCCAAAAGCTAAAACTAAGGGGTTATTTGGTGGGGGCGGGGAGGGGTAAGAGGGAAGTGTGGGTGGAGGGGGAGATGGCATCAACAAACACAACAAACGAACAAACAAACCACACTGTTCCTAGACCCATTCCAGCTCGGAGTTGCTCCAGGACTCTACAAAATCAAAGGTTCTCTTGTTCTGGTTTTAATTCTTCTGGCACAGAAAGTGCTAGCCTCCACTTCAAGCAATAAAGTATTTAGAAGCTAAAGGGTAGTGGAATTCACTAAATACATAAAAAAATAAATCAACTGTGCTATCTGAGATGGGACACTGAGAAGGGGGATTCAAACCAAGGAGACTGATGTACAAGTAAGCTTGCAATTTTTGTCTTGCCTTTAAAAAATGCAACCACACAAAGCAGCAATGGACACTGCAGCAGGTAAACATGCTCTCCGTGCTACCAGCCAATTGACTTATTTTATATTCTTATTTTTAAAAAAGCTGCATGCAGTCTCTGCCCGGTCCAGCCCCAGCCCATTGAGAAACAAAGGGAAGGAAAAATGATATACGGAAGGCACAAACATTAAGGGATAATTCAGACATGTTGCTCAGGAGACGTAAGTTTTACAGCAGCCCCATGAGGTTCACATCCCAGCATGTCAGCTGTATGGTACATGTGCAATCAGGGAGAATGTTTGTTCTTCCCAAAGGGTTTCCCCAAGTGAATAAAGGTGGGGGACCCAAAACAAAACAGAGTTTAGGTGCTGCTTGTTTAACAGCCCTTTGCAGATGGAGCTGTGTGTGTAACAGAGCTGATGTAGGTAACAGGGTCAGTAGAGATCAATAGCAAGATCAGGTCATGACCACTCATTGTCCTATCATTCACTGCTCCTGGTCCAGAAAGGGGAAAAACGAAGGGGCAAGATCCGAGAGGTAAAGCATCAGCCTTCCCTCCCACACCAAAGTGAGGAGATAGGTATTTTTCTTTCTTCCTTTAAACCTGACTTAGCAGAGATCTGTTTCCTCTGCAAGTTGAAGTCCCTCCCTCCCCCGATTCAATCTTCATTTTCAAAAGAAAAGTTTCTATTAAAAAAATTTGACCTTACAAAGAGTTAAAAATGGAAGGCTGGGGTGTTTTCTGGCACTGATTGAGCATGCTCAGTACATGAGGTAACTGCAAACTCAGACCAAACGTGGATAGAACAACTGAAAAGCTTTAACCAGAATGTCAATCTTGAAGGCATGAGCTTGGTGAGCAAAAGGAGATGCACCCTGCTGATACCACCTCACTCAAAGGAAAATGCAATCTAACCAAACACGTTCCTAATGCACATGAATTAGGTGCAGGGAGTGGTAGGAGCTGGAATGTGTAGGAGGTCAGTGCACCAGGCCAGGGCTGGGTACTGCTCAGCTAGAGAACTGATTGGATTTACTTGCCTGTTTGAATTATCTCATCCCCATTTATGACCTGTAATTTAACACAGTGGAGATGTCACTTGCAATAGCAATTGGGCTATTTCATAGAATCATAGAATCACAGGGTTAGAAGGGACCGCAAGGGTCATCTAGTCTAACCCCCTGCCAAGATGCAGGATTTGTTGCGTCACTTTGCAGCTATGCTATTCTCTCAGGAGGTTACCATCACCTAGACCTCTCTCTTCTCAATCTGGGAAGCACAGAGAGGGCCTCCGGATTCACAACACCTACAAACATTGTGCGGTAAAGTTGTGAGTAATGTACATAGTCAGTTTAACAACAAGACTGTTGTGCATAGCTTAATAATGGATGCCACACCCTGAACACAAGACAAGACGGCAATTCCTGCAAAGCATTCTGTGGTGAAGAAAGACAAGAAGCCAACGTCCTTCACTGCTATGTCCTAGCATCCATTTTTATCTTGAAAATGAGAAACCAGGATCCAGTTCTGTTCCAAGTATCTCTAAAGAGAATGACCTCCCTACCTCTCTATCCTGATGCCTTAAACCCCACTGGCCAACGAATCATGGTCTGAGAACAATCTTCCTTCGAAGTGTACTTTGAAGCAGATCAATTAACAGTAAAAGAAATCTGGTTCTTCAGATTGTGTCCTCTGCAACCAGGTGTTGAGTTCCCTGCCAACATCCCTTTTCTGCTCGAGGACCCACAAAAGGCCTTGCATCATGGCCATGAAACTCTATCCAATGACAGGACTGGACTACTGGTATTGTGTTTCTATGGGTTCACTGATGCGCTCGCCTTTCCAAACCTGATTTGGGCTTTTTTCTGGGCACTCCCCCACAGCTCTTGTTGGTTTGGTGAGAGGTGAGGTCCAGAAATCAACCTCAAGTTTCCCATATGGAGGGGGTGAGGGCACTGGGCTGGGAGAAAGAAATTTGATTAAAGGGAAAACTTCTCTCCATTTTAAAAAGGTTACTTTTCCTACCCATTGAAACATCAGAGTTACTGTACGGGACGTGTACAGAACTCTGTCTCACACGGCTGATCCCTTCAAGCAATTTGCACTGCCAGTGATCATGCCACAAACATCTAGCCGTCATGTTGGGGCATTGCACCCCTTCAGTATGGAGGGGTTAACCAACAACAATCCTCCCTTCTGCATGCTGACATTGAGGGACCAGACTTCTCTGGCATGCAACATCCCCATCGTGTTGCTCCTGGAACTGTCACAGTATTGCACAGAGGATGAGAGGCTATTGGCATAGACTGTTAAAGAGAGGGGAGGGGAAGTTCCTCTCCGCTCAAACATGATAATTCTAGGCTGATTATTGGCTACATGACCCCTACCCATCAATTTCTCTGTATCTATTACAGTGCTCCTCCACACCCCCATCTCAGCGCTTGCACTCCCCCATTGCAGCTGGCCAAGCCCTGAAAACAAGTTCACAGTCCAGATGGGATTCACCATTGTGACATTATTGACATGAACTGTGACCATATAGATCATTGTTGCAAACAGGGTCCTATGGTTGCACCAGGTATTGTACAGAGGAGGTCAACTGGGGTGTCTACGGAAAGGTTGTAGTTTGCTGGTTATGATTATGCTGTCTGTATGTGTATCATTTTTGTATTTGAAGTTATGAATATTGGCTGTGTACTTGTATCTCAATGTGTTTGATTCTAAAAAGCCTCAGTGAAGCATTTGGTCACCTTCTTGAGAAAGGACTATTCTCAGTAAGTGCCCAATCAAGAAACACTTAACTGACAATGGACTTTGGGAGACGCCAATCCATATCTGAACTTTCCTGGGAACGTTCAAACTAACATGTAAACAATGGCGTCGGCCTGCAAAAAGCTGAATCATTCTTGGACATGTGACTTGCCCAGGTGGCTACAAACTCCATCTTGTTGCTGTGACTTTGCACAGGAGAACAAAGGGGTTTCCGCCCACAAGAGAAAGAATATAAAAGGCCCATGGAAACCCCTCCATTTTGTCTTCAGCTGGCTCAAGAGATGGCCTTTCCACCCCCAAGAGATGCCTGAAAGAAACTGAAACAAAGGACAGTAACTACGGGGGTGTGAGTGATTGCTGGATCCAGACTAGGAAGGAGCTCAGTCTGTGAAAGAAGCTTATTGGAACATTTCTGGGGGTGAGATTTAATCTGTAATCAGTTTCTTAATGTATTAGGCTTAGACTTGCATGTTTTATTTTATTTTGTTTGGTAACGTACTTTGTTCTGTCTGCTATTTCTTAGAACCACTTAAATCCTACTTTTTATACTTAATAAAATCACTTTTGTTTATTATTGAACCCAGAGTAAGTAATTAGTAACTGGGGGAGCAAACAGCTGTGCATATCTCTCTATCAGCGTTATAGAGGACAGACAATTTATGAGTTTACCATGTATAAGCTTTATACAGAGTAAAACTGATTTATTTGGGGTTTGGATCCCATTGGGAGCTGGGTGTCTGAGTGCTAAAGACAGGAGCACTCGCTAAGCCGTTTTCAGTTAACTCTGCTGCTTTGGGGGCATGGATCAGACCCTGGGTCTGTGTTGGAGCAGACTGGCGTGTCTGGCTCAACAAAGCAGGGTTCTGGAGGCCCAAACTGGCAGAGAAAATGGGCTCAGAGGTAGTCTCAGCACATCGGGTGACAATCCCAAGGGGATTTCTGTGATCAAACCCGTCATAACCATCATCTTCAAGGACCATCTATAGAAGCCTTTTATACTGCTCTGTATGCCACTGATCACATCCCTTTACTTCAGGCTGGAAACAGCAGATGAATGGCCCACTCGGAGGAGGATGCCCAGGCCCCTCTGTCAGACAGTTGGCGTGGGCATGGTCAGAGAACAGGTATCCACCTTCCTCCCCGAAGTCTAATAGGTTGTTGCTTTTTGGACATGCCTGAGCTCCATCAGTTTGGGACAATGAGACCCTGAGACTGTACCTAAGTATGAAAATTGGCTTGTTTCATTCATGTCCCCTCCCCACCATCAGCTCATATCAAAAGCAATACCAATCCATCTGCATGAAGAAAGGGTCTGCTATTCTGCTTTCTTCACAGAAGTCAAAAATGAAATGCAAGCACCCTGTATTCAGTTCTCTCACCCTAGGTTTTGAGTGTCAGTGAACACAGAAAGCCTTTCATTCTCCTGTTCACTTAAGTTATATCACAAGAGGATGACTTCTGTTCTGGCATCCTCAGTTAGAACATCCTGCAGGGTGGATGGGGAGCAGGTATGGTGTAATTCCAGCAGGATTATATTCTTAGCCTAGAAGTCTAAATATTTTTGAGCTGAACATAATGATACCAAGATACCATACTCAAGTGATTTTGTTCATATTAGACGGCATAGGCCCAAATCCTCTAGTTTTCAAGTCTAGCATCATTGAAGGAGTAGCTACAGGAAAATGTGCTGGGGGACAGCACACACAAGTGTTCCTCCTCAGAGGCTAAAACTTTCCCAGATTCCAAAATAGAACCTCCTGAAGAATACGTTGTTGCTACCATGAAGTCTTTGAGATCTCTTTCCATTGTATATTTTCCCTAGTGACACATACAGAGCTCATACGTTTCACAGGTCTCATTACTGTTGGCTATCCATAATGGAAACAAATGGCTAACACGTACCCTTTCCTGCTTGCTCACACTTCTGCTCTAATATACCAATAGCATCTTTGGCTAGATTAATATATAACCCCACGTATGTCGAGGGAGAGAAATTCCAAGCGCAGCTCAGTGGTTCTGGCACTTCCCGCCTGCATGGTGAGATGACTTTCTGAAACCACCTGGGATACTGTTGTTGTTACATGTATCTTTGGAAAAGTTAAATATTTTAAAATTGTAACTAGAAAGTGACACTAATAATTAAAAAGCACAAAAGCAGGAGAGATTTCTACACCCTTGAGGATGAGGGGCACTTGACAAACAGTCTCACAAGCATAATGCAGCAGGCAGAGATCAAACTGGTTGTATATTTTGTTATCAGCTTTGTTTCTATCGGGGTGAGCATTGATACAGAAGGGAAGCAATACTTCCAAACACTGGAAGAGCAGAACTGCATTATTTACACCTATGTGCCTCATCGACTAGTTCCCTTTCCCACAGCTAACCTGTATCAGCCAAGGCAAGCACTGGAGATTCATGCCACAGTAGGCATTATTCCAAGACTGACAACAGACAGTCAGCTGAAGTCAAACACAACACTCTAGCAGAATATTGTGCAATGCTACACAGCAAGAGCTCACTTCTTTCTTAGAGGCTTCAGTAAACCCCATGATGCACTGCATCACACTGGTGCTGAATGCTGTAGTCTTTGTTGAGTGAAAGCAGAATTCTCTCCATGAAGGAGGCAAGTAGTATGTTCAGTGCCATGGACTGATGCTGGTTTGGGAGTGAGACAATAATGCTGAGAGCTATCTAATAGATTTTGACATGGCAGCTGCATGGGACACAAGGATGGGGCCTATGGTTTCTGTACAAGAAATGCTTTGTTCTTGGAGATCCAAAACTCCTTACCTGTGCATCAATAATTTTCTGCTTTGCATCAATGACTGCTTGCATTTCAGCATGATCCTTCTTCAGCTCCTCTTCGACCGCCATTAGCCTGGGAAATTGAAAGAAATCAGGAAATCTTAATGCAATTCTAGAGTGTTTCAGACAATGCAGTTGTAGCTCAAACAAGTCAGCCCAACAAATGGCTCTCTTCCTTTTAAGAGGAATATTCTGCAGTCGATTTGCCCCTCTGTCAACTTCAATTGGCTAAACTCAATCCTTACACAGAGAACAATGCCAAAATTCAACAGCTCTGAACAGTGACAGGACCACTGATTCCAGTGTTTGGAGCCCACACTTCAAGAGGAGCTCCTTCCCTCTTTCAAAGCTCTAATGAGTAGAGCAGAGACTTGAGAGTTAAGGTCTTGGATCCTTTCCTCAGCTCTGCGTGCAAGTCACTTAACTTCTGTGTCTCAGTTTCTCCATCTGTAAAAGGGGGATGAGACCACTTCCGAAGTGTTGTGGGGTTTAACTGAGGACAAGAGCTGCCTGCCTGCAAAATATCATGCTCTTCTTGTCACAAAGGAATAAGTTAATCAACTGGGTTTCTTCAGTCTCTACAGAGTTTCCATGCTTTCCACCAAAGCTTTCAAAAAGGGCACTCTCCTCTCACCTGCTAATGATGCTTTTCATCTGACTGTCCTTCTCCTCCTGCTGCCTGCGTAGTCGTTCCTCACTGTCTTCCAGCCTCGTCTTGTATTCCATCAGCAGCTTCTGCATTTGCTGCTCCTGCACCAGAAGACGCCGCTCATACTCCTCCAATCGGCGACTTGACACTTTCAGACGGTCCTTCAGCTTTGCTATCTCTTGCTCGTACTGCAGGCAGGAGTGAAGGACAGAATCAGAAACAAAAGGGCTAACTAGATAGAGGAGTTCAGATATTTTTGGTGAGGTGTGCATTTTTCTCTTTAATAACACAGAAAATGAAGGAAATGACAGGAAAGGCTAGAACCAATCACTACGGCCAACTATGGACTAGCATAACGTAAAATTCTACCCATACAACTCTAACATTTTCTAATATTGCCCTACATCACCCCCGCTACGCACCCACACACCCTGCCTCTGTGCCTCAGTCCTGACTGTACAGCCCCTAGCTACTCCGAATAGGCTCACTAACAGGTGCTAATAGTGCCTATCTGTACGATGGTTTTCTGATGTGAACAAACTTCCACTATGGATTAGGCTAGGATCCAAACAACTCATTTTCCGTTAAAACCTAATCAAGGTTTGAAGTTAGATGTCCAGATACCTTGCACATTAACACACTATACGACAGAGCCTTTGCGGCGTTTACTTTGCTGAAGTTCCATTCTCTCTCCTGACTGCTCCCTCCGGTAATTCTCCCTCCAACAATGGAATTGACCTCCATACATTTCACTCTCCCTTTATAGGTCCTTCATTATTCCTAAAACTCTACTTTATTTTTATTTTTGCCCCAAAACCAATAAATTTATCTAGGAACTTGTATGGCCCCCGTCACTGTGGCACCTGTATGCCTGCATACCTATTTGGAAAATAATGCATATTGTTGCTATAAATAGACATGACAATTAAATGCCCAGGAACACACTACACCACTGACACGTCAGGAGACCCACATTTCTTCAAATCATCTTTGAAAATTACAGATGTGAAAAAAGGGTGGACATTTGTGCAGAACACCAAACTCTTACACAATCTTAACAACTGGCATTCTGATCAGGTGAAGCCCAGGAAGAACATGAAGGCTATTGTTGGTCTAGGTTGCATAATATGTGCCCACATTAACCCTTGCTCTGGCTAATAACCAGACTCATTTTCATTACCCCTAAAATTCATACAAACATTAGAACACAGAGCTGGTAGAATATCCTAGTAGCAGCATTACTTTAAATAACAGAAAATGAGACTAACAGCATCTAATATATTTAAATGACATGATTTATATAAGAACAGCCATATTGGGTCAGACCAAAGGTCCATCTAGCCCAGTATCCTGTCCAGGGCCGCCCAGAGGATTCAGGGGGCCTGGGGTCTTCGGCGGCAGGGGGCCCCCGCTGCCGAATTGCCGCCGAAGACCTGGCACTTCGGCGGTGGGTCCCGGAGCGGAAGGACCCCCCCGCCACCGAATTGCCGCCGAAGAAGCTCCGGGGGCCCGGGCCCCACAAGAGTTTTCCGGGGCCCCCGGAGCGAGTGAAGGACCGCGCTCCAGGGGCCCTGAAAAACTCTCGTGGGGGCCCCACAGGGGTCCAGGGGCAAATTGCCCTCCCCTCTGGGCGGCCCTGATCCTGTCTTCCGACAGCGGCCAATATCAGGCGCCCCAGAGGAATGAACAGAACAGGTAATCATCAAGTGATCCATCCCCTGTCGCCCATTCCCAGCTTCTGGCAAACAGAGGCTAGGGACACCATCCCTGCCCACCCTAGTTAATAGCGATTGATGGACCTATCCTCCATGAATTTATCTAGTTCTTTTTTGAATGCTGTTATAGTCTTGGCCTTCACAAAATCCTCTGGCAAAGAGTTCCACAGGTTGACTGTGCGTTGTGTGAAAAAATACTTCCTTTTGTTTGTTTTAAACCTGCTGCCTATTAATTTCATTTGGTGACCCCTAGTTCTTGTGTTATGAGGAGTAAATAACACTTCCTTATTTACTTTCTCCACACCAGTCATGATTTTATAGACCTCAATCATATCCTCCCTTAGTTGTTTCATTTCCAAGCTGAAAGATCCCAGTCTTATTAATCACTCCTCATATGGAAGCTGTTCCATACCGCCAGTCATTTTTGTTGCCCTTTTCTGAACCTTTTTCAATTCCAATATAACTTTTTTGAGATGGGGCGACTACATCTGCACGCAATATTCAAGATGTGGGCGTACCATGGATTTAAATAGAGGCAATATGATATTTTCAGTCTTAAAATATGATGGAGGTAAACAGCAAGGTGTATTTACAAGGCTCTGCCCATGCCTATGCTGTTTTAGTCTGTAGATGTGTTTGACAATGGTTTCAAACAAAGCTTGCAACCATCCCAACATGCTTATGAACCGTATTAGATCTCTGGTCAGAAACCATGTAATGTACTAGTTGTGGGGTAGCCTCTACAGGATGGGGATACAAAAAATCCCTCTTCACATTGGAAGGGAACACTGGGCTAGTAACAGCTGCATTTGAAAGCATGATTCTGGCACAACAGGGTATGCCACCATTCTGAACAGTTCAGCCTGCTGCTGTGGATAGGAGCTCAGTGGAAGCCTCAGGTCTAAGAGCTCAGGCTGGTGAATGCACACTGCAATTACCTTCTCAGCATGCTTGACTTCATCTTGATGCTGCTCTGTATCCACCTCTTCCTCTTCATACTGCCCGTTATTCAGAACCCATGCAGCTGTCCTTTCCACTGGTGACATTGTGGCTGAGTCCACAGGTGACTGAACCTGGAGCAGAGAGGGCTGTAAGCATTTGTCAAAGAAATCACATACTGCCTGGCTCTACAGTCAAAGTTACTCAGAGGAGAAAAATGGAGGGAGAAGGCCATCGTGAGTCCAGCAGTATCAAAGGCTCACCATCGCTACTTTCTTCCAGAGACACTCCAGACACATACTATACTTCAACCCCTCTAACCATCAGTGCATCCAGGAAAAGTTTAATGCAGAAAGACCCCTCTCTGCATTAAACCCATGCACACAGCTTCCCTTTCCCCTCAATCAGAGTCATCTTCCTAAAACAATTCCATACTCCTTAAGGACAAGAAAGGGGAGTGAAGGCATGCACACAACAGAATCAGACAACACACACCAGAGTCCAGAAGTACTGTGGTTTAGGTCTCTTATAAGGAAGATTAAAGACAGTACAAGACACTTCAGAAAGGAGATGGGCTTACATTTGAAGAGATGACTGTTTGGTCCTTGCCGATATGCTATGTGTTTGCAGACGCACTTTCCTTTTTATGGAAAAAAAATCTTGTTACTGACTGGGTCCTGGCCATGTTCACCTTCTGCTAGCTAGCTTCCTGGTAAGGCTGTCTCAGTCCCCCTCACACAGCACGAAAGGCGAGGAAGTTTTTATTTGTAGCTTGTTTGTGAATGGCAGGTTTGTTACTTTGAAGAAGTGAGGCGCTTAACTTGAGATACAATTTTTCTTTAATACCTTTGTGGTTCATTGTATTAAAAATGCAATTGTGTGTGTGTTACTGTGGAACTGTATGTAACTCCTCTAGGAGGAGGGAGATGCTAATGTAATTCCTATGGTTATCAGCACTTGAAGCCCCCCAAAAACCCCTTAGGTGAGGTGTTAAGGCCTGCTCCTGCCAGAGCCCATGGTAGGGTTGGGGTGATTTCAGGTAAGCTTATTAATAATCATGTAGGTTCTTGTATGGTCTTTAATATGTTTTCTTTGTAGTGCTTTTATCTTAAGGATAAAACAGGCGTGCACCAAAAGAGCTGTGTGGAACCTACACATGGGGGCAGGCACACTGTTAACCTGCTATGAAGTGAAGACAAGCAGGTCAGCTTGCCTTTGCTAGGAACAAAACGGTGAAGGCAGGGAACTGTTCAGCCTGGAGATACCCCAGTCAGAAGGGAAAGATGGGTGCCGTTGTTGGACCATAGAGGAGAATATGGGCACAGATGCCCTGAAGTGAGACGCCAGAATTTCTAAATTCTGGGAAATATTGCTGTTGGGAGAGCAACATTGCTTTATTTCCCCAGCTCCCCCTTTGTGAAACTTGAAAATAAAAGTTTCTTTCCCGGCCTGCTTTCCTTTTTCTGTTAACATGGCAATTTGATGCCTTGTTTCAGCAGCAGTATTAAGGACAATATCAGCACATTGCTGGGGATAAGGCAATTTTGTTCTGCTCTATAAATATACCTTCCTATTACCAAGGGTCCTTGGTCCTGAGCAGAGAGAATATGGATAACTATGGCAGCTCTGCTGAAATTTTGGCACTCAAACTCTTCCCTATAAAAAGTGCCTAGAGCTACACCACAGAGCGGGCATACTCAGCCAGCACTGATGGAGAGCGGACGGTGAGGGATCATACTGTATGGTGAAGTGGCTAGTTGTTAATGTGGAGGGGCTTACTCTAGGAAGGAGGCAGTCCTGAGTCAAAGTCTGATCAACCACACGACCTACATCTCCTATGTTACTGCTTTAGACAGACAAGAAAAGCGGACCATTGTGGGCTGGGCTGGGCGCTTTGAGGTGGGGGGGTGGAGGCTACTGTAGTCTCTTCCCCACTGGAGCCGTTGCCGATACAGTAGAACCACTGGAAACCACTCTCACCCCTCTCCAGGTTAGCAGCTACGTGTGATCCCTTTCGAGCAGCTGAGTGTCCTTTCCCACTGGGGCCAGCTATGCGCTGAGAGGTGGTGCTGCTTCTGAGGCAGAGTGAGCTATTGTTAGGGCCCAGCTGCTCTTACCAGTCTCTATCAAGGTTCCCAGCCAAAGTCCACAAGCCTGCCACGGGGAAGAGAAGACAAAAAGGGGCATAATGTAGTGAGGCCCCAGAAGACTATGCCTCACAAAGGCTGAGGGTACTCAGCAAGCTGCTGCTGTGCAACAGGGGCAGAACATGGGGATCTAGAATGAAGCTCTGGAACCTTTACGTGGAGGGCTTTGGATGCCAAAATCTCTCCATGAATGCAAAAGGGGGTGTCCGACTACACAGGTGTATGAGAACAGTGTTTATTAGCTACCTTGCCTGGATGGCAACAGAGCACTGAGTGATGTAGTTATCCAGGTCTGATATGAGCGATGGCCACTGGCTTTGCTGGAGGAATGTAGGTTTTTTGTTTTAATTTCTTAGTGGAATAGTGGTAAACTAAAAATATGGATATCTGAGGAGGAGGGGACATTCTCCAACACATTATAATCATTTAAAATCAGCTAAATTATGAGTCCAAATGGGTCAATGTCCTCCCTTTCATTTTTACCCCTCCTTCTCAAATGCACAAAGGCACTTAACTAGCTTCAAATACTAAGTAATGGTCTGTAGAATTTCAGATTGTTGTCTCATTTAGTATTTTAAAAAGTGAATGAGCTGCTGGGCTGAGATCTTGCTTGCTAGGTTTCAGGGAAGCATATTTTATAGGGGAGTTATAATATTTTACAATAAGAGTTTGCTCAGCCTCGTATCAGGTCAGACATCCAGGTATGATTTCCAGTTCCAGTCTCTCTTAGGTCTTGTCTACACTGGCAGTTTACAGTGCTGCAACTTTCTCGCTCAGGGGTGTGAGCACAGCCTCCTGAGCACAGCAAGTTTTAGCGCTGTAAAGCTCCAGTGTAGACAGTGCACCAGCGCTGGGAGCTACGCCCCTCATGGAGGTGTTTTTTTTAAGAGTGCTAAGAGTGCCGTGACCACACAAGCCACGTTAAAGCACTGCCGCAGCAGTGCTTTAGCATTGCCAGTGTAGACTAGCTCTTAGTCGCATGCTCAAGGGCTGAGAGTGCTGCTGACACAGTGACTCAGCCATTGGTCTAGGGGATGCCTTAGGTCTGCCAACAATGACATGCTGATTCTAGCAACAAGGAGCCCTGGCAGTGATGGGTGTAGAGATGGGTCAGAGAGAATTTCAGGGCTTTGACAGAGATGGAGGTCCTCTGCCCCGAAAGAGAGAAATTTGTGGTGGAAAGGTTAATAACCTTCTCGGTGGCAGCATGACTGATATTGCTATTAGTAGTGATCCAACTTTATACATATCCTCCTGCAGTTAGACTTCTCTTGACAGTATTTGCTGTGAGACAGAGACAGCAGAGAGAACATGGACCACGGGCAGCTCTGCCACCAATCAGCACCTCTCAGGAGTAAATACTGTTGTAGCCACTGGGAACTGCTAGAAGGCTTGAAGGATTTTGATCCTTAACAAAAACAAAATTGCTTTTTATTTTGGTTCTGTAGGGATAAGATCGCACAAGGGTCAGGGCAAACTGCATTAATGACCTCCTTCTAGACCTCTGGCTCACCAGCATATCCTTCCAGTTAACCTTTAAATTGAAGAATGGAATATTTTCAGAAATCAAATTCAAAAGCATGAACAGTTAGGACATCAACAAAGAAGCAGGTGGCAAAGGGTAAGATGCAATTTGAAAACACTAACAAGAGTCCCAAGTGACAATATTGCAGAAAAGAGGCCAGAGAGGGAAATTTATTCAATACCAAAATTTCTCTGAAAATTCTATCTCCCACCTCCTCACTAAATGGAAAGACAGAAGCTAACGTCTCCCAGACAAGCAAACAGCCCTGCTCTGTGCTCAAAAACATATGAAACTTGCAAAGAGGTTGATAATGACAAATACCCACAAAGCAACACTCAGAGAACTCACCCAACTTTTTTTTTAAGCCAGAAAAAGAATTCCACAGTGATATTTGCAATTAAAAATATGCAGTGGAATTTGCTTCAAGAACAGGCTGACCACTGAAGTCAGAACAGCTCAAGAAGCTCCTCAGTTGTCTGGGATACCAATAACAGACCAGATTGATATTTGTGACTGAACTGGGAGCAAGGAAACTAACTGTACTGGTGAAAAGAGTCAGTGTAGAAAAGGAAGGGTGGAAATCTGGGCAGACACATATAACTCAACTTTTATAATCTAGAGGGCCAGTGGAAATGTAGTCTGTTGAAGCTGACCATAGCTATAGGCATCAACATGGCTGAAGGATAAAAGGAGATGGTAGATAGAGGAGGAAAGTTTGTGACATCACTTTGACTGTCATTTCTAAGCAAGTGGAGGAAACTGCTTTACTTCCTAGGAATATGGCGATCAGTACCTCAAGATGAAACAGACCCGAAAGGAGATTATCCAAGAAGTTGTAAACAGCCAACTGGGGATTTCTCAAACACGCAAAGGGCAGTGGCTGTAGGTTTTCCCATGCAGGGTCAGTAATATTTTTTAAAAGGCTGGTTTAAAAATAGCCTATTTGTTTCCCCGCCCCACTGCCTTCAAGTAAGTGTGTGTTTATTTTTCTAGCCATTTCCAGTAAAAGGTCTTAAGGAAACTAACTATTTCCAGAGGGAATTCCGATAAGGCACTACTTGCAGTACAAAATGAAGCTACCAGCAGAACACGCACACTGTTTCACCTGGCAGCCGAAGCATTAGAAGAGCAGTTAGTGGATTTCCAAGTACAGCTCCTATTATACTGGGCTGAAGATTCCTGCCCCCCCAGCAGTGGTTTAAATATATAATATATGGTACCATCCAACATACTGTATCTATCAACCCGCCTATACCCACATACAAGACAAGCACCCAAAATGAGGGATATGCACACAAACAATATAAAAAACTTTAAACATTATGGGATTCAATTCTTTGGTATAAATATAATTGCCTAATAAGCTTGACTTTGTGATTCAATATTTTCTGATTTCAGTTACAGTAGCGAAAGCCAGACACCATATGGTAGTTTTCAAGCACTGATTGTTCTCGGGTTCCCAGATACCAGGTATGGGTTGCCCTGCTTTTTCTCCCATACATTGCTAAAGGCCTCGTCTACATTTAAAAGGGTTTGTTGGTGTAGATACATACTGGTAGAGCGATACCAACAGGCTCTCCTGGTGGAGATGCAGCTAATACCAGCAATGAGCTCTTTTGCCAGTACAGCGGTACCAGCAAAAGGACTTTTTGCTGTGCTGGTATAAGTGGAGTCTGCACTACCAGCTGCCATTACCAGTTAGGGGTGCACTTTTTTTCACACTCTGAATCAATACAGCTCTGCTGACAACATTTCTAAGTGTAAACCAAGCCTAAGCCGTTGTAGATTTCCCTTGCCACAAGTCCTCACTCGCACCTTTGTGACTTCCAGGATGGGACACTGCAGTGCCCTTTACTTGGACCTACCCGCAAAGACCACCTGGAAGATTCAGCTAGTGTCTACGTATTGTGTCAGCATGAGCACATAACAGCTGTTGTCAGAGAACTGCGGTGGCTTCCTTTCTGCTTCCCTATGCAATTCAAGCTGCTGGTTTTAATATATCCCAGGGCCTCATTTCAAAGCCAGATAAGGTCATTGAATGACAACAATATACTTAGCTTTCACGTAAACTACAAAACTCAAGTACTTAAAAGCAAGGATATTAACAGTTAGGACATCATAAACCTTAAACTGCCTAGAAATGCACTGTTCTAACCTAGAGCAGAGAAATGAATACAGGACATCTTCATAGATCAGAGTTAAGGCGGTTGTGCTATGGACTGTTGGGCATTTGTATGGACTATCTTAATTTCAGTATTTAAGTATTTCATTTTATGGGATACCATTACATTGTACACATCAGTTAAAATATTTATCAGACACTTTTTTTGTTCAATACTATATAATTGCTGTTTGTTAAGAACAAAATTGTGTAAGATGAAACATGCATAATGTTATTGACTTCTGGTAAAATTAAGCACACCGCTACCTCAATATAACGCGACCCGATATAACACAAATTCGGATATAACGCGGTAAAGCAGTGCTCCGGGGGGGCGGGGCTGCGCACTCTGGTGGATCAAAGCAAGTTCAACATAACGCGGTTTCACCTATAACGCGGTAAGATTTTTTTGGCTCCCGAGGACAGCGTTATATCAAGGTAGAGGTGTATGTGGATTTGCATATGAGGCCAATCAATATGCATTAGACATAGGTAAATATATATTTCTATTAAGTGTTTCCATTTTGTTCATATTCTGATATTACTGATGACAGAGTAGTGGAGGTCGGAGCTAAGGTTGTTGGGTTGTGATGAAATATACATTTCTTTATACTTGATGAGAATATTGTATTTGCTTAGCAGTTGGGCAACACGGATTCTATGCTATTCTTATCGATTCATTTCCCTCCTCTTAAGTAGGCAAATATACTGTAACTCAGCCATCTCAACTGGCTTTTGAAACAAAGTTTTTGCTCTTGAAATTCTTCAGTTTTTGTTTCTTTGAACAAATTTGTCACTTTTCCTATTGTGAAGATAAACTGAAAACACAGTTTTTTAAAATCTTAATTTGATTATCTTGTGCTCATTTTTTTTTTAACAAGTGAGAGTTGCTGGCCAAGCTAATAATGGTAGCAAGGCAAATCACAACCTGTGCCTGCTGCCCCTTCCCATTTCAGCCTCTCCTCACATAATACTAGAATCAGTTCACATTTCTTGTTTCACATTTAAATAAAGTAAGTGGAAAATGTTGAAGTGGGCAGTTACCTTAGAGGGCTACAAATACAGAGAATGGACAAAATCTGGGAGAAGGATTTTGTTCCTACCTGCTGCGTCTGCTGCCGCTGAATTGCCCTCACTTTGGGGACAGGGCTTTCTCTGGAGGACGAGGACTGCTGCCGCGACCGGCTCCCATTCTGAACTGGCTCTGTCACCATTGCACCTGAAGCTGCCGACAGGCTCCCTGTGCTCCGCAAGGAAGCGCTATGTGGCAAGGACTGTGGTGCTTTGGCCCTGGCGCCCAACCCAACCTGGTCCATTTTACGGATCTGTGCCTGCCCAGTGCTGTTCTGGCGGGGCAGTGCCATAGGTACATGCTTGTCTGGCACAGTGTGCCGCCTGGTAAAGTCCTCACTCTGTGTGCTGCGTTTGGTGAAGTCCTCCATGCTGCTGTTGCTGGGTCCACTGAGTTTGAAGTCTTCACTGTTACTTTGGCTCCGGGAACTGGCAGTGCTTAAGTTCTCCAAGCTGGAGTCCACAGAGGCCTTTGGCATTGGTGGAGGAGGGTTGTTGAGCTGGTAAACCGGATTCTGGAAGGAGAGGGGCTGGAGGCTGCCCTGCTGATTCAAGGCTGGGTGCAGCGGTCTCCTTACTTGGGGAGCGCTCTGCGGCGTGCTCTGAGTCTCCCGCAGTTGTTTGATGTTGGCCACCTGTGTTATAGAGAGCTGGCTGCCTGCCAGACGCAAAGGCACATCGTGCAGGATGGATGTGTGATCACTGTGAGTTGCGTGGGGGTCCTGCAGGTCCATGAGGGAGACGCTACGTCCATTGGGCAGTATGCTCTCCCTCTCGTCCTTGTCTGAGTAAGTCATGCTCTGGGTGGATGCCTGCTGAACCAACAGTAAGGTTTTCCCTCGAAAATACCCATCTATATTTTCCTGGGTTGGAGATTTCAGTTTATGTGAGTCACTGTGGAGCAGATAGGCATTTGGTTAATTTTTAACCAGCCACAACCCCAGTCAATCTGTCCGAGAGATGCCCTTCTTCATCAATTAACCCCCTTCCCTCTCTCTAAAAAAGCCTCAGGGAACTAGATTATTTCCTTTTATGAAGCTTTTTACTTTTCTCAAGTCACAATACACACGTCTCCAATTAGTTTAGCTTTAAGAATAAAGCCTTACTTAAGAACTGCCTGACTATCTTCTCACAGGTAAAACTCAAACCATTCCCACTGATTTCTGCCCCCTCGGACATTGCTATTTTTCAGCTAGATTCCAAACCAGTCCAGACTTCATTTCACTCTTCCTCAGCCTCCCAGAACTTGAGGCTATACCTATTCAATCTGTCTGAACATGTAACTGATTGCAGGAGTTGCTGAAGGCCCAGAAAGTAGACACATCTGAGACACAAAACAGAGCCTTACACTTGGCAGCACAAAGCACTGACAGATAAACCACTAGGTTGCAAGTTCTCATGCATTTCAGCCATCACCAGGCTTTTTGCTGGAGCTCTCCAGAATTGTAACAATTACAAGGTGAGAAATGTAACACTAAATACAGAACAGATTATTTTTGCTATTCTAATATTTTCATTCTCCCTCAGCCTAACTATAATATGCATTTCTCAATGCTATTGGAAAGGTAATCTGATCTCTAGAGTGAGATATTTCAGTCAGCTTTACAGGATTTATATTGAGCTACACATTGTTAGTATCTTTCCATCTCACTGTACTTCACCCAGGTTAGTCAGTGGTATAAGGTTTGGTTTTTAATATCCTAAGTCATTGACTTTAGGCAAACCCCAGCATCCTGGCTAAGTGCAAAGGTTACATGTCTTAGCACTAGTCCTCGCATATCTTAGTGGGATCCTGTCCTCCTTACTACAGATAGCAATTCTGAGTCGTAGCACGTACCTAGTTATAAATTTGGGGCGACTATGCTTGGACAGGGGTTCTCTTAACACAGTCTTACAACATGCCCGATCCTATATCCCTTCTGCTTCATATCTGCTCTTGAACCCTGGCTGTTACATACCCGTCAGTGGGGTCCTCGAATATCTTCTGAAGCCCTGAGGAGAGACTGCCACTGACATTTGGACTAGAGCTGTGCTCCGTGAAACGCCGCAGCTGCTGCTGTATTGGCGTAGGATTGGTCATTGACTTGGTGATGTCAGCAAGAATGCGAGGGAGGGGTCCAAGTTTTGCCACGGTCGCCTGTAGGAAGGAATTTTCACCCTGATTGGACAATAAGCACCGCGACATCCGCCATTTTTTGATAACGATGCAGAGGGGTGGAGGTTGGAAGGAAGGAGGGTGGGTGTTTGTGTGTGGGTGTGGCAGGACCATAATGCATTGTTACGGAGCAGCGTAACCACGGCGACGAGATGAATGAAGGAGACGAAACAGGGTGCAGCAGACATTGAGGAAAGAAAAGGAAATAGAAAAGAAATTAGGATTGACTCCCAAAAATAAAATTCATGCTCAATAAAACCAAACTATTGCCATTCCAACGCAAAACTGTCATGCAAAGCAAACTAAATCCAGGGTGGAGTCAAGTTAAAAACTATAGTAACTACTAATTAATGGGAATTCAGAGACTACAGAATCAGCTAATGGGAGGGAACTTTCCAGGCAAAAGGGGTCATGTGGTAAAAGAAATGCATGCCAACAGAGAAGGGGGGGACTGCATTCAGGGGATCCAGGAGAGAATTGAAAGGGTTTGGGGGAGGGAGGTTTCCATTTCATCAGCCTTCTCCTTTTGGCATTCTACACTGATGCCATCTTTTGTACCAAGGTGCTATCAAAAGCTGGGAACTAACATGGCTTTCACCACTTCAAATGAAATTAAAATTAACGGCATGAAAACTCCAGTAACATTCACCCCAGTGCATGGAAACTCCAGTAACATCCAACCCAATATTTTCATTTCAGCCAGTGACTAGCGCCTAGTTACCACCTTGCATCGTTACACTTAAGTCTGGCAAGACCTTACACAACAGCAACTGACCATAAAGCGGAGTTCTACCAACACTATATCCCTGTGGTGGAGGCTGCTGTTCAGATTTTCTGTTCTTCTCCGGAAATCTACCCTGAGTTTATAAGGTGACTTTGGCATCTACACATTGCCACTGGTAGGGGTGCGGGTAGAGGGCAAGGGAGGTATTATTACACAGTAAAGCTCATTACAAAGACTACCTTCCTGTGAAAGACAGGTTCCACCCCCCCCAGAAACAAGCATCCAATCAGTTGTCTACAGTGGAAAGTTACTTTACACCCACTTGTTTCTCCCAATTATTTCTCCTTTATTAAAACCTCCAGCTTTTCCTGGTAACTTAATATATTCCCTTTCCTAGTCCCTGTAATCATTGCCCACAGTGAAGCAACATGGTAGTGTAACATTAACCCTTAATTCCCATTTTAGCACAAACAAAACCCCTTTCCCCAAACCTGTTAGGATATATTGAGACATCTGCACTGGGAAAAGAGCATAGTATACGCTGGCTTAATACTGTATCCGCTTCCTACCTCCACTCTCAAGCCATGTACCACTTATTTGCATTTTGAGAGCAGTTCCCAGCCCCCAGTAACTATGAGATGAGATCTCATACCGGCAAATTCATAAGTCCAGTCCAGTTCAGTTCTAAAGAGGATTTTTCCCTTCTTTTTCCTTCTGGCAATGCCAGAAGCTTTCAGTCTTTGGGCCAGATCTTCAGTTGAGGTAAACTGGCAATAGCCCATTGTACATGAACTCAGGATCTGCCCATTTGTGTTCAGGTAGTCATTCCAGTGGCCTCAGGAAAGCAGTCTTTGTAGGAGAGATTTTACTGCATATGACATTTAGAGTGCAAAAATGTATGAGTGTAGACGGGAAACTGACAAACAAATCCAAAAATCCTTATCAAACTAAAATGTGTGTTTTTATCTTCATGCATCAAGGGCATTTAGATTTACTCTACTACACCAACACAAATAATTTTATACTGTACCAGTAGGAAATAAATCTTTGAATAAATCATTATTTCTCCAAACCTTTGTAGTAACAAAATATTATTAGCAGCTCTCTGCAGACCAACTCATCTCCAATTTGAAAAGAAAAGACCTGATAGGTACGGTGTAAATGGAATCTGGGACTGCAGACAACATAATGCGGATTTGAAACTCTGCAGTGTGATGGGAATAATAGCCAAAAGCTTGTAAACATGTAAAAATGGCAAAATCTTATTCAAGAACTCTGTTCCTTGTGTCTGAGTCCTCTCTTTACTTACCAGTTTTTAATTCTATTGGCTCTGAAGAGCCCAAATGGCTAGGGAAAAGCAAGCCGGAGTCTGTTCTGTCTCATGCATCAGCCAATTTGCCAGCTAAAGGCTGATGACAGAATGTCCATTATCGGTGATGGTGTAGGTAGCAGAACAGACACCGCCTGGTTTTCAGATCTCAGGAGCTTGCAGTGTTGGCTCTTAGAGAATCAGCTTCATCATGCACAATGCGGGGCATGTAAAAATAAGAATGGGACAGGGCATACATGGGGAACCTGATCTTATGCTAAATCTGATCCAAAGCTGGTTGAAATCAGCAGGAAGATTCCCAGAGACTACAATGGTCTTTGGCTCAGGCCCTTAATGAAAACACTGCTGTTAAACTATTCCAATCTGGGAGGAGGAGGAAAGCCTAAGAAGGGAATGTGCAGCAATGAGTTGTCTCCACTGATATTCCCATTCTCCATCCATGCCCAGCCCTTTTTACCCTGCACAGGTGTGAGTAAGGGAGTGGGTGTTCAGGGAGGCTTCATATCACTGTGCAGAGGACAACACTGAACACCCAGCCTCTGCAAAGCATTTACACTTGTGCTGGAGCACAACTACCTTGCACATCCTGTTCAAGGCCTCACAGGTCTTGCAGGAGCTAGGCCTTGATCTGGAATCATTGAAAGGATAAATATTCAACACCACAGTCACATACTTTTCTAAAGAGTTACTGAACTTTAGAAAGTTCTCCCTAAAATAGGACTTGGGTATTTCCTGGTTTTGACAGTTGCTATGGTACTATTGCAGAATCCACCCTCCCAGCCCTTGAGCCTGCTTTACCTTATCAAGTTGGGACACAACCTCCCATAATAGGGAGTGCAAAACTGAGAGCTCCCTGCCCAGATCAATGTAGCCTTCAAACCCAGGGGTGTTTGAGATGGTGTCTGGGTTAGAGATCTCCAGCAGAAAGCGCTTCATTCCCCCCCATTCATGTTCCAGGAAATCATTCATGAAGGCCATGTACTCCTCTTTATTACCAAACCTAGAGAGAGAGAGAGAGAGAACGCGAATGACCTCCACACAGAATACAACAGATAAGTGTTCAGAGAATTATTCTAATGCTTTCCCCTTCATCTTTCTTCCTGAAAGGAGAAGGGGGGGGTGGGGGGGGGAGGCGCAAGTGATTGAAGAATCCCACTGCTTTGCTTGACTCATCTGGGTACTAACAATCCACTGTTCATACCACTGGGTGACAGGCATCACCACTGCCCCCCACATACACTACCCTTTTAGGAGACTCTGGGCATATGTCCTTTGCATCATTCCTTTGGCTGGGAGTTTGGATAAAAAGAGTTACCACCTTCAAGTAACTTGTATTGAATTTTACTTGCATTCTTTATATGAGATCAAATAAAAACCAAAGTGTATATGTACTTAAACAGAAAACACCTGATTCTGTTCTCAATTATAACAGTTTATACCAGTGTCATTTTACTGACTTCAGTGACTACTCCTGAAAACAGAATCAGGCCGACAGTGTACACATGGTTTATGTAGCCACGCAGTGTGTGAGTGGAAAAGTATCCTCCCCATTCAAAGTTTCACACAGTATTCCTAGGATTTAGCTTTAGAGTTGCATTTGCACAGAGCTCTCCTTTCCTTTCCTCAATAATATGCAGTGAGACGGAGACCCCTGAACATTTTGTTGATTCAGGGCTAATATGCTACTGCCACCTACTTAGCAAAATTGGCGAGGTTCTGAATGACTTTAGCAATGAGTGTCAGAGTGCGAGATGTCCGGTCGTCAGGATACTCCTGCATGAGACTGAAGAGACTAGGGGACATGATAGCCGGGCACAGGAAACGGAGGAAGAGTGAGGCGCTGATCAGGCGTTCACTGATGTCCTGCTTGCCCCGACTGAGGCACTTCTGCTTCCAGGATGCAAACACCTCCTTCAGCTCACGAGGAAACACACTGCAAACAATTAAATCAATCAATAAAATGACAAAGGCGTGAAATGTAACAGGTTGAACTGACAGCCTGTCAGAGGAAATGCAAAACCATGAGAAACAGAAATGCTGGCTATTCTGTTATTTCAGCCCAGCAAATGTTATTAGGTTTCTAGTCTTAGCTCCTAGATCACCATTTTATTTGGTACACTTAAGTATTATTCAAAGCATTCCTCTAGAAGATATAAAACTAAATCCTTTTCGATCACTTTGATTTATAGGTTAAGGAATGTCCATCCCTAGTTTGAAGTGAATGGCAAATTGGTTTGTAAAAATTCAGACACACACTGAACTGTTGCTCATTTCTATAATTGGACTTAAAATTTTGAATGCCGAGTTAACTTTTTTTTTTATTACTTTTCATTTGATCTGGCCTGAAGCAGAAAAGACAGTATTTCAACATTTCCAGCTTGATCAGAAGTCAACACTAATAGAAATCTCCTGTGAAGCTTTTTCCTCACAATATAATTTCCAGACCACTTTTGCAGATTTAAGAGGTCTGAAAAACATTTCACATAAGCATCCAAGCTATCAGCTTCTTATTCAAAGTTCAAATTGAACTTCTGTAGTTTTCAAGTTACCCCATTGATTCAATCATCATTCACTATATCTCCATTGCCACAGTAAATATTTCAGGGGACATTCCCATATGGTACAGTACTTAGGACAGAGTATGGTGTCAGTACTCCTTGTTTGGACAGAACTTCTCTCTGCGATGTTGTGTAGAGAGTGGTAAGCCACAGGAACCCAAGCTCCTATAATATATGGAAGTATATTTGTCCTCGGTCTCACAACAACTGCTGCTTTCCCATATTTTGGAGAGAGAGGGATACTATTTTTACTTTTCCTAACCAAATGGTCAAACCAAGTGGCCAATGAGTGAGAGACAGGTGCTCACCAGTAGGAGTTGATAATCTTGCAAAAGGCCAGCTCACAACACATTTTCAAGTTGCTCTGATGATCAGTTAATTCACTGGATGAACATTTGCTGGGATCGACTTCACAGTTCTCATCTGACTCATATAAAGCCTTGATGAATTCCCCTGTAAGGGAAGAGGATTACAAACAGTGGCAATTATAGAAAAGTCTTCTTGATGTATCTCTAAATCCTGTTTATGCCTCTCCTTGGCAACTGCATTTTCTGCACCCAGCATCTGCAGTGAGGTAGTCTCCAGACACCAGATGTGGAGTGCATGACTCCTCATAACTGTTTTCAAACACAGGATTTGCCATACCAGATCAGGCCATTGTTGCTCTAGCCAACAGCTGAGGCATCAGAGGAAGGCAAATCCCACTCCTCTCCCCTCCCAAAATAATGAATCTAGCCAGCTGTGCAACTGCTGTATATTGGGAGGTGGGGAAGATGAGAGGGAGAATTCCTTTCTGACCCCTGCAAGATATCAGCTTACACCCTGAAGAATGATTATCCTTACCTCTTTTTGCATAAATACAAATGTTATTAGCGATCATAAAATTATCCATCCCTTTAAAATGCAAAGCCAGGCTATTTGTCTTTGTGACCTTCTCTGGCAATGAATCTGACAATACTTTTTATTTTTATTAGTTCTAAATTTACTGTGTTTTAATTTCATTGAGTGTCACCTGGTTCTTGTGTTATGAGAACATGGTAAAAAAGGAGCATCACCAAGTTTTCACTCTGTTCTTTGCAGCTGTGAATAATTCAATCCAGGTTAACTAATTCTGGTTTATGCAATCTCTTGTCATCTTTACATCTTGCGGAATCTTTGACGCCTATTTCTAGAGCTTTTAAATTTCTACCCTCTCTTTCTTAATGTGAGGCAATTGAAATTGGACACACAACTTCAGACTGGGCATGGTGGGACCTCCATTGGTTGATATTCTGTAATGTCAGTGTATTTTCTACTCTCTCTCATATGGACTCTAGCATACTCATTACTTTTTAAACTGCCGCTGTGCACTGGTATCTTCCCTTATCTGCTTAATGATTCAGTGACTCCTGAGTTGTGTCCTCAGAAGATGTTCCCAGTTTGGAGTTTATGCCAGAAGGACTGTCTGTGCAAAAATTGTTGTTTAAGAAACAAACAAAAAAAACCCCCAAACCAAACCACCAATGGCTTTGCAAGCAGGACAGGTAGTACATTTACCCAAATCTTTTCACCTCCACAAATTTTTGTTCATGTGCTTGAGTATATAACCTTACAGCCAACACCTGGTCATGCTGTAATTATTCTGAACAAGTATTCATAGTTCATGGGAAAATCCAGTTTAGAAACTTTTGCTGGTGCCTGAACCCTGGGAAGAAACGGAACCTACAACTTCCTGAAATGAGTTCTGTTCACAGTGTACTTTGTCACAAGGGGTTGAAATTGGGCCATTAAAGGATTACAGGGCAACTTCAACAGCACAGAATAAGGGTACATCTTCACTACCCGCCGTATCGGCAGGTAGCAATCGATTTATCTGGGATTGATATATCGCGTCTCGTTAAGATGTGATATATCGATCCCCGAACGCGCTCACCGTCGACTCCGGAACTCCACCAGAGCGAGCGGTGGTAGCGCAGTCGACGGGGGAGCCGCGGCCGTCGATCCCGCGCCATCTGGACCCCAGGTAATTCGATCCAAGCTACTTCGACTTCAGCTACGCTATTCGCATAGCTGAAGTTGCGTATCTTGGATCGATCCCCCTCCCCCCCCAGTGTAGACCAGCCCTAAAGCTGTTAGGAGCATTATTTAGTACTTCAACTCTGGCCAAAGAGAAGAACTTCTAAGAGGAGAACTGAAGTATTAGAAAGCAGCATTTCACCGAAGAAGGAAGGAGATTCAATCTAGTAAACAGCAATGCTATAGTATAATCAAAACAAGTATTTTTGGCTGATGAATAACAATTTGATAAAAAAACGAATTGGTTATTTTTAAAATAATCTGGGCTCCACTACAGAAAAATTATGCCGAGGGAAGGCAGTTTAGTATTATTTGCTAAATTAAGTGCTCAGCACCGCTTCTGGGTAAGCAAACTCTGGTTGTAACAATAGTTTCCCGAATCATTTTTTATGCACTTGTAACTTGTTCTCAGTAGTCCATAGCCAGATTAAAATGTGCTTGTAGGTATACTATACACTTAATACTGAATTCAGCGTGGTTAATTTGTTTCGCACAGTATGGAATCTAACTGAATGTATTGTGTGATGCACTTAAAACTAGATAAATATATCTTCAAGAGCCATCTTGGCCTAGGCTGGAAACAAGCTGGATGACGTAACAGGTCTTTTTCCATCTCTAACTTCTATGATTCACAATCTTATCGCTTAGTACTGGTGTCCAAAACAATGTATAAATAGTCATTAATTTAAAAGTATCCATGTAGCTACTGCACATTAAAGGACTCTCAGTCAAATGTAACACATTGAACCAAAAGGTGATAATTAAATCTGCCGGAAGACAAGGCATCAAGTAAAATGCTGCTTGCCTCCATGTACTGGGCTAGATTCTGCCACTCTTACTCATGTTGAGTAGTGCCTTAAGGTTCTACCCAGTGAGAGTAAAGCTGGCAGAATTTGAAAAGATATACACAATACACTCAAAATACACATAATCACGTCTCAGATTCTGACTTGAGACACTGACTAATCTGGCCAACCACTTAACACCTGGATGACTGGCCAGTTTCCAGGCCATTAGGGAGGAGGACTGGGTCTCTTGGAAGGAGTCAGTTCTGACATGATTTAACCTGGCCTGCCTCAATTTCCAATCTCCCCTAGGCCAAGAAACAGGAGGGGAAAGGTGGCTCATCTTGGGACCTTGGGCAGGAGAAGAACCAGCATACAGCTGGCAGTGCCTCTGTCATGGAGTGTGGGGGGACCCAAGGCCCTGCACCCCCGGCTTCCTGCGATTCACCATGACTCTCAGCCAGCCAGTAAAGCAGAAGGTTTATTTAGACGACAGGAACACAGTCCAAGACAGGTCTTGCAGGCACAGACAACAGGATTCCCCCCAATTAGGTGCATCTTGGGGTCCCAGGGCACCACAGCCCCTTGGGGGTCAGAGCCCTGTCTGCCTCCCAGCCATTCCACCAGCCAGCACTGAAACTCCCCCCAGCCTTTGTTCAGTTTCCCGGGCAAAGGTGTCACCTGGCCTCTAACCCCTTCCTGGGTTCTCATGTTACATGCTCAGGTATCTTCCCTCGGCCAGTCTCCCATCCCCCCATGCAGACCACCCTAGCCACACTCCCCTGCCTTCCCAGCCAGCACTCCCCACTCAGCATTCAAAGGCCACATTAAGAACAGTCCCAGTTTGTCACATCTCTCTCCCCTTCGAGACCGAACTGAGCAGGATCACTTCAGCCAGTGACCTGGGAAAGTTCGAACCTACCCTCGTTCCCGTGGATGCCCCAGCATCCCTCCCATTCCTTGGTGAGAATTACACCAGGCCCTTCCAGTTTCACGCCCTCCCTTAGGTCGGGGGTGCTCGATGACACTCGTAGTTCACATGTGGGAAGGTTTATGCGGCCCGTGCCCTTTTCCCACCTCAGTACCCCTGGGGTTCCAACTGGACTGGGGTCTTCTCCCAGCGTTCCAGTCTGGAGGTCTGTGATTCGGGCTCTCTTGGTTCAGAGCCCCCCTTTTTACCTTGGCCCCCCTCTGTAAAGGCTCCTCTATGATGGGCAAGGGTCCTAAAGCCGTTTTCCCCTTGTCCTAGGTCTTCCTCACCCTCTGACAGGGGTCACAGGATCGGCAGTAACAAAGACCCCAGGCCAGTAAAAGTTTTGTAGCAGCCTCTGCTGGGTACGCCAGGTTCCCTGGTGCCCTGAGAGGGGGGTGTCATGGGCCCAGCACAGCAGCTGGCGGCGATACTTCTGGGGGACCACCAGCTGCCTCCTGATCCCCCCTGACTCCATTTTCCCTGGGGGAGCCCATTCTCGGTACAGGAACCCCTTCTCCCACAGGAACCTTTTCCGGCCACCTCTCCCCATGGTCTGTACCACACTGAGGTCAGCCAGGTCCCTTATCTTCCGCAAGGAGGGATCTTTCTGCAACTCAGCCTGGAACTCAGCAGCTGGGACAGGGATGGCCACCTGCTCTCTTTCACTGCCTGGGTCTGAAGCCGCAGCCTCCCTGAGCCGTGTCCCTGGGCGTTCCCTCCCCACCAGGTTAGGGTCCTGCGCCTCGGGCAAGGCACCCTCCCCGTTGTCAGGGCGCAGTGCCCCTCGCCGGCTCTGGCTACGGGTCACGACCAGGGCACCCTGGGGGTTGCTTGGCCAGTCCTCCAGGTCCTCCCCCCCATCAACACCTCAGTGGGCAAATACAGGTGTACCCCCACATCCTTGGGGCCCTCCTTGGCCCCCCACTTCAGGTGTACCCTCGCCATGGGCACTTTGACTGGGGTCCCGCCCACCCCCGTCAGGGTCAGGTAGGTGTTGGGCACCACCCGATCTGGGGCCACCACCTCGGGCCGGGCCAGCGTGACCTCTGCACCCGTATCCCAGTATCCATTGACCTTCCTCCCATCCACCTCCAGGGGAACAAGGTACTCACTCCGCAGGGACAGCCCCGCGCCCGCCGTGTAAACCAAAAACCCTGAGTCTGGAGCATCCAGCACCCCAGAGGAACTGGCCTGGAGCTCTCCTCCCTTCTTAGCAGGTGGTACGCTGCCAGCCCCCCTTACCTGGGAACGCTGCCCCTCGTCCGGCTGGGTCTTTACCCAGTCAACCCTCTGTGGGTTGGATCTGCTCAGTCTGTCCCTGAGCCTGAGGCACTGGGCCCGTATGTGGCCTCTCTGGCCACAGTGATAGCAGGCCATGTCCCGTGGGTCCCCTCGAGCGGGTCGGATGGACCTGATGCTGGATGTTCCCCTTTGGTGGGCGTTCCCTATATTTCCCCGCTGGGAGGTCCCATCGTGACCCTCTCTCTGCATTGTGGTGGGACTGTTCCTTTGGGACTCCTCCCTGTTATCCCCTGCCTGACTGTTCACAAACTCATCGGCCAGCTGGCCTGCATGCTGCGGGTTCTCTGGCTTTTGGTCCATCAACCATCGCCTCAGGTCAGATGGGCACTGCTCATACACGTGCTCCAGTACGAATAGGTCAAGCAGGTCTTCTTTAGTTTGGGCCCCAGCTGACCACTTGCGGGCATACCCCTGCGCCCGGTTGGCTAGTTGTAGGTATGTGACCTCACGGGTTTTACGCGGACTCCGGAACCTTTTCCGGTACATCTCAGGGGTCAGCCCAAACTCGCGGAGCAGGGACTTTTGGAACAGTTCGTAGTCCCCTGTCTCCGCCCCTTTCAGTCGGCTGTACACCTCCCTGGCTGTGGAGTCCAGTGAGGGGATGAGAAACTGGAGCCTCTCTGCAGGGTCAACCTGGAGCAGCTCGCAAGTATTCTCAAAGGCTGTCAGAAAGGTATCCATGTCCTCCCCCTCCTTACGCTGGGCCAGGAAGCACTTATCAAAGCTCTTTGCAGCTTTGGGTCCCCCCTCGCTCACCGCAGCCGGGGCCCCACTGCTCCTCACCCTGGCCAGTTCCAGCTCATGCTGACGTTGGTTCTCCTTCTCTTCCCGCTCATGCTGACGCCGTTTCTCCTCATGCTGATGTTGTTTCTCCTTCTCTTCCAGCTCCTGCTTCAGTTCTTGCTTCCTTAACTCAAGCTCTTCCAGTCTCATCTCCCATTCACATTCCAGCCGCATCCGTTCCAGGGACGGGGAGCTCTGCCGGGACGATCCCCTGCTGGCCGCCGGGGTCAGGGTGTCCTCGGTATTTGCTGGGTTTCCCCCAACCCCTCCCGTAGACATAGGTAGGCAGGTTCTCGGGATGCCCTCGGCAGCAGCCTGCTCCCTCCCAGCCAGGTTGGGTCCCGGGGTCCACGCTGCATCCGCCGGGTGGTTTCCCTCAGGGACAGGGCTCGGTTCATCCAAGCGATCCTTCTCCTCCAGCTGGGCAATTAGCTGTTCTTTGGTGGACCTCCCAATGCGCAGCCCCCTCTGCTTGCATAGCTCCACCAGGTCGCTCTTAAGGCGTTTAGCATACATCCTCCTGCTGGCCACTCGCCGGCCTGTGCTCTCCACTTTCCACCGTTCCAGGGAGACCCCTAGTGTGCCAGCCCTTCTTCAGGTCACCACCTCTCTGCCAGGGTCGAGCTGCAGACTCCTCCGCCCCGGGACCGCTTGCTGCGACCCCCCGGGGGACCCTGTTACTGCAACAGTCCCTCTCTCTGGTCACACACTCCCAGGGGTTAATCGCCCCCTGAACCGTCTCTCTCTGACTCTTCAGCCCACCTGGTCCCTGTTGATCCCCCTTCTTTTTACTCTCCCCAGTCACTTACTGCAGGAAGCGCCGTCCATGGGGTACAGTAGATCCCACCGCCGCCACGGAGTGTGGGGGGACCCAAGGCCCTGCACCCCCGGCTTCCTGCGATTCACCATGACTCTCAGCCAGCCAGTAAAGCAGAAGGTTTATTTAGACGACAGGAACACAGTCCAAGACAGGTCTTGCAGGCACAGACAACAGGATCCCCCCCAATTAGGTGCATCTTGGGGTCCCAGGGCACCACAGCCCCTTGGGGGTCAGAGCCCCGTCTGCCTCCCAGCCATTCCACCAGCCAGCACTGAAACTCCTCCCCAGCCTTTGTTCAGTTTCCCGGGCAAAGGTGTCACCTGGCCTCTAACCCCTTCCTGGGTTCTCATGTTACATGCTCGGGTATCTTCCCTCGGCCAGTCTCCCATCCCCCCATGCAGACCATCCTAGCCACACTCCCCTGCCTTCCCAGCCAACACTCCCCACTCAGCATTCAAAGGCCACATTAAGAACAGTCCCAGTTCGTCACAGCCTCCTTGTAGGGAGGTTGTCCATTTACTAGGAGCTGTGCGCACTCTGAGTCGCAATGGGTATGTCTACACAGCAGACGAAAAACCCGCAGCTGGCCCGTGCCAGCTGACTCAGGCTTGCAGGGTTCAGCCTAAGGGACTGTTTCATTGCTATATAGATTTCTGGGCTCAGACTGGAGCCCAATTTGGGACACTCCCACCTCACATGTCTACGTGACAGTGAAATAGCCCTGCAATCCGAGTCGGCTGGCATGGACCAGCTGCAGGTGTCTAGTCGCTGTGTAGACATACCCAATGTTGGGATAGCACTTGTGGCTGGAATTATTTGTTTGGCAGTGGTATGTGTCAAGAGCAAAGCTGGGGGGGCAGGTAGGAATGGACACACAGCCAGCTGTGTCTCTGTGCAGGTAAGACAGGTAGACAAGCAGGCTTGCTGGAAGGGGTAAGGCTAGTAAGGCAGGAAGTTGAGGGGGATTAGGGTGAGTGCTGTTATGGGGATGCAGGTGGTCTGGCCTAGTAGAGCAGGAGTCAGGTCTAGTGGGCAGAGCAGGTGTCCAGGTTGGGGAATGGCACCAAGGGTCAGCACCAGAGTCAATTTCTAATTGCCAGAGTCAGAAGCAAGTATCGAAGCTGAGGGTCAGGGCTGAGGTCAGATAGCAAAAGTCAGAGCCAATGGTCAAGCCAAAGTCAGGGTCAGAAGCCGGGGTCGGAGCCAGGACTGGTCACAGATGGTTGGAAGTGAGGTGTAAGGGCAGGAACTAGAGGAGAGGCAAGGATCAAGCACGGGGATGGAGCACAGTGGGAACAGGAGTGAAGACATGAGTGAGACAGGAGTGGAGCAGGAATTAGGAACAGGGTTGGGTGCAAGCACAAGCAGGGTCCAATGTAACCACAAGAAGAAATCACCTTGTTGCTTGGGCAAACTTTTTGTGCCACCTTCTGGCTTAAATAGCATGGTTGGAACAACTGGTAGAGCTGGACAATCCTCCAGTCAGGGCTTCCGTGGATGGTGCCTTGACTGAGGCTATAGTCCTACTAGCTTCTTGGCCCACCAGGTTTCAGCAGACCTTGGGTGGAGGACAGGATGCAGTTGCTGTCTGTGGACTCCTAGGTCTGGGTTCGAGACCTGGGACATCACAAGAGCAAGAGCTAAGCATGTAGGCTGAGATGAGCAACTGGAGAACAACTGATTCTGTTCTTTTCCTTGAGTAAAGAGCACTTCAGACAAGTATCCTCAAAGGGTCACCGGAACAGCTTGAAGCAGGTTCTCCTGGTTTGTGATGCTCACTAGCTTCACAGCCTCATTCTCTCCAGCTGGCCACATGTAACCCTGAATATTTCTGTTTGCATCTGGTGCAGGATTAGAAGGTTAGGGTGGGATTAAGAGAAACGTGACTCTCAGGGTATTGAATTAATTGCTTAAAAGCAGAGGTCATGACCAAAGCTTGTGACTCAGAGGGCCACCCTGGAAATTTGCCAGTAGCTCAATGCTGCACCTAGTGTGTATACAAATTATCAAATCTTTATTATAATACATACATGCACCCAACCCTAATACTGGCTTGGACTTGTACCTTCCTTGACAAATGAACAGGAACAGCTTGGTTGGAGGTGCCCCAGCAATAAAATCCAGTGGATGATCAGCTTTGCACTCAGACTCACACCCCTAGTGCATATCAGTTTTCAGGTGGGACTTTGGGCTGCCCTGCTGTATGGAACATCTTCAACATTACGGTTCCTTTCCCCCACCAAAGGGGCTACGCAAGTTTACGCAGAACACTTCTGACCCTTTCTTGAAATTTCCACTTAGCTTCTTTCAGCTGGGATTATACGTGATACTGGATTCACCAGCAATAGCCAGATGCAAATCTTGCACGATGCAAAAGCACTGAACTTCATCTATATTGTCAGTATCTTTCCTAGTTGTTAGATTATCAAAATCACCTTTATCCCTATTCACGTAGTCCATACTGAATGATTCACAAATCATAATGAAGAGATATGACATTTAAATCAATAAGGAGAACCAAGGGAAAAGATGGTACCTAGAAAAATGTAGAGCATTGGGATGAGATAACCATTAAACGGGACCCCTTAATCCACACAGAAGTGAGTGTGATCTTTTTTCAGCTGCTGCAAATCTTAGGAGCCAAATCTTGTCTCTGCGCTCCATAAACAAGAAGGGCCCAGATGCAGCAGAACCAGTGAGGTTCTACTGCACATGGTGAGAGAGCAGCATTTCAGGAGTACACACAAGGGACATGCCACAAGTCCCCTAGGTGAAAGATACCTGTGCCGTTGTATGCACTGGCTGAGGCCAGTGGATCTGGTGCTATGTGGCAAGGGGCCATGGATCTCAGTACACGGGGATCCTAGAGCCATAGAACCAACTCCAGCCTTGAGGCTGGAGTAGCAGTCAATGCATTTCCCACCAGGATACTCAAAGCACAGCCATGTTACTTGGCGGATTGCTCTGACAGTATTTGGCTCTAGGTTCTGTGAAAGAGAGAGAGAGAGAAAGAGAGAGACTCGTACTTTCTTACCTAGTGCATCATGAAGATACTTCTGTCCTACCAGCTTTAGGTACTCCTCAATGGCTTTGGTTGCAAGCGTATTCTCCCTGAAGATCAAAACATCATGCTCCCCACAGCGATCTACCTCAGACATCACCAGATCGGTCAAGAAGTCCTGAGGGAAAAAGTCCAGCAGGAATAAGGTTTATTAACCAAACAGAATCATGCTATGCTCTTTCAACGACTTTAGAACCCAGATGGGAAGAGTAAAAGGAGCCCTGCACTCTTCAAAACAGGATGAGAGGATTATTGAACTGAAGTGCCTGGCCTCGGGGAAGGCATGCAGATATTACACCACTGGGGGCTATACAGATTAGCTAGAGTTCCCCTCACATTTGTGTACCTGACTGCATAGGCCAATACAGATCCCCAGCTCTGTCATTTTTGGACTCATTTCTAAAATTGGAATAGCAGCTGGGACTGGTGGGTAAAATTAGAAAGGTGGAAGCAAGCCTCTAAATAAAAAATCCCTACAACCAAGCTTTTTTGACATTTTATGACATACTCACTCCTCCATGGCTGACATGTTATAGTCATGCTTTACTGATGTATGTTAGAGATAACTAGCTCTGTTTCCCTGCTATCCAAACTCAAAATATCAGGAGGAAAGCAAATCCAACTTTTTATTGAATACAGGAATTTTATTAAGAAGGATTTAGACCAATGAAATTAATGAGCATAAAATGGGCTGGGGATTTGGGAGACAAAGTTAGCACTCCTACTATGCCTTGATTTAGCATTGTGTTGAACTGCATTCAGGCTATCAGGCACGCCAGACAGAACAAAGGGCAAGAATCAAAGCAGACTGCAAGCTCCTAATACAGGACCTAGTCCTGCAGTGGTAATCAAATTCCTCAGCTGCTTACTCCAGCGGGAACTGAGGGCACTCAGCATCCCACAGAAAGCAATCAGCTCCTTCCAGAATCCAGCCTCAGACACTATAAGGCTCCTGGGGGCAGAGACCAAATTTTTGTTTGTTTTCTACATCTTTTAACATCCCATCAAGCCTCCGTGAATAATACAACAGAAGCTTGCTAATCTGCAGGGAAAAAAGTGGCAGCCTCTCACACAGTTAAAGGTCGTGAGGTCTCACATCCCTAAAATGCTACTTCACAAAATTTACTGAAGCACATTACTAGTATACTAGGAAGCCTCTAATAACTACAATCAAACTACATTACCCTTGCTTTATTGTTATTTACTTACCTTTTTATTTTCTCTAAAAATTGGCAATAGTTTTCCCAATCAGTGTAAATTAGTGAGATTCAAGCGTAACAACAATATAACAACATCCTGGATTGCTCACTTGAGAGCTCCAGGTTGTAATATCCTACATCGTAAGATTTCACCAGTACATTAGAATCCAAAATACAAGCACTACAAAAGGTAGAGCTTTAACATGACACAATCTAGACACAATCAACTCAGGGCTAAATAGGGATTGGGAATGGCTGAGCCATTACAAACATTGAATCTATCTCCCCTTGTAAGTATTCTCACACTTGCTTCTTATCAAACTGTCTGTACTTGGCTACCTTGATTATCACTTCAAAAGTTTTTTTTCTCTTACTTAATTGGCCTCTCAGAGTTGGTAAGACAACTCCCACCTGTTCATGCTCTCTGTATGTGGGTATATATATCTCCTCGATTATATGTTTCACTCAATATGCATCCGAAGAAGTGGGTTGTAGCCCACGAAAGCTTATGCTCTAATAAATTTGTTAGTCTCTAAGGTGCCACAAGTACTCCTGTTCTTTTTGCGGATACAGACTAACACGGCTGCTACTCTGAAACCAGCTTTAACATGCTAATTTACTTATCTGTTGCAAGGAACATTGAAGGAATCTGGAGATAGCTTGCCAGAATTATTACAGTTCAATGCTATAGGAGAGACACTTGGTCATAAAGGACATTCTATCAAGAGGGACATGTGCAGTGGAAGATGGTAAATATAGTACATAAAAGTTAAAGGATTATGTAAACATTCCCGTCCACACACAACACCCGGTTCACCCAAGTTTGGCTGTGCTTTAAAAACTCAGGGTAGCTGGTACAGCTGGGGGTCATAGAGGTACAGCTTGGGTACCACTTTCACTCAGGCTGGTAATCTACCCGCTTTGCAGTGACAAAGTGACCACCTGAGCGCGGATAGTCCTCCAATGTCTTCCCACAATGCCCCGTGTGCCCAGAAGAACAGACAAGTTGGGATAGAATCATAGAGTAGCTCAGCTTATTGCAAATGAAGAACCATGGGATACGTCCCAGAAGTCTGAGCGACACACACAAGTGAGTGCAGCACCAGTGTGAGGATGCAGCAATGCGGGTATGGCTTTTCAGAGTGGCAACTCACAATCCAGCTAGGCTAATCCAAGTGCTAATCACCCATGTTAACTGTGGTGAACCCTTGCTGTTCACTGTTTATAAGACACATTTACAAAATTTTATTTGCAAGCCCCTTGATGCTACAGTGTTCATGGTGCATCACCTATCCAGCAATGCAGGAAATAGTTTTATGTACTCAAGGTACAAATGTAACATTCTGTGATGGTAGGATGCTATGAAGTCCTTCCACCTACATGGGCTAATGTTTTAACCCTGCAATAATTATCTCCTCTAAGTGTCTACATCTAGAACTTTGGAATATATTCCCACTTACAGATTCTACTTCTGCCTTTGGTAATGTGTTGCACACCTATATTGCCTTCCTTTTATAAAGGATTTGCCCAAACTTCTTTAAAACGCTCATTCTGCTTTGCTTTACTTCGCTTCCCTTCTACAGGCTCTCCCCTTTGGTAGTGTTCCCCTCCTCTAACTCCCATTCCCAGAGCTGTACACCCCTCATATTAGTTCCATCTTAATCTCTATTTAAATTTATGCAAACCCAGCCTTCCTAATCTGTGAATTATTTTTTTTTAAAACCCATGAGAAATGCTTATGAGCCTCAGGAATCATTGTGATGTGTTCCTTCTGCTCTTACCTTGGCTCTGCCAGTGCTTTGAAGAATGTGCACCAAAGCACAGGCCATCTCCTCCTTGTTCCTCACGCTGATCACAGGCTCCAGCACTGAGCACAGCATGGTGTAGTTGTTAGTAACAAACTCTGCAAATTCTTTGTACTGTTCCATGGGGAGGATGGTGATGGTCTGGTATCGGGACTTGATCCGAATGGAAGGCCCCCCTGATTTCCCTTTATTGGGCGTAGGTGTGCTGACTGGGTACCACTTTTCCACAAACTGACGGCCAGTCACGCTGGCCATGGGGATGTTGACCAGTCCTACATAGTTATTCTTGTCTTTTTTCTTCTTCTTCTCCACATCCTTATAGATGTGAACTGTGATGCTATGGAGGGGCGGGAGGCCATAGAACTCAAAGTGTTCGCCCCAGAAGATGTTGTCTGCTTTTGTTTTGCTGGTGGTGCGGGCAAACAGAGTGTCGTCAAGGCACAGCTCACAGAAGTATTTCTTCTTGGGGGCCAAGTCCTTGGCCTCAATGATCCAGAGACGGAGCACATTCTCGGCTCGACGGCAGTTGTCCTGTGCAGAACAAAGAGCTCAGCGTTGATTTAGAGAAAGTGATGAGGAAAAAGAGCATTTTCTTTTCAAACAGAAAACACTGATCACGCAATGAGTGTATTTTATACATCGCTATTTGATCACCTTTGAATCAATTTGATCAAATTGGTTCAGAACACAAACTTGCTCTTCGCTTCTGCCATTCAGAAGCTGGCAGATTCATAAAATTTCTGGTAACTCAGTAAAAAAAAATTTTTTGTTTTAAAACACAGAAAGAAATCACTATGTTACCAAGAGCTAACCCCTCTATTGGGCCATGACGCTCTGTATCCTTGCTCCTGGGTCACACTTTAGAAGGAACCCAATCTAAAGCCTAGCAACCAGATGCTTCGCCTGACTGACAATGGTAGTTCCTTGATCAGTCTCAATGAATGGAAGTTCTTAGAGATGAGGATCAGGAGGCAAGGTAACAGGAATATATTAGTTAAAGGTTTAGCCTATTGCACTCTACATAAAGTGGTGCCTGGTAGATTTTGGTACACCAAGAGTGGCCTCCTTCCTCAGTAGCTACTTTGGTGTGATCAACCTAATTAAATAGGTGAGCACCTCTGTGATGGTTTAATATATCATCTGGACAAGAATCCAATCGTGTCATGTACATTTTACTGGTGTTAATGCTTCTGCAGCTTCCTCTTCTATTACCTTGTTAGGCTGCACTGTCCTGCGTAGGTTTTCCATCCACTTGTCTCTCTCTGCTGCAGAGGAACAACTGAAACATTTACTGCCGCTGGAGTAGGTTACCTGAAACACAAAAAATAGGTCCAGTTCTGGCAAGACTGCAAAGCAGAAAAAGGAGCAAAAGTCATAGGTGACTTTCAAGCATTGAGAGCAAATATGAAAGAGGCAGCAAAATATGGGAGCACGGAAGGAACAAGCCTGAAAAGGACACAGAGTGCAGAGAAAAAAACCTCAGCTCAGATGGGTATAAAACTGAAGGGAAACACACTGTTCTACCCAAATGTTCTGAGAGACTGTAAAATAAGGATGTAGTCAGCAATTTGAAATTTGTGCACATGCTAACTGAACTGCAGCCTCTAGATACTTGCAATATCCCTGTAAGTCCCCAAGGCAGACAATCTGATCATTAACAGAGCAGGTGTAGGGAGAGACTAGTCACATGTTGATGAAAGGTCTGATGCACAAAAATCCCTGCTGGATGTCACTGGAAATACTGTCTTCAGGAAGCTAAAAAGTGCACACTCTGGGTACGATACACATCAATGGGCTGAAACAGCCAAAATGTTTTACTTTGCTTTTGGAAGAGATACCACCATTTGGAGCAAAACAGACGCTAGGTCTGTTTGTGCACATAAGGAGACAGTCACATTTTGCTTCAATTTTTATTTGGCCTTGCCAGCTCTCCCTGTTCTTGGTCCCATTCAAATATATGAGCATGGGGAAACCACTAAAAGACTAAATTTTAGCACTAAATTTTGCATTTGTTTTGCCAGCTGTCTTCTGTCTACCCAGGAAGATTGAAGCAGAATAGGAAGTGCTTCCAGCCAATGGGCTATGTTGTGACTATTGAGCCTACAAAGTATACCTCTATTGTGAGCTCAGATGTAAAAAGTATGTGAAAGTTCGTAAGATGTTACAATAACCATGAAAAATAGGTCAAGTTGTTTATAATGCGGAATGCTGTAACAAGTGCAAAAGAACCAAAGAAGATTGATTAATCTAAACCAAAAAGGCCATGTTGATATAACCCAAAGATTGTTGAAATTATGCTGTCTAAAAACGGAAGATGTGGAACCAGAATTAATAGACCAAAATTGGTGTGACGGATACGAGGCCTAATTGGTGGACAAAATAACAAGGGAGATGAACTATGACACCCACTTTTACCCTTTCTTAAAGAGACTGAAAAAAGACATGATCAGCTCAGCTCAGTTCTCCCTCTCATCTCCCATCCCACCTGGTGTCCCCGCTTATCCCCCGAACTGCCAGCACTGCAACTCATCCCAGCTCACCTTGACTCATCTAAAGGACTTTCTTCCTGAGAGGAAGGCCTGCTGGCCTTAATCTTGTTCATGGTACTTTGTTTTCACCTGTGAGTGCTGAAAGTCATCACATGATTGTGACATCCAGTCCTCAAGCCCATTAGCGGGGATATATAATTGCCAGCATTGCAGGGGCACGTAAGATCCTGTATCATTTTCCCTTCCTTTGTTGCAATGATTCTCAAACTTTTTTACTGGTGACCCCTTTCACGTAGCAAGCCTCTGAGTGCGACCCCCACCCCCAATCAATTAAAAATGTTTTTAAATATATTTAACACCATTATAAATGTTGGAGGCAAAGTGGGGTTTGGGGTGGAGGATGACAGCTCCACCCCACGTAAGAACCATGCAACCCCCTGAGGGGTCCCCACCCCCAGTTTGAGAACCCCTGCTTTGTGGTGTTATTTTATGCCCTCCCTTCTTTCCTTCTATTCTAATCTCTCACTCTCTTGGCTTTTCATCGAATCCTGAAGTCAACTATGTTGTATTCATCCAAGCCTGCCTTGTCTATGAAGAAAATATCCAGTAAGATGACATCCCTGACCAGATCGTAAATCAGGATCCAAGTAGCAGGTGTCATGGTCGACTTGCCAACCAAAAGCATCCTCTTGTAACTAATCAGCTGTCCAGTGTTCCAAAAACATCAGCAAAAGCTTATTTCACCCATCTTTTCTCACCTGTCTCTCCTCTGCCTTGTGTCTGTCTGTTAAGCCGAGGATAAGTAAATGCCCTCTACACATCAAGGCTGGAGTAAAATTAACTCTTTCCTTTTCATCAAAGAAAAGTTGTTCTGAAAATAAGAGACTGATCTTTTGCCTCCAAAAGGAGAAAGGCTTTAAAGGTTTTGACTAAGTTTGTTTTTGCATAATCACTCAACCTGAGTTTCAATATAAATGCCTGTTTTGATTTCTTGTTCCTTCTTCTGATTAATCAATAAACTTTTCATTTGAATAAATGCTTTTGGGTGTTTGTCAAGTTACTGAGTAAAACCAAGGCCTCTGTTTAAAATAACCCCAAACCTACCTATCTCTGTTTAATGTTGGACAGTGAAAGAGATTATAGACACCTTTAACTCTTTGGGCCTTTGAGATCAATATCCACACAACAGATACTACTCTGAAATGAGTTGGAACAGCTTCTGAACGTGTTCCCTTAAGGAAAAGGGATGAGACCGATATATTTGGCGTTCTGATAGAGCAAACAGATCTTTGCGTCAGGGATTTAGACACCGGGGGCCATATTCATCCCAGGCATAACTCCACTGAAGACCGAGTGGGCCCATGACGTTGTGTTGAGCGTGATGGCCTTGAAGTAGGACTTGATAATATGCTGTTCATCCTGTCAACTTTACACATGTGTTTTAGGTAGGGTTTATCCAATTTAAAAGCACATTTATGTAATATACCTTTAGTAGCCTTCCACTAACTTTGCAGACCTTTCTAACTTAGAGGCCACTTTCTTCACATGGTATGTTGGTAACCAAGATCAGCTGGGGTGCTGTTGCTAACAGCCCCATAATATGAATGCAGGGGAGTGAGGGAGAAGGCCAGTGGGCAGCAGAAGCCCTGAGCCACAGATTTAATCCCTTGATTGCCTGACAAAGTTCAAGTTTGTTGACCTTCCGGACACCTGCAAGGCCTCTGTTTACTCAAGCTTTTCCTCAATAACCTGCCAGAACAGGGCTTTTGGAGCAGAGCTCTTATATCAGCTGACTTCTCAATTTGGTCATATTTAACTTTTTTTTAAAATGTATTGTAAGAGAATTCAGATTATGAGGAGTGAAACAAGCAAGTTTAAGCCATATATCTGCATGCACATTACAAATGCTTAGATATGTATCAGATACACAGACATTCAATTAGAAGAGTACAGTCACTGAAAAGATTTATTCCCATTGACTGATGGACGTCATTAACCCCAAAGACTTTAGAATCTTACGATGATGGTCTACATCATAACCTCAAATGTCTGAGAAAACAGATTTATTCACCCACTTAGGAAATCACAAAACAGTGCACACTGGGAATGCATACTGACTGACTACACCATGCAATCTGTACTTTTATGGGGTGGAGTTTCTTTACCTCAAAGCAGAAGTCTTGTCCAAGGATACTGCTGTGAAGTGGTTTGACAAAGACTTTCTCTTCAATCCCAAGATCCAATGCCTCCACTGCGCTGCCCGGGCTAAGCAAAGACTCATGTGAACGAGATTCTTTCAGCTTTGGCAGTCCACGAGACCTGAAAAAGAGGACAAGAGGGGAAAAATAAGAGGGGGTCAGGGAGACCTCTCCTGAACAAGATTTGGCAAGATCCAGAAACAAAGGAAGATTGAGACTGATGGGTTAACCAGTCTGTACAATTTTACAAGTACTTTATAACCCTAAAAAAAAATAAATTCCGTCAGTCTCCTTTTGGCTCTTGCTGACTTCTCAAAGACACACACCTCCAGCTAACTTGTCACCTTTAGAGTGTTGGGACGAGTTTTGCATGTCAAATGGTTTACAATATTTTCAGAATTAAATTTCCATGTGATACTTGTATGTTAGTGCTTGTTTATTCAAAAACTTAGTTTGTGACAAGCTGGGGTGTAAATCTACACTGCCAGGCACTAAGTGTCCATGTGGACCCTGATGCTGTGCACTAGAAGCTTGTCAGTGCGCTTGAATCTACTGTTTCAAAGCAGGGTAGATAAAGTGCACTACAGTAATTTTGGTGTGCAGCAGAGGGTCCACACATGCACTTGTGCTGCAGGCTAGTGCAGAGTAGACTCTTATCTCAGCTTGCTGTGAGCTAAGTGTTTGTGTAGACAAGGCCTGAATGAAATAAAGTAGACCTAGTGCAGTCTACTGTCAAAGTGGCACTGTAAAGTACCAGTTTCTGACTCCAGAATAAATGTTATCACCTCAGGTTCTTTCCTCCTTGTGCATCACTACCTGGAATAGAAGGTTCTGCAGGTAAAATTGTGCTTTCAATGGCACTACTTTGGTGGGGCTACTCATCCCTAACTGATCATCCCTGTAACTGGAACTTAGTAAACGAAATGATTGATAGTAAACAAGGAATAGAATCCAGGTCCCTCTCTTACTGCATTAGATTCTGCAGAGTGAACAGGGATAAAAACAGTAAAAACATATTTGCTACTCTAGGCCTCGATTCAGCAAAGCACTTGCTTAACTCTATCACTATTCAGCAATGCACAGCAAATAAGACTAAGCATAAGGAGGAGCAGATGTGTGAGTAGTAGTGCACACATTTTTCAGAGTACAGCTGCACTTTAAAGCAATACTTTCTCACCAAGGTTTCCCATCATAGTTGGGCCACAATGTAGGCCTGGTCTACACTAGAAAATTAGGTCGGTTTAACTACATCGGTCAAGGGTGTGAAAAATCCACCCCACTGAGCAGCATTGTTAAGCTGACCTAAGTCCCCATGCAGACTATGCTAGAATTCTTCCGTTGACCTAGCTACTGCCTCCCAGGGAGGTGGATTACCTACGCTGATGGGAGATCCCCTCCTGTTGGCATAAGTAGTGTCTACACTGAAGCGCTACACCGGTGCAGCTGTGCCACTGTAGCGTTTTAAGTGTAGACAAGCCCTTCGTTTCAAAGCAAAAACATTTACGAATGGCTATTCAAAGAAGGATTGGGACGGTTTTGTTAGCTATGCTGGCAGCTTTATTCTCTGAAAAACTGTACTTCCCCTTGAAACTCTTTTTTAAGAAAACCCAATACTTCGTAATATTAAAGAAATCTTAAACTCTCAATACCATAGCAGCAGCTTTATTGAGGGATATTTGAAAACAGGAAGCCTTCTCCAAATGCATTTTTGTTTGCATCTTCACCAATTCTAAGGCAGCTTACCAAGACATGGATACCATGAAGAATAAATATTAAGAAGCAAGCTGAGTTCACCTCATTTTAGTTTTGCACAAGATCAGCTCCTTCTGGCATTTCGGTTGATTCACATGGGATCTTTAGACATTCTCAGAGAAAATGTAGGTTACATTAAATATATTAAAATGATCTAAACAGAGGGAACAGCTGCATTCTGATAAGATGGATGCTACAAAAAAGATTTCAAATACAAATTGACAACATTAGTATGAGCACTTTGTCTGCACTGTGATTTTTTATAATAGGTTACAGCAGTAGCTTGTACCAAGGAAAACCTAAAACCTCAGCCATGTATAATTGAACACTTGCTGCAATTAGGTAGGGCAAGTCTAAAATAAACACACCACAATGCACCACTTTAATATTATTCTATGCAAAATCCTCTCTCTAATTTAAATTTCTCCTCTAAAGAAAGAACTGCTGAGGTCACTTGGCTACCCAAGTGGCAACTCTCCCAAATTCTCAGCAAATTCAGTTCCAAAAGAAGGTCCTTTAGTGAACGATGCCAGGGAACAACTGGCTGAGAGCGCCAACAGCTAATTCCAGCCCCAACAGCTCACAGCAGAAGAATAGGGGGTGGTCAGAAGGGAGGAGAAGACAGACGACCCCTTCCAAAACAAGGCAACTTTTCACAAATCCTGATAAAGCCATCACATTTGTAGCATCCGAGGGTTAAAATGGCCAACACATTCTAATTTACATCAATCAAGCGCACCTACATGAAGCAATTGTACAGCCATCTGGCAGTGCACCCCCAAATCATAGTGGTGCCACATCACAGCCTCTCCAAATCTTTTTCTGGGCTACATCTCAGAAAAGAAATCCAGGTGTGCAGAGGAAGAAATGCACAAAATCCAGCAGTAGTTTTATCTCAAGCCTTTGGTTAAAAGTTTCAGATGAATTTTAAGCCAGGCAGGAACATTGGGCAGGAAGAAATGCTACTCCATCCATACATGTTTAGTAATATCCCTTCTCCTCATCGTTCATGCTGCATCCTGCCCCTCAGGTGACACAAACAAGGTTCCTGGCGGTGCGTAGCCTGCTCAACACTGGGCCTGTTTCCATGGTGCTGCATCTATAAGGAGGTTAGAGCTGGAAGACAGCAGGGAGAAGCAGCAGCCAGCAGGGCTCAGGGAGCATGCTCTGCAACAAGGCAAAGGTGACCTTTCAAGCAAGGAGCGAATTGCTCTTCCTTGGATTTAACAAGTTAACTAGATCCTAGATAGTAAAGAATGGCAAGGAGGGGAAAATATCTTTAAAAAACTGCTTGTCAGTGGCCTACTAGGAATGGGGCGGGGGCTGAAGAAAAATACATCACAGAAGTTCTATTTATCTTTCTTCACATATGATCTTCCCCCGCTGGGAGACATTTACCATATCCCACCTCGCAAGCTAAATTTTTTACTAAAACATCTGTTTTGTTTCCTCTGCAGCATTCTCTTTAGCCTACTAATTTTGAACGTGGTTTTATCTCAGATCAACTTGGATATAAAATGGTCTTGTTTGGACAGGGGAGAGGGGCTGTGAATAAGTTTTAGCAATCCCTGGAAGTGACTGTATTTTCTCCTGCACAGATTTCTTTTTGGTGATTGGTTCCTTTCAGCACTGCCAAGCAAACAACTATCAACTGATTAAAACTCAACCTCATCCCACACCACAGTGATACTGGAGAGTTGCTTGTTGGGTTAAATGTGAATGAATGCATCTGCAATTGCCACAATGTATTTTTCATTTATTGGTAAAACTGTTTAGTATCTATGATACTGTTGCTCGGGACATAATTCAGTCAGAGGCAATTGCAATAGAAATAAATTTTATTTCTATTAAAATAGTTTCATCCAACATTCTGTTGTAATTAATAAAATAGACAATTTGCCCACCCCGTTACCCCTCTGGCATAGACACACAGTTAATAACTCAAAGCCACTCACTTATTTTTCTAATGTCCAGTGATGATGCCAGATTAAAAGAGCCTTTCCCGTATTAGATGGAAAGCTACTGGAAAAATGAGTACTACTTAGAGTGTCTGTGAAGAGAGAGGTAATCCCAGAGAAGCAGGATTACTATAAACAGGAAGATCAAGCAGGCCCAGCGTGGGGGAAGGGTTGTTTGCACAAATCTGTTTCTATTAAACAGCCCCACTAACTACCCAAATCCTGATTTCAATTACACTGAACCTTAAATGAGTAACCTTTTCCCTACTATTTCTTCTATCTACTGCACATGGTAAAAACTCCGCATAAGGGAAACATGGTTAAAATGCATCATTACCAACCAACCATTTCTATCATGAGAAGTAACGGTAGGAGGAATGTGCGGGGAAACATTTCAACTTCTCACCTCTTTCCAAATGCTGATGGGGAGTGGTCCTCACAGTGAAGTATGCATGTTCCTCAATCAGAGCTTTGACAATGCCCCAAACTACTGACCCAGCCGCCGAATCCCACCGCTACTGACAAGGTATCTCCAGCAACACTACCATACAACTCCAACCCCAATCTGACCCTGTCTCCTTGCACATCATGATTCAATAGTTCTCCTGTTCAGGAGGATTTCAGTTGTGAATAGAGGAGGCTGGGAACTGAAAACCTCAGGCTTCCAATGGCAGCATCGGACACACAGCAATCGATTAATGAGCCACTACTGTATTCTAGCAAGCATAAGGGGGAAAAGGGTTAAAAACCTAATTGCTTTGGTGATGAAGCTGTCCTGCTGATTTTGACCTATTTAAAAGCCAAGCTACAAAGTACAAGAGGCTTTCAATTACTCAGCATACTAGGGAGAGCATTATATTGTTCCAAACCCAACACGGGAATATCAATAATCTAAAACCCAAACATTAAATAAGTACAGCACTGAAGGAACAAAATCCCATAATATTTTTTCTTCATCAACAAATCAAGGTAAAACTCAAGAACGTTGATTAGAATTATATTAGTAAGGAGAGCTGAATCCTGCTCAGCCCAGCCGCCCAACTAAAACCCATTTGTCTCAACTGTCCTCAAATTAAAAAATTGTCCAGAAAGTTATGCCTGTATGCTTCAGAAAAATCCACAACACAACACCGATGCAATAACAGAGATACTTCCTAAGATCAAAAGGATTAATTCAATACTTATCCACAAAATCAACAGACAGAACCTGGATTCCCGTGTGGTGGAGTTTCTGCTCAACATTGCAATTAGGAATCCCAGGTCCGCTGAACTGAACCCTAAAGTCAGCAACAGCGTCTCAGTCCGGAAGTACAGGTGTACTCAACCAGGGCTGAAGCAGTGGATTCCCATGGCAAGCATTCATTCTATAAGCACCACACCCTGCTTGGTTTTCCAACTATCAATTAGCAAAATGTCCCATTACTTGGTCAACAATTCTACGAGTCTAACCAGTTTTATTATATGTATGTTTATTCACTATTGGAAACTTTAGTTTATTTGTTGACAATGAATAGAACTTGAATGTAAACAAGAGCCTCTGCTCTTTCTGAGCACAGAGATTCAGATCTTGTTTAATTGCAGGGCCCTACCCAAAGCCCTAAACTCATTGTTTGAACCATGTATGTTTAATTTCAAAGCCCTTTGAGCTCTTTCTCCATACAGATCACAGCTTGTCTAACATAAATCTCATATGGTGTCACAGAACATCCTGCTGAATTTCACAATCATAACATTATTTTTCCTCTGACAATCACAGTCCCTACTGCTAACATTTCAGACTCCTTTATTTTGCTGAAGCAAATACTTAACTATAATGTTTCATTTAAATGCTATTTATGGAAATGTACTATGTAGGGTGGAGCCTCCTTTCTGCATGCTTGACAGTGCGCTGTGGGTTACAGAAATGCATCTGCCATGAAGGGGGATGTTTATAAAGGGGACAACTGAACTGGCAGCCAGGGTAGAGTCTGTATCCACAAAGGGAAGGTTTATGACAGGAAGCTTAACTTTGTGGGCTTGTTCAATCTTTCCTGAAAAACAAAGCAGCTATATAAGACCTGAAAGCAGTGGCTAAGAGAAACACTCACTAGAACATGACCAGTGAGACAACATTTCTTTACAGACAACCTGCTTCATCGCCTCCTCCCCCACCCGGCACTCTCCAGCGTGTAGACAGAAATGACATATGCTGAATGAGTGCGCCTGAGTGAGTCATGCCTTAATAGCGAATTGCGTAATACAGATTTTTATCCCCAAATCTCAAACAGGATAAAATCACCCACTTTTTTTTTTTTTTTTTTTTAAACAAGGATTAAGTAGAATGAGTGAATGAGAAAGTGAAAACACTGCGAGATTTGTTTCCATTTATATTATCTTTTTTCCACCTCCGTACTGCAAAGAATAGAGGGGAAAAAATGAGAGGACCTACCGATAGTAGAAAGAGCTGGTCTGAGAGCAGCGGTAGCGCTTCACCACGAATCCCAAAGCCATGGCTACTGGCTGCCCTGGTGCCTGGCAGGGTCCATTCTTAGCAAGCACAGAAAGGAACGTTTGGCAAACTACGACTATCTGATAATGCCATAAAATCACTTTTACTAAATCAGGAGGATTCCCACGTGGCAGTAAATCCCAGCAGGGCAAAACCCTCCCAGCTGTTCAAAGAGCTTTAATGCCGTTGCTGAGAGCATATGCAAGCAGGCTCAACCATCTTTACTCCCCACACAAACAAACCTAAGGGAAGGATTATGAGGCCGGTTGGAGATGCTCTCAGACTCCCAGCCACAAATTGACTGTATTAATTTGGTCTCCTTGCCCCATCTCCTATCCAAAGCATGTTATCCTTGAATCTTTTATGCTGCTTTACCTTTAGATTAAGTAGACATGTTTTTATGCTTTAGGAAGACACTCCCAACACATGTAAGATGCAAGTGTGTGAGACGAATGCAATGGGAACCAGCCTAGGAAAAATCTGAAAGCGGACACAGTAAATGGTGCCAAATGCTATTGCAACATGAGATACTGCATCCCAGAGAGATACTGTATTGGATATATGTATCTGGAAAACTCCATTCAAAACTGGCTTAGGTCACAAATGAGAAGGGAGTCTGGAAGTTTCAAGCTAGAGCACTGTGAGATCCGAAACAATTTTGCGAGCACAGCAGGCTCTGCTCAGGAGATAGCCAGAAACTGGAATAGCAGAAGTGAGGTAAGTCAGTGACAAAACAGTGCTGTGGAAGATGCAGATCCAGACTGGGTGCACAGGTATTGTGCTAACATCCCAGTTTTGAACAGCTGGCCTGATATGCCAGCCAGCTATACTGAAACCTGGTTTTGAATCCAGTTTCAGTATATTTAAGCAGGATGATCAATTCCCCACTGCAGCAGTCCCAGCTGCATCCTGTATGGCAGTTCTCATTCTCCAATCCCCTTCCCTACAATGTTCCTGGGTCATCTCTCTACCTCAAAACAATTCTGCTCACAGGCCACCTGCCAACATCCTGAATAGATACAAGTCTGCAATACCAAATCCTGAAACACACCAGGATAAGTAAATCTCCTGGCATCTATAGGTACTTATCTATAAATTGCACCTCTATCACTATAGAACCTGAACATCTTGGAACCATTAGAAAAATGAAACAGCAATATCCATCTCTCTCCATACCCACTTGGTAGGAAGGAGCTTATTTTTGTGAATGATTTTGGGGTAAGCTAATGACATTGTATATTTTAATAATAATAATAATGTTGCTTTTTTTGTGAAATGGGATGAAGTAAGTCTCCTGACTATCTAGCCCTATAAACTTGCATAACACCATGACATCCTTTGTGAGTATCTCCTCAGATATGGGGAGGTAAGATTCACTAGGGATTAGGCTAGGAAAGTTCTTATATGTAATAAACCAATAATAATAAAGGGGCAGTAAAGACATAGGAGGTTGGGAAGAATGCTAATTCATTCATATTAATTAAACACAATTATAGAAAAACAAAAGCTAATTTTTCACCTTTCTTTGTTCACAAGCTATTTTTAATGGTTGCATCTTCCTCTTTTGTCCTTTGAATAAATAAACTCAATATTGTTTTAAAGAGGCTGAGAATTTTTTTTTTTAAATTCCTCTTCCTCCTCCCACCCCATCACCCTCCCTCGTACTTAGCTATCTCTTTCTATCTTCACTGCCTCATTCACATGTGAATTCTCAGTTGTCTTTTCACGCCATACCAGCCAATTGTATTTTCTGAGACCTTTGGCTGCAAAGTGAAACTTACTAAAAATCATTGGGGTTTAGCTTCCTTTGTGGTTGTATTTATAAAGTAAAGTAATGTATACAATTACACACTTTCAAAGATGCTGTATTCGAGTGGTGCATTTCCGGATAAGAGGCCACTAATGCAAACACAACTCCATTAAACATTCAGTCTCTTCCACGTAAGGTGCCCAGGAGGTTAGTACTGCTACAAACGCTCATCAATTTCTTTCCAAAGAGATTGAAGCAGTATTCTTTTCCCTCATCGTCCTGTAGCACAACACTTTACAAATGCATTGGCAGAGCATCTGTGATGTCAAAAGAAATTGCTACACATTTCAAGCAAAAGAGTAATACTCTCTTACAGAACAGTTAATTTATTGATAGCAATAAAGATGCTGGGGTGAATTTTATTATTGGTAGATGAAGCCTAACTATTCTCTCCTGGCTTGCTGCTTCACCTTGGGCCTTTATCTACCCAACTTAGTCCCTTCTCCAAATGAACAAGGATTTGTCCTCATTGTTTAGATTTCTTGGCTGCCTGTGATAGCTCCTGCTGAGTCCTTTAGAATTCCTGTGCAAATATATTAAAAATTCAATGTTCATGTCACAGGGCCAAGGGCCGGCAAAGTCACAAATGCCAACAACGCCCTCTGGCCACTTCCCAGAAAAAGGATTGCTATGCTGAGAGAGTGCAGCAAGCCTGGTATTAGAAAGCAGAGCAGCTTAATCCCAACTATTTTAGCAACTCTTGTCTGGCCCCCTCCTAGCAGCATCTCTAGTGCAGGCACAAGGCGGGGGAGGTGTTGGAGTAGGAGCTGCACAGTTGATAGGGGAATGGGGAAAGGTGGCAAAGATGTGTGGGAGGTACTGACTGCTGGGGCAAGAGGCATATATGTGGGAGTTCTGAGGACAACGCTGTAAGAGGGAAAGTTGGTGTGGGAGCCCGGGGAGAGGAGAGATAGGGAAAGCAGCAGCTTTCAATCACTCCAGCCGGCCTCCCTTTCAGGCTGCCATGCTTTGCATCTACCTCTCCAGCTCCCTGTTTCCTCACCTCCTACATTGGGCCCTATTTCTGGAACACCTCAATTCATTTGCCCACTGAGCTATTATTTTTAAATCCAGCCCTAGGTGTCTTAAGAGGATCATGGCACATTGACACAACAGACTGATGGTGCCAAATACCACCAGGGCCTGAAATAGAATTTACAGTTTGCAAATCATTGCCAAGACATCACAGGAGTCCCTTAGGTCTATCTGATCATTCATGTTTGCATGCTAAAAATCCGTATGCTGTTTTATAGGAGAAAAAATAGGGTGTGTACAATAGCCAGCTTCTACACCAAAGTAACTGGTGTTAAATGCAATTACCCCCTTTCACCCCCCAGAAAACAGTGCTTCCCTTATGCAGTAAGAGCAAATGTCCATCAATCCACATGTAGCAAGGTAGCATTCTCAGATGAAACCCAGTGTAGCCAGAGGAACACAAATGTAGGCTGTGACGGTGCACCTCCTAAGGCTTTATGGAAATATACTTATGAATGTCTATATGACATAACTGGAGTATGTTTTATGCTACATATGCCATGTAACATATCTCTGTAAAGGTTATGATCTACTGAATATGTTCATCCTATTTGTATGCATGTGTCATTATTGTATTCGAAGTTATGAATATTGGCTGTATACTTGTTTGATTTTAAATAGCCTTAGTAAGGCATTTGGTCAGATTCTTTAGAAAGGAATTTGCAAGTTAAGTGCCCAATCAAGAAGCACTTAACAGACAATGGATCTTGGAAGGCTCGGATCCACATAAGAAGTCTACATGAGGATGTTCAAGGTAGCATGTGAACCATGGCTGCTACCTGTAAGTTCTGAGTATAAGTTCTGTATAAGCTTTATACAGGGTAAAAGGGATTTATTTGGGGTTTGGACCCCGTTGGGAGTTGGGCATCTGAGTGTTAAAGACAGGAACACTTCTTAAGCTGCTTTCAGTTAAGCTTGCAGTTTGTGGGACGTGGTTCAGACCTGGGTCTGTGTTTGTGGCCGGCAAGCGTGTCTAGCACAGCCAGGTAGGGCTCTGGAGTCCCAAACTGGCAGGGAAAGCAGGGAAAGTAGTAGTAGTCTTGACACATCAGTTGGCAGTCCCAAGGGAGTTTCTGTGATCCAACCCATCACACAGGCTTTACACTACTCATGGGTGAGAGATTTTATAACAGAAAACTTTGTTTAAAGTTTTCAAAATCCCCCATTAAAAATAACAGGATATCACCAGGTGGTGACTGTGACGGGTTGGATCACAGAAACCCCCCTGGGAGCTGCCAACTGATGTGCCGAGACTACCTCTGCTCCTGTTTCCCCTGCCAGCTCAGGACTCTAGCACCCTGGCTTGCTGAGACAGACACTTCTGTCTGCTCCAACACAGACCCAGGGTCTGAACTACTTGGCCCAAAGCTGCAGGTTTACCTGAAAACAGCTCACAGAAGTGTGCTTGTCTTTAGCACTTAGATGCCCAACTCCCAATGGGATCTAAACCCAAATAAATCCATTTTACCCTGTATAAAGCTTATGCAGGGTAAATTTATAAATTGTTCGCCCTCTATCACACTGATAGAGAGGTATGCACAGTTGTTTGCTCCCCCAGATATTAATACATACTCTGAGTTAATTAATAAGTAAAAAGTGATTTTATTAAATACAAAAAGTAGGATTTAAGTGGTTCCAAGTAGTAACAGACAGAACAAAGTAAGTCACCAAGCAAAATAAAATAAAATGCGCAAATCTATGTCTAATCAAACTAAATACAGATAATCTCACCCTTAGAGATGCTTCAGTAAGTTTTTTCCTCAGACTGGACACCTTCTAGGGCTGGGCACAATTCTTTCCCCTGGTACAGCTCTTGTTCCAGCTCAGGTGATAGCTAGGGGATTCTTCATGATGGCTCCTCTCTCTCTCTGTTCTGTTCCACCCCTTTATATATCTTTTGCATAAGGCAGGAACCCTTTGTCCCTCTGGGTTTCCACCCCCCACCTCACTGGAAAAGCACCAGGTTAAAGATGGATTCCAGTTCAGGTGACATGATCACATGTCACTGCAAGACTTCATTACCCACTTGCCAGCACACACGTATACAGAAAGACTTACAAGTAAAACACAGGCATCTGCAGACAATGGTCCTGGTTAATGGGAATCATCAAGATTCCAAACCACCATTAATGGCCCACACTTTGCATAATTACAATAGGACCTCAGAGTTATATTTTGTATTTCTAGTTTTAGATACAAGAGTGGTACATTTATACAAATAGGATGATCACACTCAGTAGATTATAAGCTTCGTAATGATACCTTACAAGAAACCTTTTGCATGAAGCATATCCCAGTTACATTATATTCACTTATTATATTTTTATAAAACCATAGACTGCACAACGTCACAGTGACCTTATTTACCACGCTTAAGCCTATGGAGTTAAGTCCCTGATAATATGAGTTAATGACAGACCTTTCGTCACAACAGCATGGGTGACATGGCATGATTGAAGGAGCAGCACATCATCCACTTTGTTGGCTACATCCTGTGAGCAGTTTCTCCATAACTCACAAAGTTAACAAGGCCTCTAACATCTGAAGCCTTGCTGTCTCCACGATTTTATGCACTGCTTTTTAGACAGAGAAGGCAGCGCTATCGATTGAAGCAGCGCAGCATGACAGACACAAATAATGAATTCAGCCCAGCAGAGAGAGCGAAAATGCATTAAACACACAATAATGTTGTAAAGTCAAAGAAGCCTGTCAGGGTCCTAAGTACAGGGCAGCCCATTTACTACTCAATCCAACTCTACCACTGGGCTTCATGGAGTAAAAAATAACCTGTCTGGCTTCCAATTAAGACGATCATGACACTTTACAAAAGTGAAAAATGCAGTTGAGGCAGGTAAAAACAAAATATATTGCCCCTCCCCAAGCCACCAACAAAACACAAGCAAGCCTAGATATACCAACTGAGAGTGCTAAGGTGGGTCTAACCAAACTAGCTTCTGAATTTTGGGAGCTGTAGCCCCGACTTCTAGTTTTCTGAAGAACAGGCCCTGCTTCCATTAGAGAAATTCACACTGCGGTAACTACATGATTGTATTTGACAACAGTATGAATCCCCAATAGTGATGCTCTGCAGTACAGTATATGTTAGGGATTTGCACTGTAACTACATCACACAACTCCTAATGAAGATGCACTGCATCAGGATATTTGTGTTTGCAGTGGTGTAAATACACTGGTGCAAATTTCTCTAATGCAGATAGGGCCACAGTATTGTATTGTGAAACTTAACGCTTATAAGGTGTTTGGAGACCTGGAAGGAGAAGTGCTAAAAAAAGAACAAGATATTTTAGTCCAGACACTTAAGCAAACCCCTTTTCACCAGCCATCTTTAGGACTAGTGAGAATCTCGTCTGATGGAAGCACACGCAACATTTAACAATTTAACAGGCTAACATATATTTCTGCTAGTTTAAAAAACAAAACCACTCTAGTTGTCCCTCATTTCTGTCAGTTTGCAGGCATGCTTACACAGACTAACGTGTTTTGCAATGCACTTTTGAAAGAGTTGAGCTGAAACTACCAGCCTCCTTCCGAGGAAGTGCAGAGACTCCTACCTGTCATCAGCGTTGCGGAGAGATGGAAGACGGAAACTTGTATTCCTGTCCAGCTTTGACTGGCTCTTTGTCCTCTTGATGGAGCCTTTCAGACGTTTGCTGAAGAAGCCCTAAAATGAAGTGTCATAGCAAGTGAAATAGGGAAATGCTTATGCAAGTAATGACTAAACAAATGGGCCTCTCTCTACTTTATAAACCAAAAATGCTTCAGTCTGCAACAAAACTAAAACTGATCATAACCCCATTAAGGTACAATAAAAATTACTGCATGACAAGAGGAGAAGTTATAGTACAAAGAGTAGTAACTTGACATTTCCAAATTTTGACTGCATGACATACAGATTGCATTACAAGACCATCAGTTAAAGTAGAGCTGTGTTAATGAGAGAGCAATGGAAGCCACACCTAAGTATTTTGTTAAGAGAAAACATACTGAATTTTTTGAGCTCAGCATTGCTTGCTTATCTCATCTTCTGTCCTGTAAATCACTGAGTACATGGCATGCATTTTAAGCCATACCGTGCCAAATTATTTCCAAGGTTTGCCAACACAAGCATTCCTGGCCCAATCAATGCAAATTTAGCAATTCTTAATCCAATAGGATTAAGCAACATTTTATTGGCTGAAACACTCTTCTTTTTGATGAAAGAGTCAGATGAAGATATTTCACTTCAACTCAGCATAGCTGTCATGGGATATATCAAATGCATCTAAGTTAAATTGTATTTCTTGATGGAAAAGCATAGCATGGAAAGAGAAATTTGCCTAACTTCATAGGCTGTTTCTCTATAAGCAAAGTCAAGGGAGATGTCAAACAGTTCCACCCTCACTGGTGTTGAAAAATCACTTTTCGCCTTCCTCCTTTCTCTCCAATTTCTAACTCAAATTGGTTCCCCTCTTCCCTCCTTCTCTAACTACCTCTTGAGGTGGAGGACTGATTGTAGGCTCTGTTCAATTTTCGAATGCAGAGGAGCGTTTTAGAAGCCAAGCGTTTCACAGGCCAAAACTTACAGAAAATTATGAGAAAACTCCTCTCCCCCACCACCCACAAATTCTTCAGTTAGCACTAGATGCCAATATCCTCACCCTCATTCAGCCTTCTTTGAGGGAAATGTGAGGAGGGCAGCAGATTAATAGAAGCCTCTCCCACCCTCTTCTTCCAAAATTGGTAAGAAGATCTTCTGAGCAGAAGGAGATCGCCTCCTCCCCAAATACAATACCAGCCAAAACAGAAAAGAACTTGCACCAATGCAGCTGCTTGATAAGTGCTCCCCAAACCTGTGCACAGCCCCATGACCCAGTGAAATGATTACTATGCTGAAAGAAGTCTGTTTCCTGCATCTGCCGCTGCATCTGGGGCTGGCTATCCCCCAGATTAGGGGTGATCCTTACCAGGCAGCACCCCACAAAGTTGGTTAATGGATAGGCAACAGCTACCTAATGCTCCTTGACCAGGGCCGGCTCCAGGCACCAGCTTACCAAGCAGGTGCTTGGGGCGGCCACTTCGGAGAGGGGCGGCACTTCCAGCTGTTCGGCGGCAATTCGGCGGACGGTCCCTCATTCCTGTTCGGAGCGAAGGACCTCCCGCCGAATTGCCGCCGCAGATCGCGATCGCGGCTTTTTTTGTTTTGGTTTGGTTTTTTTTGTTTGGCTGCTTGGGGCGGCCAAAACCCTGGAGCTGGCCCTGTCCTTGACAAATCTTGGGAGAGAAGAAAGCTTTTCCCCTTCCCAGAAACTGGAAGAGGCTGAGAAGGGAATGCAGCCACTCCTCCCCGAATGCCCTCAACCCAGAAAATTTCGAAGTACAGGGTACATGTAGTCCATTAAGGGGAAAAGACATCTGAAAAAGGGAATGAGTGTTTGTGGCTATGCACACCACTGAAACTCTAACCAGGTTCCTGGACCTTTTGGGCCAGATCTTGAAAAAGTGCCTTTAAAAATGTTGGAATTGGTCCAGAAGAATGAAGGCACTTTCATTTAGTCTGACTTCCCTTCACAAGAAGTAACAAGACCCAGCTACTGGGACTTGGCCCTGGTGGACCCTGGCCGCATTCCATGGCATGCTCAAAGTGCAGACGCTGTGAAGCTGAACACTTCTGCTGCGCTGTGCCATGCCCCGCACACTGCCCCTGCCCTCCAAGCAACAAACTAGACAGGCCTCCTGACCTGACAAGAGTCAGAATGGGGCCCCCAAATGTTTTAAAAGTGAATTGACTCCGTTCCCAGGAGAGATGGACCCCGACTGTTGACTCTTTTAGTGTTTATAATCATTTCAGTGTCACAGCATACATTTAGAGGGACAATGGACTTTTTTTTAACTGAGCAAAAGGTATAACAGGTTAACTGGTCAAATATGGCTATCCAAATGTTGGTTATAAATGACAGCTTTCAGGATAGCCAGATGTGTAGTGCTAACAATCTGACAAAATAAAATAAAATAAAATAATGCAAGCTTACTGGGAAACATTTTTTTTTGTTTCTGAAAACACATTAAATTGTTTGCCTCTTAGGCCTGGTCTACACTAGGCTTTTATGTCGACTTTAGCGCTGTTATATCGAATTAACCCTGCACCCGTCCACACCCGGAAGCCATTTAGTTCGACATAAAGCTCTCTTTAAATCGATTTCTGTAATCCACCCCAACGAGAGGAGTAGCGCTAAATTCGACATGGCCATATCGAATTAGGCTAGGTGTGGATGGAAATCGACGGTAATAGCTCCGGGAGCTATCCCACAGTGCACCACTCTGTTGACGCTCTGGACAGCAGTCCGAGCTCGGATGCTCTGACCAGCCACACCCCCGGGAAAATTTGAATTCATTTTCATTTTCCTGTCTGGGCAGTTTGAATCTCAGTTCCTCTTTGGACATCGAGGTGAGCTCAGCAGCAGTGGCAACGATGCAGAGCTCTCCAGCAGAGATGGCCGTGCAATCTAATAGAAAGAGGGCCCCAGCATGGACTGATCGGGAAGTCTTGGATCTCATCGCTGTGTGGGGCGATGAGTCCGTGCTTTCAGAGCTGCGCTCCAAAAGAAGGAATGCTAAGATCTACGAGAAGATCTCCAAAGCCATGGCAGAGAGAGGCTACAGCCGGGATGCAACGCAGTGCCGCGTGAAAATCAAGGAGCTGAGACAAGGCTACCAGAAGACCAAAGAGGCAAACGGACGCTCCGGATCCCAGCCCCACACATCCCGTTTCTACGAGGCACTGCATTCCATCCTTGCTGCGGCCGCCACCACTACCCCACCACTGACCGTGGACTCTGAGGATGGGATATTGTCCACGGCCGGTTCCTCAGCGGACGGGGAAGAGGAGGAAGGAGATGAGGAGGACGAGGCAGTCGACAGCGCTTACCAAGCTGATTTCCCCGACAGCCAGGAGCTCTTCATCACCGTTACAGAGATCCCCTACCAACCCTCCCCAGCATGTAACCTGGACACAGATTCAGGCGAAGGATCAAGCGGTAAGTGCTTTAAACATATTAACCTTTATTTTTTACAAAACTTGAATATTAATACTAAGAACAATCTGTGAATCATGATTTCTTCCCCCTGGGCGCTTAAGTAATCAGTAACAACTATTTAAAAAAAAATCAAACAGTGTCCGGTTCTGCATGATTGTGCTGCCCAAGCTGCTCCACTCTTTAGTGCCTGCTACTGCAGCTATATTAGAATCCTGTCTATATGTCCGGGGATAGAGCAGTAGTCCTCCACGGACATCTCCACAAAGCTCTGCTGCAGGTAGTGGGATAGCCTGTTCATCAGGTTCCTGGGGAGAGCGGCTTTACTTGGTCCTCCGAAGTAGGAGACGTTCCCGCGCCAGGAGACAAGCAGGTACTCCGGTATCATTGCCTTGCATAGCATGGCGGCATAGGGCCCCGGTCTCTGCAGGCTTTCTCGAAGCATCCGTTGGATCTCGGTGTCCGGGATCCTCATGAGAGTTATGTCGCTCATGATGACCTGCTTTGAATTAGGTAGGGGACTGTTAGTATTGGGACTGCTTGCAACAAGTTCCTTTACAGAACTGTGACCGCTGGTTTACAGCCACGCGGTGGGGGCGGGAGAGGGGCAGCATACAGGGATCTTTCCCTGGCTCATCCGCGAGGGGGTGGGACAGGGCCAGAGTTCCTGCTTGGCCGATTGCTGGCAGCACAGACTGGCAGTGCTTTCAATGTGAAAGGAGGCCAGTGGTACTCCTACAGTTTTAAGCAGCCACAAGTCTACGGCTTACCATGTTTGCCTGCTACAGAGAGTACCGTGTCCTGCCCCGCTTCCCAGATCGGCAGTGCAAAAGCCCAGGCACTGAAGGCGAGGTTCGAAAATTCGACCTTGTCCGGAGTGCGCATGTGATAGGTGTGGTTCATGGTCTTGTTCACAGAGAAAAACTATGTTCTTGATTCACAACCACATTTATCTTTTGGAGGAATTCACTGCCTTTTCCTCATTCCCACAGCCACATCTGCAACTGTCTCCTAACCCAGCTTGGCATCACACTCCCAGAGGCTAGCGCACATTAGGCGGAGAAAGAAGAAGACGCGAGAGGACATGTTCTCAGAACTAATGGGCTGCTCCTGAGCCCAGGCAGCACAGCAGAATCAGTGGAGGGAGAATTTGTCACAAATGCACCGGACACTCATGGAACGTGAGGAGAGGTGGCGGGCAGGAAGACCAGCAGGCGACTCAAACGCTGCTTGGACTTCTGAGGGAGCAAACGGACACGCTCCGGCGCCTTGTTGATGTTCTGCAGGAACGGAGGCAGGAGGACAGAGCCCCGCAGCAGTCTATCAGGAACCGCAGTCCCCCGCCACCAAGTCCCATACCTCCCTCTCCCAAAGTCCAAAGAAGGAGGGGTGGCAGAGTCCGTGAAAACTCTCACTCCACCCCTGCAGACTGCTCAAGCACCAGAAGGCTGTCATTCCCCAAAATTTGAAAAGTCCTTTCCTGCCCGCCTCACCCAAGCCCCCGTCCGACTTTCACCCCCCAGTTTCCTGTCTGGTTGTTAATAAAAAATATGTTTCTGTTCATTACTGTTTCAGTCAGGTTCTTTTGAGGGAGAGTCTGTCTGGAGGGGGGGAAGGGGCTTGGTAATTGGACAGGACAGTGACCTTTTGCAGGGTAGAGAGGCGGTGTCAGGTCCAGCATCAGGACACATACACAGTGCAGTCACTGGTTACCCTGGGGAGGGTGGGGGGGTGTTTGGGGGGGGGGGGGGGGGGGGGGTTGCTCTGTGACTTTGTGGCGGGGGAGGGCAGTTACAGATCTTATGCAGCGGTCCTTATCCTGGCTCACAGATCCACGCAGCAGGGGATATGTAACCCTACCCCCCCTGCCAGAAAGTCACATAGCCGACACATACACACAGTCCCCCCCAGGAGTGCTGGCAGGCTCCATTGAAATAACCAGTCCACCAGTGCGGAGCCTGTCATTCCGGGAGTTTAGAAGCATCATTTGCATCAGAACACTGAACCCGCCCCCCGCCACAGTCTGCGTCCCCGGTTTAAAATATTCCCGCGAAAACAGCAATACAGACAACGGTGTTCATTAACAAAATCGAAATGATTTTATTTTTTGGGAAGGGGAAGGGGGTGAAGGGGGTATGTAACTGGAGAGGATAGTCAAAATGAACTGGGTAAAGAAACGGGGGCAGGTTCAGCTTCTCTGTCCACAAACTGAAAAGTCACTGGTTGCCCTGCTCACTCAGGAACCTAGCTTTCAAAGCCTCCCGGATGCACAGGGCGTCCCGCTGGGATCTTCTAATGGCCCGGCTGTCTGGCTGGACGTAATCAGCAGCCAGGCTATTTGCCTCTAGCTCCCACCCCGCCATAAAGGTCTCCCCCTTGCTCTCACACAGATTGTGGAGCACACAGCAAGCTGCAATAACGATGGGGATATTGGTTTCACTGAGATCACAGCGAGTGAGTAAGCTTCTCCATCTCCCTTTGAGACGGCCAAAAGCACACTCCACCACCATTCTGCACTTGCTGAGACGGTAGTTGAACAGTTCTTTTTCTGTGTCCAGGGCGCCAGTATAGGGCTTCATGAGCCAGGGCATTAGCGGGTAGGCTGGGTCCCCGAGGATGACTGTAGGCATCTCCACATCCCCAAGAGTTATTTTGTGGTCTGGGAAGTAAATACCTTCCTGCAGCCGTCTAAACAGACCAGAGTTCCTGAACACGCGAGCGTCATGAACCTTGCCCGGCCATCCGACGTAGATGTTTGTAAACCGTCCCCGATGGTCCACCAGTGCTTGCAGCACCATTGAAAAGTAGCCCTTTCTATTGATGTACTGGCTGGCCTGGTGGTCCGGTCCCAGGATAGGGATGTGAGTCCCATCGATAGCCCCACCGCAGTTTGGGAATCCCATCGCGGCAAAGCCATCTATGATGACCTGCGCGTTTCCCAGGGTCACTACCTTTGGGAGCAGTACCTTCACGATTGCCTTGGCTACTTGCATGACAACAACCCCCACGGTAGATTTGCCCACACCAAAGTGGTTCGCGACTGACCGGTAGCTGTCCGGCGTTGCAAGCTTCCAGAGGGCTATGGCCACTCGCTTCTGGACAGTCAGGGCTGCTCGCATGCGGGTGTCCTTGCGCTTCAGGGCAGGGGACAGCAACTCACAAAGTTCGAGGAAAGTCCCCTTCCGCATGCGAAAGTTTCGCAGCCACTGGGATTCATCCCAGACCTGAAGCACTATACGGTCCCACCAGTCCGTGCTTGTTTCCCGGGCCCAGAATCGCCGTTCAACAAAATCCACATGCCCCATTGCCAACGTGATGTCCTGGGCGCTGGGGCTCGTGGTTTCTGACAGCTCTGTGCTACTCTCCGACTTCAGGCCATCACGGCGGTGTCGTAGCCTCCTCGCCTGATTACTCTTCATCTGCCTCAGGGAAAGGTGTATGATAAGCTGCGAGGTGTTGAGAACGGCCACAAGTGCAGCGATGGTCGCAGCGTGATCCATGATCGCAGTGCTGTGGCGTCCGCGCTGTCACTGACCAGAAAAGTGCGCGAACTGATTTCCCGCCGGCGCTTTCATGGAGGGAGGGAGGGCGTTAGTGACGGACGGATGACGACAAATTTTTTTTACCCAGAAGGCATTGGCGGCTCGACCCAGAATTCCGATGGGCAGCGGGGACTGAGGGAACTGTGGGATAGCTGCCCACAGTGCACCGCTTCCAATGTCGACGCTCGCCCCGTTAGTGTGGACTCACAAAGTCGAATTACTGTCCTTAGTGTGTCCTTAGTGTGGACACACACGTTCGACTTTGCAATATCGATTCCACATATTCGATTTAAGTAAAATCGAATTACCCTCGTAGTGTAGACATACCCTTAGTTGCTCTCTACACTTTGCTACAGGATCACATAGGGCTGATGATTGGAGATGAATAAATTGGGAGCAGCATGAAAATTCACACATGCTAGAAAAACAACGATGAGCTTTTTGACCTTTATGTTTCTTTGCTAAAAGAAATCTCTCGAAATGTGGAATGCAAAAATAAAGGGGAGGCGGTATCCAGCATTTGCAGCAAAACTATCCAACTAAGAAAAAGAAGAAATCTTTTTAAACTCTCATTCCGCCTGAACAAATTTGTCTTTCCCTGAGTTCAACACTATATTTAAAGAGACATTGTCCGGTTAAAGTAATTTTTAGGAAAAAAATTCCTTGTCAATGCTATTAGTAATACCTTAACATAAGGTCTCTCCCCCCCTTCCCCCCCTCACTGTTTTGTTGTTGCTATTTATGCTACTTATATTTACAGCATTTACCTGAGCATAAACAGTTGAAAATAGACACTTTTTGGTTCTCATTTCCTAACATGATGAAATGTCTGGGTTTCAAATACTACAGAGGAATGTTTCTTTTTAAAAACAGTTTAAATTTCACAGAAACATTTCCATTGGTGGTTTAAAAAAAAAAAAAGAAGATGCTTGTTACTTCAACTGTAAAAAAACAGGTATACAAATACTTTATTAACAACACACCAGGGTGTTTATGAGGATTAATTAGATGCAAAGCACTCTGAAGATGAAAAGACGGTTACTTACCTTCTGTAACTGTTGTTCTTCGAGATGTGTTGTTCACGTCCATTCCACATTAGGTGTATGCGCGCCGCGTGCACGAATCGTCGGAAACTTTTTCCCTCAGCGGCTCCCGTCGGGCCCGCAGGGTCTCCCCTCCCGCCAGAGCGGCGCCCCGCCCTTGCGTATATATACCACTGCCGGCCCGACCCTCCCTCAGTTCCTTCTTGCCGGTGACTCCGACAGAGGGGAAGGAGGGTGGGAAGTGGAATGGACGTGAACAACACATCTCGAAGAACAACAGTTACAGAAGGTAAGTAACCGTCTTTTCTTCTTCGAGTGCTTGTTCACGTCCATTCCACATTAGGTGACTCGCAAGCTTACCTTTGGAGGAGGGTAGGAGTCAAGGAATAACTGATTGCAGCACCGCCCTGCCGACCACTGCGTCATCTCTGGTCTGATGGTGGACCGCGTAGTGGGCTGTGAAGGTATGCACTGACGACCAGGTGGCTGCCTTGCAGATCTCCTGGAGCGGGACCTGTGCCAAGAAGGCCGTCGAGGATGCCTGGGCTCTAGTGGAGTGAGCCCTGATCTGAGGAGCAGGCATGTTGGCGAGCTCGTAACACGTATGTATGCAAAGCACGATCCACGCTGACAGGCGTTGCGTAGAAATAGGCTGGCCCTTCATGCGTTCCGCAATGGCCACAAAGAGCTGAGACGATTTACGGAAAGGTCTGGTACGGTCCAGATAAAAAGCCAATGCCCGCCTAACATCCAGGGTATGTAGGCTGCGATGGCTTGGGTCCGTATGGGGCTTAGGGAAGAATACCGGTAAACAAATGTCCTGCCCCATGTGAAAATTCGTGACCACCTTTGGGAGGAATTTAGGGTGAGGCCTAAGCTGCACCTTATCTTTATAAAAGACGGTATAAGGGGGCTCCGAGGTGAGGGCCCTCAACTCCGACACCCTCCTAGCCGAGGTGATGGCCACGAGGAACGCGACCTTCCATGAAAGGTGCGTGAGGGAGCAAGAGGCCAGGGGTTCAAAGGGCGGCCCCATAAGCTTAGTGAGGACCAGATTGAGGTTCCACGGGGGTACAGGAGGGCGCGAGTAGGGGAACACCCGCTCCAGACCCTTGAGGAATCGGACTACCGTGGGGTTGGAGAACACGGATCTGCCCGATTCCCCAGGGTGGAATGCCGAAATGGCGGCCAGATGCACCTTAATAGAAGCGGGGGCGAGGCCTTGACGCTTGAGGTGCAGCAAGTAGTCCAGAATCAGTGGTATCGAGGCCTGTAAAGGCTGTGAGTGTTGAGGCTCACACCACAGGGAGAAGCGCTTCCACTTGGCCAGGTAGGCTGCCCTTGTGGAGGGTTTCCTACTACCAAGGAGGATTTGCTGGACCTCGTGGGAACATCTGTGCTCCACCTCACTTAGCCAGAGAGAAGCCATGCCGTGAGATGCAGTGACGGCAGGTTCGGGTGGAGTAGGCGACCCCGATCCTGAGTGATGAGGTTGTGATGGAGGGGAAGGGTTATCGGAGTGGTCACGGACAGTTCCAACAGAGTTGTGAACCAGTGTTGGCGTGGCCACGCCGGGGCGATTAGAATGACTGTCGCCCTGTCCCTGCGGGTTTTTAGGAGGACCCTGTGAATGAGTGGGAACGGGGGGAAGGCGTACTTCAGACTTCCGCCCCACGGGATTGCAAAGGCGACCGCCATTGAGCCCGGACTGTGGCCCTGGAACGAGCAGAATTGCGGGCACTGGCTGTTGTCCTTGCTGGCAAACAGATCTACTTGGGGAAACCCCCACCTCAGGAAAATAGAATGGAGGATGTCTCGTCTCAGCCTCCACTCGTGCCTGAGATAGGACCGGCTGAGACGGTCCGCTAGCCCTTTCTGGACCCCGGGGAGATATGCTGCCCGAAGTTGTACTGAATGGGCTATGCAGAAGTCCCAGAGGAGGAGAGCCTCGTGACAGAGGGGAGAGGACCAGGACCCGCCCTGCTTGTTTATGTAAAACATAGCGGTAGTGTTGTCTGTCAGAACTGACACGCTGTGTCCTCTTATGGTGGCGTGAAAGGTCTGGCAGGCGAGGCGAACCGCCCTCAGCTCCTTCAGGTTGATGTGGAGCAACCGTTCCTCCCTGGACCACAAGCCCTGAGTGCGCTGGTCCCCTAGGTGCGCCCCCCAACCCAGGTCCGACGCGTCTGTTACTAACGTCAGAGTCGGTTGTGGGGCGGCGAACGGGACCCCCGCGCAAACCTGCTGTTGATCGAGCCACCAACGGAGGGCGTTCGACACCCGAGCCGGGATCGTGACGACCATGTCCAAGGGGTCCCTGCTGGGGCGATACACCTGAGCCAACCACAGCTGCAGCGGCCGGAGTCTGAGACGGGCGAGCCCGACTACGTGTGTGCATGCTGCCATGTGCCCCAAAAGTTGCAGGCAACATCTGGCCGTGGTCGTAGGGAATCGCTGAATGGAGGTCACGGCCTCCTTGATAGCCAGGAATTGCGATACGGGAAGACTCGCCCGTGCCGCCACCGAGTCCAGGACTGCCCCTATGAAGTCCAGCCTCTGTGTGGGGACTAGCGATGACTTGGGCACATTGACTAACAGACCTAGTTCCCGGAATAGTTGTAACGCCAGTGCCACATGGGCGCGGACCTCTGCCTCCGACCGGCCCGCCAGGAGCCAATCGTCCAGGTACGGGTAGATGCGCATCCGTCTTTTTCGAAGAAAGGCGGCTACCACAGACATGCATTTCGTGAAGACACGTGGGGCTGTTGCCAGGCCGAAGGGTAAGACTGCAAACTGGAAATGACGCTGCTGGATAGTGAAGCGCAGGAATCGCCGGTGGGCCGGGAGAATGGCGATGTGAAAGTAGGCGTCTTTCATATCGAGGGCAGCGTACCAATCCCCCGGATCCAGGGAAGGAATGATGGTACCAAGGGAGACCACACGGAAACGTGGTTTTTGCAAGTACTTGTTTAGCTTGCGAAGGTCCAGGATAGGACGGAGGCCCCCTTTCGCTTTGGGAATGAGGAAGTATCTGGAATAGAACCCTTTTCCTCTGAGGTCCAGAGGAACCTCTTCCACCGCCCCCACAGCGAGGAGGGTCTGTACCTCCTGCATGAGGAGTTGCTCGTGAGAGGGGTCCCTGAAGAGGGACGGGGGTGGTGGGTGGGAGGGAGGGGGCGAGGAGAACTGGAGAGCGTAACCTGACTCCACCGTGCGCAGGACCCAACGGTCTGATGTTATATGAGACCAGGCACGGAAAAAATGGGACAGGCGGTCCCTGAAACACAGGGGGGGATCCGGAAAAGAGATGGGTACGCTGTCCTCGATCGCAGCTTCAAAATCCTTGTTTATTTCCCGGCTGCGGCTTGTTTTGGCCCTGGTTTTGGCCTTGGTTAGGCGTATTGTTGCGCCTACGCCTATTGTCCCTGCCCCGTCTACGGTATGGTTCCTGCCGAGGGCGAGGATGGTACTGCCTCTGTGGAGGTTGGGGCTTGAATGGCTTCCTTTGTGTCACAGGGGTGTGCATCCCCAAGGACTTAAGGGTAGCCCGAGAGTCCTTGAGGCTATGCAGCCTGGCGTCTGTCTGCTCTGAAAATAAGCCCGAACCCTCAAACGGCAGGTCCTGGAGGGTGTTTTGCACCTCCGGAGGAAGTCCAGAAGATTGCAACCATGCAGAGCGTCTCATCACCACACCTGACGCGATTGTTCTAGCGGCTGCGTCGGCAGAGTCAAGTGAGGCCTGTAAAGAGGTTTTGGCCACTGCCTTCCCCTCGTCCACTATGGCCGCAAACTCAGGTTGCGAGCCCTGAGGCAAGGCGTCCTTGAACTTGGACACTGATGCCCATGAGTTAAAGTTGTGCCTATTTAGGATCGCTTGCTGGTTTGCGATCCGCAACTGGAGGCCTCCGGACGAATAGACCTTCCTGCCAAATAGGTCTAGTCGTTTTGCTTCCTTGGCCTTGGGTGCTGGGGCCTGCTGGCCATGCCTTTCCCGTTCGTTAACCGCCGAGACGACCAGCGAACATGGGGTCGGATGGGAGAAGAGAAAGTCAAACCCCTTGGACGGGGCAAAGTACTTTCTTTCTACGCCCTTTGCGGTTGGCGCAGAGGAGGCTGGCGTTTGCCATACGGTCTTATAGTTTGCCTGGACCGTTTTTATGAGCGGGAGTGCGATCCTGGAGGGACCCTCTGGGCTCAGAATGTCCACCATCGGGTCCTCCTGCTCAACCGTCTCCTCTGCTTGTAGTCCCAAGTTGAGGGCCACCCGGCGGAGCAGGTCCTGGTGTGCCCGGTGGTCAATAGGGGGAGGGCCGGACACTGTCGTGCCCGCCACGGCTTCGTCCGGTGAGGAGGAGGAGGTCATGGCCTTTTGAGCGTCCTCGTCCTCCTGTAGCTCCTCCGCGGGGCAGTCCTCCGGGGTGCGCCCCCTGCCCTGAGTCAGGGACGGTGCCGGGCTTGGTGCCGAGTCCGCCCTCTCTGCGTCCGGTGGTCTGGAGACCGTGGCCTCCGCACGGGAGGTAGGGCGGCACCGTGGGGAGCGGGACCGGTCTCCTGAGGGGCTCGATCTCGAGGTTCTGGACGGAGGGCCTTGCTGATGATAGGCCCACGGAGTCCAGAACGGCCACTGTCCAGGATGGCTCCAATGCGGCTGCCAAGAGGCCTCGTGCTCTCTAGCGGCATGCCCTCTGCGGCCGCATCTGGAAAGATCCGAGCCCTCTTCCGATGCTAGGGACGGTGACCTAGAGGGCCACGGCGGTGCCGTGGGGCGGTGCCGGTCCGGTGTCAGGGAGCGGTGCCGTCGGGACCGGGACCGTGAGTAGCGGCGTGCCGATCTGGACCTGGAACGGTACCGTTGACCGCGGGACCGGGAGCGGCTGTGGGAGGATGGTCTTGGGAGCCTCGCCATCGAAGCGTCCCGGCGCCTGCTCGAGCCGGGCTGCTGGGGCGGTGCCTCGCTCGCATCGGGGCCGGACTGTTTTGTGGTCCGTTGTGCGGCGGGAAGCCGGGAGTCCACCGAGGCGGAGCTCGACCGGGACCGGCGCCGTGAACGGTGCCGAGATGGCGACCGCGAAGGGCGCATCATCGCCGGTTTGCCCTTGGATGGCAATCGCGGCGGAATGTCTTTAGCGCGGAGTGTGCTTTCGGAGGACAATTCAATGAGGTCCTTTGCTGCCTCAAATGTGTCCGGGGTGGAGGGCTGTTCCAACAGTTCCTCCAGCCCTTCCTCCTCACTCGACGCGCTTGTCCCGGGGCTCGACGGGCCCTTCGGCGCCGGAGCCACTGGTACCGGGACCTGTATCGGGGCCGTCATGGCCTTGGCCGTACTTGCGGTCTTTGCCGGTGCCGCCTTCTTGTGTGGGGAGCGCCCCCGGGCCTTAGGCTGGCCCTTCGACTTGGCCGGCGAAGAAGATCGATGCCGGGCGTGTTCCCGCCTTGGTGGTACCGTGGGCTTAGCCTGCACCGCCGGCGTCGGGTCGCGGACCGATGCCGGGGCACTCCGCACCGAAGTGGACGGTGCCGCGGAAGAGGAGGGCTGTAACGCCGCCTCCATGAGGAGCTGTCTAAGGCGAAAGTCTCTCTCTTTTTTAGTTCTGGGCTTGAAGGCCTTACAAATTTTACAGCGCTCCTTCTGGTGTGCTTCCCCGAGGCAACGGAGACACGACTCGTGCGGGTCGCTCACTGGCATAGGCCCGCGGCACACGCCTTAAAGCCTTGGGCGTGCGGCATGCCCCGCCGCCCAGGGCCGGTGCCGGGGTTGACCAAACCCCTATCACAAAGAGATTTTGGCCCTTGGGAAGAACTAATCAACTACTTAACGCTAAACACTAACTATATTATGAACTGTTAACTATTGCTAATGGTTATGCTAGGGACACTCTCAGGCGAGAGACAGAGTTGTTCCAACGTCGCCACGGGCGGTAAGAAGGAACTGAGGGAGGGTCGGGCCGGCAGGGGTATATATACGCAAGGGCGGGGCGCCGCTCTGGCGGGAGGGGAGACCCTGCGGGGCCGACGGGAGCCGCTGAGGGAAAAAGTTTCCGACGATTCGTGCACGCGGCGCCCGTACACCTAATGTGGAATGGACGTGAACAAGCACTCGAAGAAGAACAGCACTATATGAATGCGGACATTTAAGGAGTCAAACACTAAGAGAATAACTGTACAAGTGTTCTGCCCTAATGAGGCTCTCTAGACATTGCTTCAACACTCCACTCCTAATGAGACAAATGGCAAATTCAATACAAACCAACTTTACCCCTCAAAACCACACCAGCAGAATCTCACATGTGCCTTCTTATCTTCACGTCACTTGAAAACTCAGCAGCAGATTAAGAGTCTCACTACTTTCTGTTCAGACGATGTTGCCAACCAAGGGTATGTCTACGCTACAGTCGCTACAGGAGCACAGCTACAGGGCTGCAGCTGTGCCACTGTAGCACCGTAGTGTAGACACTTCCTAAATCGACAGAAAAGGGGTTTCCACCTATGCAGATAACCCACCTCTTTGAGAGACAGTAGCCAGACTGATGGAAAAATTATTTCATCAACCTACCTGTATCTACAATGGGGGTTAGGTCAGCTAACTATGTCACACAGGGCACAACATTTTTCACAGCCCAGAGTGATGTTGCTAGGTTGATCTAATTTTTAGGTATAGACCAAGGCCTTGGCTACACTCGGGCAGCGCTGTGAAGCGCGAGTGTAGTCACGCCGCCAGCGCTGCATGTACTCCACCTCTCCGAGGGGAATAGCTTGCAGCGCTGCGCGCGAGCGTGCAGCACTGCAGGCTCTGATTACACTGGCGCTTTACAGCGCTGCGCTCAGGGGTGTGTTTTTTCACACCCCTGAGTGCAGCCAGTTGCAGCGCTGTACACCGCCAGTGTAGCCAAGGCCCAAGGCTCAGAAGAGGTGAATCAAGTGGGACTTTACAAATGCAGTTGTCAGTAGCAAAGAGAAGGAAGGGGGACTATAATCCCTGACAGCAGATATTAAGTGCGATGGGGTGATAGCTGTAAAATGCAACTATGCATCACTTATAGTGGCATCACTACTGCAAAACAGGACACTGGCTCTCCTGTATCTCAGTACAACAGGGGACAATCACCAGGGGAGGAGGATATAAATGCCCAAACAACCAGCTTCACAGACAACACGGTATGAACGAAAATACTTAACTACTGCATACTACAGACATAAGAATTTTTCACTTTGGGGAGAAGAGTTTGTGCATAACAAATAATGCTTCTCTTAGCAACTTCCACAGCAACCAACAAGCTAATAATAATAATGTGAGTTATCTAGTAAAACACAACATCATCAGCAGAGATCTAGGAGCAGTAAAGTCAGGGTGGAATGGGTGACTGGAAGACTCAGCACCTATGCAACATTTTTGCATGTAAAATTCAAGCTAAATTATAATGTCTTAGAGAGATGGGGACATTGTCTTTGATGTGTTGGGAAAGTGCCATGTTCATGTATGGTACTGTATTAGTAGCAGTAGTAATACATTATTATTAGCCATAACAATCGCAACAACAGCATAGGGGAAACTGGACTTTAGGAGTGACTCATGGACTCTTCCCATCTCAGGTTAAAGGGATTACAGATTGGATGAATTATGGAAATGGCCATCATCTCACTGGAGATAGCAATAGTTGTAGCTATTGCTGCCCCACTAGAAATGCTTTGAAGCTGTTACTGAATGTGCTGAAGAGTAGAACTTTTTTTATGAAGTTCCTCACACAAGGCTATTGAGAAAGCTTAGAAACCAAGGTGAAAAGTTGTGTCATATGTTAAAAATCCAGTGAAGAGACAGAAAGCAAAAGGTCTGGGAAATCTGCCCAATCTCAGCGTGGAAGGAAGTTAATAGGGGGATTACTCCAAGAATGAGTACTGGGAACAGTGAGGCTTCACCTTTCTTCATAGAACTTTAATAAATGTAACAAAACAAAGATGGAGAAGTTTGCTGTCAGACAAATTATTCAGGTTACTAAAATATTAGAGAACTATGAGGGACTCTAGAAGGTCCTAATAAAAACTAACTGATCAGGCAACAGAAAGACAGATAAATCTCACCATGCGTGGTAGCATATTGGGCAACCCCTCTCCCCCCACAAAGTACGACAGATTATGAATGAGCTGTAAACTCATCAAAAAAAAGATCTGGCAGTACAAATCACTGTGGACACCTCAGTGAAGATGCCTTCTTAACACATAGCATTAAAAATAAAACAAAAGAGTTTCTATGTATTGAGAAAGGGTAAAATGTAATAAAGAAAACATAAAATGGTATTATATAAATGCACTGGACTTCCTCACTCTAAATATAGCATTCTAGTCTGGTTATCTCATCTCAGTAACTAACAATGCCAAAAAAAAAATAAAATAAAAGAGAGACGAGATAAGAAAAACAAAATTGATTAGAGGCAGAGAGTAAAAGGATTTACATATATAGATAGATTTGAAAGACTAAGATTATTTGGTTTAGAAATAAAAATACAACGGGATCAGAGGTATACAAAAACGTTAATAAAAGCTAATTGGGCTCCCCTATTCATTCTTCTGCAAAACACAAAACAAGGGGTAAAACTGAAATCTGAGAGGCATCAAATTAAAAAATGTGTAACAGGAGATTTTTTTTCATGCTCTCTATAATCAGCCTGAGAATTCACTGACACAAGATATTAGAGAGACAAATGTTTCAGCAAGATTAAAAAAGGATTACACATTTATGTAAGTAGGAATAACATTTGCAGTTGCATCAGACAGGTTTGAAAATAACAAGAGACTGAGCAATCCTCATGCTTCAGGGTGCAAGCTGACTGCCAGCTAGGTTCAGGAAGGAATTTTTCTCCAGTGGCACAGCGCTGCACACTTGACCAGGTGCATTATTTTAAACCTTCCTCTGAATTATTTGGTATTGGCCACTATCAAAGGAAGGACTGTGAATAAGATGGAGAAATTATCTGTTTTGGTTTATCAATTCCGATGTTTCTAGGAGTAAAGTGTAATTAATTAAGTGTAGAAAGGAACGGGTCCAAAGAACACAGCAGTACATGGGTAAGAGCATTACATTTCATAGAAGCAATTTTGTGGAAATGAAAGGAACACTGAGCATAGCATAGAGGAAGGCTGTATTAAAATGTGAGTGTAGCGAAAGACTAGAGAATGCTAAACTACCATAATCAAGGGTCAGCAGTTCAATTATCCTGCAAAATTAAAATACAGGGAACAAGTGAGCAGCCTCTGTAACTTCAGCTTTGTAAGCTCAAAGAGAGTGTGAAAAGTCTTCAGTGGAAATAGAGAATGTGAAGGGTACCAAACAAGGCTAGAGTCACACTTCAGGTTTGTGACGGAAGATAAGGGAAGCAAAAAAGCAGAACAAGTTAGTGCTATCCAAAAAGGTGAAGGGGAGTTGGAAGGGCTTTTATAAATATACCAAGGGAAAAAAGTCCTGGCAAGAAGCTAGGTCCATCAATAAACGTGAAAACAAACAGCTATGGGGGAAAAAATTAAAAACTAGTTTTTAACAAGACAAATAGAGAAGTATGAGAAATTAGGCAATAACGAGGACTTTGAAAAAAAATTAATACAAACTAGTACAGGAAAACACAACAGGAGGGGCACGTGATATGTATTCCAGGGTCCTAAATGAATTAAGTTAAACCACTGTGAATTATTTTGGAAAATTCACCGAGAAACAAGTAGGTATCTATCTGATACCTGGGGAGAGTTAGGAGAGGAGCAGTACTGCACTTTCAGGCCCCAATTCTGCAAGTTACTTCAGCACATGTGTAACTAAACCCAAGAGCAGTCTTACTAACTTCAGTGGGATGGTGCACATGCTTAAGCACCTTGCTGAAGAGGGTCCTAAAACCAGGAAAGAGCAATCCTAGCAACTAACATCCAGTGATTCTAACTTTAATCTCAAATCAAGGAATAAATATTATCAGAAAGAGGTCTAGTCATCTGGACAATGACAAAAATATGGGTGATAAACATCAGGGCTTTATGAAGAACAAATCACATACGACTCTCTTATTACTGTTTAATCAAGCAGCAAAATTTGCAATGAAGGGACTGCAGTAGATGTCAAGCCTTTAGAGCCAAAAGTATGGCTCAAGGCTAGGGAAGCACCTCTGCACAGATAGACACTCTTTGGGCTGTGCAGCACACCCATGCCCCAGAACTGTGCAGGAGGAGTGCAAGCAGCCAGATCTTGTTTATTCCGTGTGCTGGGGAGGAGGAAACAAGTTTCTTGCCCCTCTATTCCTCCACCACACTCGCACACAGCTTGCCATAATGTGCACCTATTCTACTGTAAAGTGCTTCACAATGTAGCATATAGGCTTATTTGAAAAATTAATTCAAATGGGCTTTTTTAAAGTTACTGTCACGGCTTGCACACTGGCTGAAGGACTATCGAAAAAGGGTAATTATGATAAATGACAATTAACAAGTTGTGAGAGGTTGACCAATGGGGTGCTGCAAGGATTGGGGGCAGAACTGGTTTTGTTTAACATCTTTATTAACGATCTGGAAGTTAAACAGCACATTAATGACATTCAGAGATTATATGAAATTAGGAGGTACAGTGAGTGCCAGTGAGGATAGAGAAATAACACTAAGGGATCTGCAGGGGTTAAAAATAGAGAACACCTGGGCAAGGTGATACTAGAAATATGCCAGTGAATTGGAGAGAATTCAGAGAGGAGCAAGAAAAATGATAAAGGGGCTGGAAAGCCTGATTTACGGAGGACACCTTAAAAATAAGGTGATATTGTATAGCTTGGCTAAACCATGCTTTAAAGGTAGGGGATACAATAACTGACAATATCAGTACTTGTTTGGACAATGTGAAACCAAAGCGAGAGTGGAATGTTATCATGTGGCCTAGAGGGATATAAATTAATAGTAATGGGATTAAATGAAACAAAGAAAAATTTGGGCTAAATACAATGAAAAATTTCATGTTGAAGTCCATTAGACTCTGCCACGGTAGCAGAAATACTATCTCTTGACCAAGCACTGGAGAATTTACTGTAAAGAACAAATCTGTATTGCATTGGGATACATATCTCTAATTCTTGTGAGTCTATAAATAACAGCAACCCAGAATAAAGGGAAAGGTGAAAGCTCCATGAGCATCTTGGAAGTAACTAATAACTCAAGTCCTTCCCACTATACAAAATCCTTGGGAAAATGGGTGAGAGCCCAAAGCCTCAAATCTTATATGAAATAAAATAAATATCAAGGGTAAATGTAAAGAATGGGTGTTATGGTGTGAGAGAGCAGAACAAAAAGCAAGAGAATATTAAAATAAGGAGGAAAAAGTTCAAGCACAGCCAGATGATTTTTCATTAAGAATATTGGGGCACAGAAATCTTGTGCTGCCTTGATACACTAATGGTAGCTCAACAACTCAAACTCCTGCATTGGCACTACTGCAGAATTAAAAACGTGTACTTATGGTCACATGGCCAAAAAAGATCAGAGACTTGTTCTAGCTTCGCAACCTGATTGTAACGGAGCAGTGCTCCTGAGACAACCATTGGTCTCGTTGACTGCATAAGATATGAGTCTGGGCAGCAGTGAGATCTCATCACGCTTTGACCTTCAGTTAGGCTGGCTGCATTGTCTTTTGTTCTATTTAGCAGGACTCTTAAAGAGCAAAAGAGGCAGACACTATTCCTGTATATCCAGTTATATTCTGAACTAGAGGCAAACCAAAGAAGACAGTCCCTAAGAAACAGCCTTTCCATCACTATTTGCACAGGGTTCCCATACAAATCATTTCATTTCCTTCAGAGCCTACACCCTGAACTTTTTAGCTCATTTTTATGTGTTTCATCAAGACTGTTTCTTTCCTCTATTTTTTTTAAAGTGCCCACGTATGTCACTGAGTCACGTAATATCGGTATTGATTTTAATAAATCAACAAAACTAGCCAAAAAAGGTGAGGTGGTGGTTAAGGACCTGTTTTTTTTACAATGGGTTACTAACACCTTTGTCCTGTCACTTCTGGAGGTTCCGTATTTTGGAATTCTCATGTTTTAACCTAATCCCCAATTCAAATGGAATAGCAAGGAGGGGACTGTGGTGTTCTGTCAGAGTTGTACAATGGCTCAATAATGAAATAGCAGGAGATGTGGTACTGTAAGACTGAGTTTTACTGACAAAGCACAGTGTGTGTGTAGGAGGGGAAAGCTGGTATTTCGCCTACTCATCTACCACCAGGCCTGGTGGTGGATGAGTTCTATCAGCCTTTCTAACTTCTCAGCACTAATATTCAGTAATTTTTTTAAAGCTGTGGGTTTTTTTCAATGTTTTGTGCCTATCCTTCCCCCCCAAAAATATGTTTGGCAATTGTGGAGTGAGAAGTAACACTACTGAATCTAGGAGAAAACCGAAGTAACCTAACACTAATATAGCTGGGGGGCTAGGGAATGAAGAAAAGGCCAAGCACTAACAGTTCTTATCTCTACACACAAGCCTTTCCTTATCCCTTCTGTAGTGCACTGCCAATATCAGCAGAATCCTACTTCACTCCCTTTTGTGGGAGATAAACAAGACAACCACATTCCATATATTGCTCAGCATAGGCTGACTGTGACATGGAAAACCAAAGAATGCGTATGCATAATTATTGAGATTATAGAATAGTAAGTTTAAATAGAAGAATATGCTTTTAAATATATATGTAGGAGGCAGAGAAACTGAATTTTCTGAAGTTTACATGCCAACCCTTTAAATAAAACCATTCCCAATGACTAACACAGAAGAGATTATTTAAAAGAACTTTTCTTGGAAAGAATGTTCACTTACCCCACATTATGCATTTGTAAATCAAAACTCCAAGCACTGGACAAAGGCGCATTAACAGTCAGAAAGTCCATGCCTTTTTCTGTTTGTATACCACAGTTTGGAGTTTAGAGGAAAAGTTGCATAGAACATTGATTTCCAGTACATTCTATCAAGAGTAAGAGTTTTAAATGCTTACCTGAGAGAACAGAAGCTTAGAAAGCTGTAAATGCAACTTCTTTTCAAAATCTTGGCATAACCCCGCCCGCTCTGCCTCTCCCCTCCACCCCCCAAGCCAGGAGCAAAGAATCATTGAAACAGCACAATGCACAGGTTGCTGGTTTGCCCCCTCAAATGTGCAGTGCAAGTATCAATGACTGAAGAAAAAAACCAGGTGCTTTCCTATTCCTGTGTTCTTCCTGTCTAAAAATGGGCACCCATTGAGATGAAAAAAACCCCACAAATAACTTTTAACGCTATTAGAGCCACACCTTCCATTCCCAGACCACTGATATTGGGCTTCCCTATACTTGTGCCATTTACCCCTCTCCTTCGATCGATCCCTCTTGGAGCCAGAAAAAACAATATGAATCAAGAGAATATACAAGAGGGGTTTTCTATTCATAAGTAGTGCTGGACCTAATCCACAAAGTTAGAAGGATGTTTGAATTCAGTAGTTTTGGTTCGGGCCCAGCTCTACTCATAAATGCTCTGATTTTTACCAGCAAGCCACTAACCTAATGAGATTAGAGGGCTGCAACATCCAGCAGTTGGTGTGAAACACAGGCAGGTCTCATCTCATCTTTATTGTGGCCTGGTAACAACCACAGCATACAAGATAGCATACGCAGAGAAAAACCTACAAAAGCCAGTAGTCTTGTCTTTTATATACAGATCAGGAGGGTACAGCAGGCCCACCATTACACAGGTGGTCAGGACAACAGGGGAGCACAATATCAGCTGCACAAGTGGCAACAATAGCTACTTTTTGCTGTTTATGAACAAAAGGATAGGGTGTGGACAGCTTCCTGCACCTCTTTGCCTTAGAGTTCTTAAAGCCCCATCAAAATTGCAAGGAGGAAAGAGGAAAAGACGACCGTACCCAAACCAGCATTAGAAGAAAACATAACTTGGAAAAGGTGAGACATGAGAAGGAAGGGCGAGTGCTGAAGAAGAAAACATAAGTGAAAAGAAATACTTTTGAAGTGTTAATGACCTAATTTCACAGACAATACAAAGCAGCTGAAGAAAAGACATTTGAGAAGGATCGTAAAGAGTGAAAGGTACGGAAATAAAAAACAAAAAACCCAGGCTGACATTAAGTGATTTGGTACATGGCTTCTTCAAATCTTGTTTGTGATTTATAGATAAGCTGTAGAGACAGACCACCACAATACATTCAAACATCTGTAAGACTAATGGAATTTCTTATCAATACAGATGGGTTGGGTAAGAGTCACTAGGACTTACAAAAGCTCCCCCAAAATCCTCATGGTACCCATATGTACTCTGCTGCCCATGGTTATACTATAAGGGTTCATTGCATGTAGACAAGTTTTGAGATTTTATGAAGTTGTAATAAGTACCGTATATACTCGTTCATAAGCCAAATTTTTTTAGTAAAAAAGGGAAGCACCAGAGAAGGGGGTCGGCTTATGAATGGGTATAGAGAGGGAGAGGTGGGACACAGCCCCTCCCCCCAACAGAGGGAGCAAGGAGAGGCAGCACAGCCAGCAGAGACAGAAGGGAAGAGGCGGGGCCAGAGTCTCTCCACTTCTGGCCACACTGCTCTCCCCCCAGCCTTCAAAGCAGCTGCAGCTCTGGGGCTGGCAGGCTGCAGCCGTGCCGCTTGGCCCCGCCCCCCAGAGCAGGCTTTGGCCACGCCACCTGGCCCAGCCCGCTGGAACATGCTGCGGCTGCGTACACCTGCTGGAGCAGCTCCAGCTAGGTCAGAGACATCCTCGCCTGGCCCTCCCCAGATAAGGTGGGAAGGGATGGGATAGGGAGAGTGTGGGGGTCCCGGGCTAGAGGTGGGGTAACGTGGGGGGTGGTCACAGGGGTTACTCCCCTGACTCCCAGCTTCTCCCCCCCCCAAAATTTCCCCACCGATTGCTGTCCCAGCCCATCAGGGTAAGCAGCTGGCGTGCCGGGACACTTTGTTTACTTAGGTTTACCTCCATGCCTGCGGATGCTCAAGGTAAACAAACCATCTCGGCCCACCAGCGGCCAAAGTTTGCTGACCCCTGAATTATAGGGTCAACTTATGAACGGGTTATAAAAATGTTCCATTTTTACTTATCCATCTTGGGGGGGGGGGGTCGGCTTATAAACTAACCGGCTTATGATCGAGTCACATTCTGTAATTAGACTAAAAACCTATTTTCGAGTGCCATTTAGAACACAGCACATTAAGACTACCAAAATAGTCTCAATATGAATATTTACTTCAGATGGTCTTTAAAACAAGGAAAGCGCATTTTGGTGGTCCCTCAACAGATATCAGAAGTTCAACTTTTGGTCTCATTATGAGGCTTTGAGAAAAACACAGGAGTCGAGCACGGATAAACTACTCCAAGATAGTGATCTCCCTGTATTTACCACTGATAGTTTAATCTGAAAGAGGATAGGAAAACAGTCCAAGATGGAGCTACCATTAACCTGACCAGGAACTTTTTTCTTTTAAATCACAATTAATTTGGAGTTTATGATCTGGCTCAGATTAAAGCAACTTTAATAAAATTGAATCCACCTTCATACTGGCAAAATATCGATTGTAAAATTAAAGAAGCCATCACTTATTTATACATTAAAAAGACAAGAGACAATTTTGTGGGAATTCATCTCAAAATAAGCACGTAAACATGTCTGTATCTGAAGTTAGCTAAAAACTATTCTTCCCAGGGTTGAGAGTATTCTGGGTGACTTTCAGTGATTTGGAGGTGATAGGGTGCACACAAATAAAATGCAGCTATACTGGCCTCAACTCCACAGAGAACACAGGAAGAGAAATCAGTGCTCATCACACATAGAAAAGGCCAAAAGCTGTGTGGACAAACGTTTTAAATTTTCAAGCTCTCAAGAGTTCTTACACACAATGGAGAGGAACATAAAAATCTCTACAATAATAAGGCTGGAGTTTGCCTTTTTTTTTTAACCAAGTCTAACTATTGGTAAAATATTAAAGAGCACTTCATTTTAACTTGACTTGTGATTTGACAGAATCTTCTTCTTTCAGATTAAGAAGAACAATAGAAAAGTTTTAGTGCTGTAGGTTTTAGTACACCGACTTTAGTACACCAATCAATGTTGGCAAGAAAATCCACACTCCTTACTTGAAATGATAAATTGAAACGAACAACCAGAAGAATTAAGGCCAGTTAATGCACACGCGCAGAGAACAATTTCAGTAGCTTTGAAATAAACTGTTAGCCATTTCAGACCCCTAATTCATTCCACTGATATGGGGAAAACACCCATACCATCACCAACCTAAAGTTCTTTTTTGGAGAAGAAAATAAATGCTCAGTGTGAAGCCTACAAAGCGATCTCACGGGTATCTAGGACATATTGAAATTAGGCTGCTCACCACCCCGTGGTTGGGTTTTAAAGTCTACAGGACTACTGATTTTATATCAAATCTTGTGGAAAGGTAAATTATGGGTTTCCTAGAAAATGTTACCTGATCATTTATGGCAGCTGATATGCATGCCTTTCGGCCACCTGCACTATTAAATTGTCATCTTGAATCAATAGACTGAGTATTAGATTTGTTAGGATAACCTAAACTCCACCCCCAATTCAATGGGAAGACATCTCTCCTTCAGAGGAAAGGCGCACTTACTGGGACTTTGAAAGGAGAGGTGTTTGAAGCATCCATAGAGTTGGTTTTCTCGGATGTGCTGGTTCCTGAGATGCTCCTTCTGCGTGGAGACCTCTCTGCTGGGACCTCTGGAGAAGAAACAGAAAAGAAGGTGGGTGAGGGGAATTGAAAAAAAAATTAGGTTTTATCCTGCTCTGGACAGAAGCCGTCACAAACTTTCAGATGCATTAGCTAACAGCCAAATTATACTTACATATTTATATATGGCTTATTTGCTACCAAGATAAGTTATAGAGACATTGCAACTGGCAACAAGGTCAAAATTAGGAATCTGATTTGATCTTATAGGCAATAGGCAGTTATGATTAAACACATTGGTGAAGCTCAATACCCATATGTATTGCTACCTTGTACACTTGCTAATACAACTCAGAACTTTCAACTATTCTTTTTACAATCAGCAATGTAGTAGTTAACATCGCCAAATAAAATCTGTGACAGAGGGAGATCATGATTTTATCCTATGTTGAACATAATTTGACAAAGGTCAAAGTTCAGTCTCCTGCAGATAATGTGACCCTACTGCTAGCTCAAACTTTGAGACCATCAGAAGATTCATAGTTGCCTGGATAAAACAACATATATACCTCAGCAGATACAAAAATAGGTCAGTTTCTCCTTGTTCTGGCAATATGACCTTAGTAAGATATGACTTTGGCATCCTAAATCCATGCAGGCAGATCTTGCAAGCTCAAATCTTTACAGAAGATGTGCTCGTATCTGATTTTATAGATTTATACAGCATGCACATTATAAAATCACACACACAGACACACATATTAATACCTTTATCACAACTGCTGCCCATCTCCAGTTCAAATACTAGACTTACAGGAATCCAGCTTCATAAATAAGACATTCTCAATAGGATATGAAAAACCACATCCTTAGAAAAAGTCCATTGTTATCTTCTAGATCTTAAAGAAAAGGAGTAAACTGTGACTTCGGAGCCTGACATTTTGACTTCTGCCGCTTTCCTTTCAAAAGATAGATGCAGCTTAAACTTCCATTTCTGGCCTCCTGGCCCTTGGGATCCGTTCTACTTCCACTTAAGAGAAAGCTGGTTTTCTCTCTCTTCCCCCTCCCTCTTTACAGCTTGCAGAGAGAGCGAGAAAGAAACACACAGGACTGCAGCTATTCAATCAATCGTTCCGACTGCACATCCTCATTAGTTACTTTCAGGCTATTAACAGACGCCCAACTGCCGGCTCCCCTCAGCTACAGAAAATTTCACTATATATCCTGAGTCACAGCAACAACAAAGATTTACTGAAATTTACAGCCAGCTGCTGCCAAGAGAACAAGGATTTCTTCACCAAAAATAATCAAGACCCCTCTCCCCCCCCCCACACAAAAGCCTTCTCCAAGCAGAACATTACCTGTGACGCCTTTGCCAATTGGATTATTTTATTCATATTATAGTAGATATCGCCCAAGAAGTCTTGAAGGAGAAAATCAAAATTTAACATCATACCGATTGAAAAGTTAAGAAAATAGGATCTTGCTGCAAAAGTAGTAATCCCTCTACTGTAGGCTTTTTCTTTTAAAAAAAATATAAGTCTCTCAGCTTGCCTTTAAGGATCAATGATTAAAGAACTGCTAACATGGAGAACAGCTTCCAAAATTAGCTACATAGAAAGTTGAACAGTGATCACCAGCTAACACTGGTAAATGGGCAGGGCACAGCATTTAGTCCAAAATCATGAAGCTGATGCAAACAGCTCCACTCACACAGAATAAATTAATCAATCTGTCAAAGCTTGCAACAGAAAGACCCTTAGCTTTCAGTGAGATTTCTCCACAGGCTGATGATTAGCACTGGACACTTCCCTTCATAACCTGTGGGGCACCAGCCGTTTCCTGGTTTCGGAACTTGATGATCACTGCTTGACAGGACACCTTTAGCCAATAGAATGCCTAGATAGGGGCCAGTGCTAGACCAAGGATTGAACAATGGTCAATCCCACTCTCAGAATACTTTGCTAGTTCTATTTCTACTAACTTCATCATCTCCCCCTGCCCCCCCGCTCAAAAAAGAGGGGAGGCAAAAAAGCCAAAAGCTTATGGTATGTCTACACTGCAATTAGACACCTGTGGCTGGCCTGTGGCAGCTGACTTGGGCTCACGGGGTTCGAGCTAAGAGGCTGTTTAATTGCAGTGTAGACTTTTGGGCACAGGCTGCATCCTGAGCTCTGGGACCCTCCCACCTCGTAGGGTCCTAGAGCCCGGGCTCCAGCCCAGGCCTGAACGTCTACACCACAATTAAACAGCTCCTTAGATCGAGCCCAAGTCAGCTGGCACAGGCCAGCTGCAGGTTTCTACTTTCAGTGTAGACATACCTTAGGTAGATACAGCCTGCAGCACGTAGCATAGAACTTCTCCTGGCGTAAGTACTCAGAGAGGTAGCCATATCAAATAGATTTCAATAATCAAAATTTTGGTGGAAATGTAATTGAAGGAAATGGAAGCGATCTATGCATTTGGAACATGGGGCCAAAATGAACTCCTTTGCCTCAAATCAAAGAGCATCAACTAATGTAATGGCTTTGGCTTTCTCCAATACACACACAGGAAATCACTTCACATCATCAAAGCATCCCAAGTAATTTAACACGATGCTGATTTTGCTGAGTCATAAATGAAAACAGAAGACTTAATTCCCTACCATTTTTGACAATAGGTGGTCCTTTCCCAGGACAGGGAGTTATAGGGAGAAATAAGATTAAACCAAAGGAGAGCTGAGAAGAATCTATGCCCAGCCCCGATACCCATGTAGCAGCAATGCAAGTTATCTGTAGATAAAAGATGTTGGGATTCCTGCATGAAATGAGTTTCTTCCATGCTCAGAAGATTCATAAAAGTCTATTAAGTGAGGAAAGGAGAAGCAAATATCCAGAGGAGATGCTTGCAATCAATTAGTAACACAACAAAAAATATCAGCAGGAGCAGATTAGCAACCTGCTGGATCAGGCCCTAGCAAAATGTAAAATTAGCCCAGTTACTTCTAATTCCAAGCCTACAAACTGAAAGCGATGCAACTACTGTGCCCTTAAGAAGCATTTCTGCTGAGTTGGGTGGAAAATCTATACTGTTGCTGCTAGGCCAATATTAGATGGTTGCCTCCCCCGACTCATGCTACATACTACTATTGCATTGTTTTCACCTGCTGTAAAATCAATGCACCTTTCATGGTCTCAGTATTAAATTACAATCATTCTCTGCATGGCTCACTTTCTGGGGCCAAGCCTACAGACAAATCACATTGTCTCTGTGGATAAATAACAGTCTGAAACCTTTTCATCTGTTCTCTCAACCTCTGAAAAATAAATGGATTTCCCCATTTTCAATCTTAAAAAAAAAAAAAAAAAAAGTTGTAAACATTTCTGTGGAGCGCTTTTAATTCATTGCCTCATTTATCTGTGTTAAATAATATTAGTCAGCTGCAAACTAGCTCAGGCAATTACTCAGAAATGGCAGATGCCTGTGAAACCAGATCTACACAGGATGACATATAGCTCCCTTTTCACCCCTTCACACGGCAATGCCCTCTTCCCACTGTAACAAGCAATTGCTCATTCTTTTGGCCAGCATAGCAGGAGAATGGTTTATTTCAAGACAACAGAGGGTCCTGTGGCACCTTTAAGACTAACAGAAGTATTGGGAGCATAAGCTTTCATGGGTAAGAACCTCACTTCTTAGTCTTAAAGGTGCCACAGGACCATCTGTTGCTTTTTACAGATTCAGACTAACACGGCTACCCCTCTGATATTTCAAGACAGACACCATTGCCACTTCATTAAGTGTTCAGCAGGGGGCACTGGTATGGCAGATGGCGGGCACCCTTCTCCACTGAATCCAGTCGTCGTGGCCACAAATGCTGGCCTCAGCTCCCTTCAACGAGGGAGCAATGATCCACAAATTTCTAGGTTTCCAGTACAGTAGCTTGTTGTTGTTTCCAGCCTTTTGTAACTTGAATCCTTGCCTTTGTGGGCCCTTGCATCCTACTACCAAGGCCTTTTTCCAGCATGGAGAGGATGAAATGAACATCTGGAATATATTGTGTGCAGTACTGGTCACTCTCAAAAAGGATACTGCATAATTAGTAAAGTTCAGGGAAGGGTAATGAGACTGACTAGGGACATGGAAAATCATATGAAGAGAAATGAAAAAGATTGGGATTGTTTATTTTAGAAATTAGCAGGTGGAAAATTCAAAGCCGATAAAAGAAAATAATTCTTCCTCAAACTATGCAATTAGACAGTCGAACCCACCACCACAGGAAAATGTCGAGGCCAATAATTTAAAAGGTTTCAAAAGGAGAGTAGACATTTATAGGGCTAATGAGAACATCCAGAGTTCTAATGGTTATTGCTATGAAAAATTATTGAAGGGATATTAAACCACATGCTTTAGGGTTTAAACCAATCTCTAATTAGTAGAGATCATGATGAGACCTAATTGTTGGAGACAGATCATCTCACATCCGACAAGTGTGATGTACTTATGCATTCTTCTAAAGCATCTGATGCTGGTCACTGTCAGAGATGGGATACTGGACTAGATGGGTCTGATGTAGTCTGGAAATTTCTCTATTCCTATGATAATTAAAAAATTCTCAGTCTGTGTGTAGTCACATAAGCCTTCAGCAGTTTACAAATGCAATGGCTTAGTAGCATGGAAGCACTATGAAATGTATTACTACGCCCTGGCTCTGAACTTCAAGGGAGACTTTGACATGTGGAAGGATGTATTCAATATTCAGGTATACGATAGCTAGCTCTCAAGATATTCACAAATGCTGCTTTTTTCCAAAGACATAACCTTTTTATTTATTATTAACTTGCATGAACCAAGAAAATTCATGCATTAGTTACTTTCCCATTAAACCCAGCAAAAAGTCTCTTTTTTCACCACTTTGAACATTTTGCAAATTTTACAATATTATTGTAGAAACCTGGACAGTTTAGCAGCATTCCATCATCTCCTTTTCAATTTTTTTCCCCTTTGGGGAAACCCATGTGTATTAGCAGAATTTGATTGTTGTATCTATTTGTGAGAAGAGTAAAAGAAAAATGCTACACATACAATTAGATAATTTGGTCCCTCCAACTCAGCTCCATTGTCAAAAAACGTTAAGACTCAGTCCCCTCCCAACAGTCACCAATGGCTACCTAAGCTTATCAATCTCTAGCTGTTCCCATCATATCCAGCAAGAAGTCTACCAGGTATACAGATAGCCCCAGCTGTAAGAAACACATTTACATCTCTTTTAGCTAGCTCAATTAGCGCACCGCCCACCGTAAAAAAGAACTAATCACCACTCACTGGAACATGAGTTGAACAGTAAGCCATTCTGGAATTAGCCATTGTGATTTATATGCAGTAAATATTTTTAGTAGGGCTGTCAAGCGATTAAAAAAAGTTAATCGTGATTAATCGCACTGTTAAACAATAATAGAATACCATTTATTTAAATATTTTTGGATGTTTTCTACATTTTCAAATATATTGATTTCAATTACAACACAGAATACAAAGTGTACAGTGCTCACTTTATATTTATTTTTGATTACAAGTACTTGCACTGTAAAAAAATCAAAAGAAATAGTATTTTTCAATTCACCTAATACGAGTACTGTAGTGCAATCTCTTTATCATGAAAGTTGAACTTACAAATGTAGAATTATGTACAAAAAATAACTGCATTCAAAAATAAAACCATGTAAAGCTTTAGAGCCTGCAAGTCCACTCAGTCCTACTTCTTGTTCAGCCAATCCCTCAGACAAACAAGTTTGTTTACATTTGCAGGAGATAATGCTGCCCGCTTCTTGTTTACAATATGACCTGAAAATGAGAACAGGCGTTCTCATGGCACTGTTGTAGCCGGCATCACAAGATATTTACATGCCAGATGCGCTAAAGATTCATATGTCTCTTCATACTTCAACCACCATTCCAAGGGACATGTCCAGGCTGATGATGGGTTCTGCTCAATCCAAAGCAGTGCGGCCAACACATGTTCATTTTCATTATCTGAGTCAGATGCCACCAGCAGAAGGTTGATTTTTTTTTTTTTTTTTTTGGTGGTTCGGGTTCTGTAGTATCCGCATTGGAGTGTTGCTTTTTTAAGACTTCTGAAAGCATGCTCCACACCTCGTCCCTCTCAGATTTTGGAAGGCACTTCAGATTCTTAAACCTTGGGTCGAGTGCTGTAGCTATCTTTCGAAATCTCACATTTGACAAAACTCAAAGAAGGTACCAATCTGAAGTGAAAGTGTTCTTAAAATGAACAACGTGCTGAGTCATCATCCGAGACTGTTATAACATGAAATATATTCCAGAATGCGAGTAAAACAGAGCAGGGGATATACAATTCTCCCCCAAGGAGTTCAATCACAAATTTAATTAACACATTTTTTTAACGAGCGTCATCAGCATGGAAACATGTCCTCTGGAATGGTGGCCGAAGCATGAAGGGGCATACGAATGTTTAGCATATCTGGCACGTAAATACCTTGCAATGCCAGCTACAGAAGTGCCATGCAAATGTCTGTTCTCACTTTCTGGTGACATTGTAAATAAGAAGAGGGCAGCATTATCTCTTGTAAATGTAAACGAACTTGTTTGTCTTAGCGATTGGCTGAACAAGAAGCAGGACTGAGTGGACTTGTAGGCTCTGAAGTTTTACATGGTTTTATTTTTGAGCGCAGTTATGTAAAAAAATCTACATTTGTAAGTTGCACTTTCACACACAGGGATTGCACTACAGTACTTGTATGAGGTGAACTGAAAAATACTATTTCTTTTGTTTATCTTTTACAGTGCAAATATTTGTAATCAAGAATAATGTACACTTTGGTTTCAATTACAACACAGAATATATATGAAAATGTAGAAAAACATCCAAAATATTTAATAAATTTCAATTGCTATTCTATTGTTTAACAGTGCAATTAAAACGGTGATTAATTGTGATTATTTTTTTAATTGCAATTAATTTTTTGAGTTAACAGAGATTAATCAACAGCCCTGATTTTTAGCCATGCAATCAATGATTCAGCAACATGTAAACTCCAGTAATTTTATTTTAGTTTTTATTCTGTAAAGATGGCTCCCTTTCCATACCATTAAACCTTAGCCGCAATAGGCATTATGGCTTAAAGAAACTATGAGTTCTCAGCCTTTTTACATTTTATAGTTATCAAAGAAAGCAAAGAACTTTAAACAGTCACCTTACTAGTTATGCTACTTTAGGGAATTTGTCCTGTGAGGATACATTACTGTACATTTACATTGTGGTAATATCTAGAGTCTCAGATCAGGATCAGGGCACCATTACACTAGGTGCTGTACAAAGAGAGTAAAAGTCTCCTGCCATGAAGAATTTACAATCTTATTTGAGACAAGGCAGAATAAGTGAGTGTAATAAACAAAAGGAGGACCTGATTCCTCTCTCTCTCTCTAAATATAAATATATATATAAAAAGGCGGGGGGGGGGGGAGGGATAGCTCAGTGGTTTGAGCGTTGGTCTGCTACCAGACTCCTTGTTGTTTTTGTAGATACAGACTAACACGGCTACCCCCTGATACTAAACCCAGGGTTGTGAGCTCAATCCTTGAGGGGGCCATTTGGGGATTGGTCCTACTTTGAGCAAGGGGTTGGACTAGATGACCTTCTGAGGTCCCTTCCACCCCTGATAGTCTATGATTTTATATATATATATACACACATATATATATATACACACATATATATATATATATATTATATATATATAAAAAATAACAGCACATACACACACACACACACACACAAGAGTGAATGTTCAACCAATGGGATCACTCAGTTAGGGGCATAATTCAAATACCTCCTGTATGAACAGACCACTGTACTGTTAACTATTAAAGGGGGAATCGAATTCATTTTAAAACGCCTTTAAAAATCAATCAACATTTCAACAAGTCAGAATAAAACAATTAACACCCTCAAGGTAATTTATGATTCATTAGTACAGTATACACATTCAATGTCATGGCATTTGCGATTCAGACAAGACAGAACTGCGTATTTTTGCCTCACTGTCCTTTTTGTCCCTCTCAGACCATTCAAGCAACAATCTTGTTGCAGACAGCCAGTTCCTAATTGTGGTTTCTTCTACTTCTGGTGATGATGCCTACAAAGTGGAGATGTTAAAGGGTAAGAGAGCAGGAAAAAAAAGAAAGGACAAGAGCATGAGAGGGAGAAATAAGAAGCAAAAGGAAGGCGAGTGTTACCAATCATGAAGAAGGAGATTGAAGGAAAAGATGAGATGTGACTGAATAGGATTTTTCAAACCTCTATTGCATAATATGGTGTTTTCTTCTTATGAAAAAGGAAACTGCATGTGAAAATGTGAAAAGGTTAAGGCTTTACCTTGGAATAAGTATCATCCCTTTGGATTCTCCTACTTGGGGAGAATTAGAATTGTGGGGCCTAGTTTAAAGTCCTGTTATACAGGTTTAATTAATTCCTTCAGTTAAAAACTGGAATTAGAAGTCAGCCAGAACAAATGTGATTTGCACCAGGCTCAGAAGCCCACCAAACTCTTGCTCTGAATAAAATATAAGAGAATACGAGTTCTACACCGTATAACTTAGTGGGCAAAACTGAATCTTGCTGTGGTGATTCCTACAACCACAAAGTGAATATTGATAGGTAGTGTCTAGACAGGAAAGATAAAAAGTAAGACATGAGATGGGGTGAGTTTGATAATGAAAAGTGTAAAAGTGAAACACTTTGGATAAGTAAAGAAGAGAATAAAAAATGAAGGAAACACTGTGAGAGCATTTGCTACAGCTTCCCATCACCAACCAATTACTGGATAGCAGCAAGAATCAAAGGCTTCCGATAGGGTTGCCAACTTTCTAGTCGCACAAAACCGAACACCCTAATCCCGCCCCTTCCTGAGGCCCCGCCCCCGCTCACTACATTCCCCCTCCTTCGATGGCTTGCTCTCCCCCACCCTCACTCACTTTCACTGGGCTGCGGTGGGGGGTTGGGGTGCGGGAGGGGGTGAGGGCTCTGGGGCGAGTCCAGAAATGAGGGCTTCAGGGTGCAGGAGAGGACTCCAGGTTGGGGTAGGGAGTTGGGGTGCAGGCTCTGGGGTGGGGCTATAGATAAGGGGTTTGGGGTGCAGGAGGGGGCTCCAGGCTGGGGCTAAGGGATTTGGAGTGTGGGAAGGGGCTGTGGGTTGAGGCAGGGGGTTGGAGTGCAAGAGGGGGTGAGGGCTTGGAATGGGGCTGAGGATGAGGGGTTTGAGGTGGAGGAGGGGACTCCAGATTGGAGGGGGGGCGCAGGGCTGGGATGCGGGCTTATCTTTGGCGGCTCCCAGTCAGCGGTGCAGCGGGATGGGGTGGGTGGGGGGGCGCTAAGGCAGGCTTCCTGCCTTTCCTGGCACTGCGGACCACGCAGTGCCCTGGAAGCAGCCAGCAGCAGCTCCAATTCCTAGGCAGGGGGCCAGGAGGCTCCACGCGGCGCTCTTGCCCACAGGCACTGCCTCCTCCCCCCCAGCTCTCATTGGCCAGTTCCAGGCCAATGGGAGTGTGGAGCCGGTGCTTGGAGTGAGGCCAGCGAATGGAGCCCTGTGACGCCCCCGCCTAGGAGTCGGACCTGCTGGCCGTGTGGTGCCAGCCAGGACAGGTAAGGACTAGCCTGGCTTTGTGACGCAGCACCACTGACTGGACCTTTAACGGCCCAGTTGGCGGTGCTGACCAGAGCCAGAAAACCCGACACCTGGTCACCCTAGCTTCCGAGCCAACTACTGGGTATTTTAAAACAACAGGTGATCACAATCCCATGATAGAGACATTTGAAAATGGAAAATGACAGCAGGTGTTCCTGTTACCAAAATGGTGCTCACATACTTACAAGAATCCGCCTAGCTCCATGGAGTCTGGGGCTGCTACACAGCCCCACAGGGTCCAGAGCTGCCACCTGGTCCCACAGGGTTGGGGTTTAGGGTCTGTGGCTGCCGCCCGGCCCGACATGGGTGGGGTCTGCGGCTCCTGCCCAGCTGTCCTGCCACCCAGTTCTGCACATCGGGGTCCAGGGTCCCTGCCGCCCAGCCCCCTGCCCAGGGCTCCGCTCCTGGCCCCACTCTGTGGAGGGGTCTCTGGGCAGGAGATGCTGGGCATAGGGGTCTGTGGGGGTGGTTTGGGATTGGGGAAAGGGGGGGGTGCTGTGGTTCTCAACCTGTGGTGGCACCTTAAAGACGAACAGATTTATTTGGCCATAAACTTTCGTGGGTAAAAAAAACACTTCTTCCATGCATCTGAAGAAGTGGGTTTTTTACCCATGAAAGCTTATGCCCAAATAAATGTTAGTCTTTAAGGTGCCACCAGACTCCTCATTGTTTTTGTGGATACAGACTAACACAGCTACCCCTCTGATACTTGATACATACACAAATGAGTTAAAATCTTAAGTTCCAAGAGGCAATAGAAGCTTTCATAATAAGAAAGCTCTATATGTCCTTAGGGCTAACTCAGGCTAAGCAGCTGAGGATCTCTTGTTTATGCCTAGAAACCTTGCCCCTTAGAGTCCAGTCAGCATAAAGGATATGGTTTCTTCATGTTAGGGGTTTTATTTCCTTCTCCCTTGCACTCTGAGCTGCAAAGTTAGCTGATGGGAGTAATTCACTTGCATGACTCATCTGCATAGGGAAGAGGAGCAGAGAGCAATCAACAAAGTTTTTTGCCTTCTTGAATGTTCCACAATAGTTTGTCTGATGTTGATGGGTCTTCCCTGCTGGACAGGACATAACACCTTCTGTTGGAGACCAGCATTTCACACCAGTTCATGTCTCTCTCCTGCAGGGTGATCTATACAGTTACAGAGGCTTACAATACAAATGCTCCCATCTTATGATATGGGATACAGATATTATAAGGGAGATTAATGTGTGCAGCAACTTGCAGGCATTCATAAAGTCTAAAAAGAAAACATTCTTATAATTCTAATACCCATTTTAACAATACTAACACACAGCTGAGCCAGATTGATTCCTGCTATGTATTTGTCAGTATTCAACGGAGGCATGGGGACTTTGGCATCAGATGGCACCAGGTATGCCAGCATCACAAGGAGCCAGACCAAAACTGAGTCTGCAAGAGCAGAGACAAGCAGCTGCAGCAGATGCCAATACTGTCATCAGTGCCTGACATTCCTCTTCCCCTGTGCTGTTCCCTCCTGCCCCTTTCTCCACAGTCGCTCCATTTCAGGCTCACTGCTCATCTGGTTTCCTTAGTATTCGGAGTTTCTTTGGGTCAGAGGAAGCATAGTCTAGTGGGTGGAGCACTGGACTATGATTCAGGAAATCCCGCTCTGCCACTGACTTCCATGTGAGTAGTTCATTTCACCCCTCTGTTGCTTTGTTTCCCCTCCTACCCTTTGTTTGTCTAATCTATATAAAGTCTTTAGGGCAGGGAATGCCATTCATTATATGTTTGAACAGTGCCTACCACACTGAGTCCCCAACTTTGTTGCCTTTTAAGCACTACTGCAATATAAATATTTAATAATAATAATAGTCTGGATCTGGGTTTTGGTTTGAGTCCATTTCTAAGAACTGCACTGTCATTTAACTTAACATGCTATAAGCATTTTCAGATGCGATAGAGTCCTGGATGTAACTCAGCTCTGCAGCAGTTTACCACTGCTCTTAATAAACCAGGGTTAGTGATTTAGGCTTTCATGCCTCTGGTCCATCAGGACAGGACTTCGTCCTTCTGTGAGCAGCACAAAGAGAGACCCTGAACCTGCAGAAGGGTTTGATTAGGAAAAAACAGGCCTCATGTTCAGCAGGTGTCCAAGGATGCCATTGAAGCCTGAGTCTGGATTTGGGATTGGGCAGAATTTGGAAAGTGGTATCTCATGATTAAGACAGAAAACTGAGGCCATATACAAACTATGAAACATTGAGCAAACTATTTTCTTTCCTGATGGGGAAATTGCAAGCCAGGGCTGAGGTTTCCCTGAGTCTCAGGACCATGGTAATGAACATTAGAAAAGCCACTTTTTCTATGAAAGGAAGAAAGTATAGAACAGTAAGTACAGGTGTAAATCTCAGGCATTTAGCACTAGGTTTAGGCTCCAAAGGGAAATTAGATATTTAATAGGAGCCTAACGTTAGATATTGCCTTAATCAAACTGATCATAATGGAAAAGAACTTATGCAACTTGAGGACCGAAACCAGGACCCAGGGAGCAAGCAGAGAACCCTTTCTTCAAAGCATCCTGGGAGAACTCCAGAATGAAAGACAATGGATACCCTTCTTGAAGCTTATGGATGAAGGGATTCCACACACTGATGATGAGGGGGGCTGGAGGCCAGAGCCCTGCCTCCAATATCTTATCTTGTGAGTCCCCATCTGAGTCCTGTTCCCCCGGAGGTTGTCTTTGGGTACCCAGGCGATAGGACTTGGGAGCTGTCCTGATGGACTCTGGGTCTGGATGGAAAGGTGGGGGCCCAGGCTGCTGAAGCAGAGCACTGCTGCCCAGTTCAGAAATCTTCTGTCCCTACTTAGGCTTGCTGTGGTAGTTCCACAGAAGGCCACAATGTATGGTCATGGGGGACGGTGAACAGAAGGGGCACTTTCCGCCCTTATCCTCTTGCTTTTTCTGGGATTGAGTCTCCATTTTTCTCCCATGTTCTATGTTGTTCTGGAGCTCTGTTGAGACCTGCAAGTAAGACGGTTTCTCAGTAGAAAGGAACTTGCGGCAGCTACTTCCAGTGAGGCAGGAGAACAACCTGGGAAGCCGGCCTGCACACTGGACAGAGGAGGAACTAGGCACAAAAATCCAGTATCTAAAATCAGCTATTGCCTGCTTGACTCACCGATGAAGACTCACTCATTTGTCCAGTCTGGTGGCAGCCACATCATGGAAAGAAAAAATATTAAAACCTTACCTAGTTCCCCAAGTCAGTACAATATGCAGAGGTATCACAGCATAGACACCGAGGGAGGAGATATTACCTCTTTATACAGCGTTGAAGCTGAAATTGCACACAAATTACAGCATACACTTCTAGGCATCTCGATACCAGGAAAATATCAAACTGGAGGGAATTCAGAAAACAGCAACAAAAATCATGAAGGGGCAGGAGGCAATGACTTATGTGGAAAGATTAGAAGAACTAAAATCTAAATATTTACAGCTTGGCTTAGTGACAACTAAGGGGGAATATGAAGTGGCAGTCAGCTACAACTATTGGACGGCTGTAAACAACAATGAGGGATAAGAAATTTTTAGAGTGGGACAATAAATAAGAGTAATGGGAAGAAACCGAGCAAGAGAAAATTTAAAATGAATAATTTCCTACTTAGCTTAACAAAATCCTTATCCTAAGTAGACAGAAGCAGTATCTGGCACTTCACTGTGATGCTGCAACCGGAATTCAGTTTCTAGATTTAAAAAAATTATTTAAGGAATATCTCTGTCTGAAATTTTAATTCTAATGTAACATGCACAAATTTCTAATTAAGGGAAAACACCCACAGCCATCTTTTCCATCTGCTTTAACTTATTACTTCTAAGACGCATGATAAGTTAAAGTTGTAGTGCATGTTGAATTACATGGATAGATGCTGACTAAACAGAGAGATCAGCTAGTGAAGTGGAAACAGACCCAAAAGTAACAGTTGGGATGAAACATTTCTGTACAACACATGTGTCACTTCACTCTGCTTCAGCATTTGTCCAAATTGTTTTGTTGGAACTATTTTAACTGATTCCAACCAATTAAAACTCCCATCTCGTTTCAGAGCTTGCTTTAAATGGTTTCCTTTTACAACTCTGCACTGAAAAATTAACCCCCCCACCCACAAGTAGTAAAGTCTTGCCAGTAAAGTGTTAAAAATCATGAGAACCCTACCGTACCGAGAAATGAGAGAAGGCTTTTTTCATCTTCTGTGCTGCTATCCAGCCATTCAGCCACATCACCAGGAGATAGGAGACTCATTCTCCAGCCAGAAAACTTTTCCATACAGAACACAGTGACTGAACGAAGCAGGGAAGGAAGGGTGGGGATGAGTTGATGGCCTTGGGAGTCCAGCACTTAAGTTATTGACTACACTGACAAAATGAAACAGAAAGTGTGACCCTGCCCCTCTTAATTCTCTGTCAGACCATTTTGATAAAGGAGGCTGGGAGGGAGGGGGGCAGTAAGGAAGATTTGTGTTCCTTGTCCCTTTGTGCCTGATTTCAGCCCAAGCAGAAATACTAGAAAATGGGGAAGAGTGGGGAGAAAGCTTGTAATTAAAATGATGAAGTAGCAGAATAAGATATACGAGCAATTGAAATAAAAAGAAATGGATCCTAATGCTGAAGAAGCTCTAATTTTCAGCCAGCACAATAGTTAATCAGTTACGTATAACATATCACCATCACCCTAGTAAACAAAAATCAAATTCAGTAGCTTTTTTGGTGAAGAAAAGAAAGCTTAGAGGCAATTTAAAAAACCCATCACAGCTGGAGAACCTGCAGTCCCCTCTTCACCAGTCCCTTCCTGCTTCAGCTATTATAACAGCATCCCAGGCTTTCTCACAATGCATTTGTTGATGCAATGGCAGGTTGATCAATCTGTGAATAGGAAGCTCTCACCCCTCCCCTCTCCCCTCCTCCTGCATGGCGGCTGCATTGATCAACAATAATGGAATCTGTTTCTGACTGCCAACAGCAGCATTAAGAATATTAGAACAGCTCCTCTTCATCAGAATGAGAAGCAGCAATCAGAAGTCCTGCTGGACGATAGCCTCCCTAGTTAATAGCTCTCTTTCCACAGGGCAAATAAGAGGGTCAGTAGAAATGAGCTATGCTGGGGGTTCATAGGAGCCATCCACACTGCAATGGATTCAGTTTATTTACAAAAAAGAGAGCATAACAACTCTGCTCTGTCCAGACACCAAGACTGTCCTGCAGCACTACAAAGGGGACTTGCAGCATTGTGACTTTACAACAGAGGAAGGGGTCAGATCTAACTATACAGGATTTTTGGCATATGATTTATTCTGCACAAAATGCCATTTTACAGGTTTACACATGCACAAGCGAAGACAAGTCCTGATAAGTGAGGGACTCCTGGGCCCAACAAATTAAAAATGTCTTTGTCTTCAGGGATCAGGCTGATGCACTGATCAAACTGCAGCCTTTAAAGAGACAGGATCCCTTTGTTCATCATTCTCAGTAAACCTGTTTTTCATTTTAATTAACCTATCCCATTCCCAACAACTGCATTATTATTGGTCCCAATTACAAACTGCCTCTCTGCAACTAAGAGGAGGGAGGACTGAGCTGGGCCACTTGCTGACAATGGACTAAAACCAAACCAAACACAAACAAAAGCCACTAGATCAGCAAAGCAAAGAATAGGATCCCAGCCAGCAAGTGAAGAAGAAAAAGTGGTATCAAGGCCCAACAGAGAAGAAAATTCCAATTACCTAGGCATCCAGTAGCAAGTAGCCATCCTGGGGGATTGATAGCTCAGTGGTTTGAGCATTGGCCTGCTAAACCCAGGGTTGTGAGTTCAATCCTTGAGGGAGCCACTTGGGGATCTGGAGCAAAATCAGTACTTGGTCCTGCTAGTGAAGGCAGGGGGCTGGACTCGATGCCCTTTCAAGGTCCCTTCCAGTTCTAGGAGATGGGATATCTCCATTAAAAAAAAAGTTGTTTGTATGGGGCAAATATTTTCTTAAAAATCTATAAGCAAGGCAGATGCTACACTGAATCCAAATTAATGAAGGAACATGGTACAGTTCAAAAGTGAAATACCACAGAAGCATGTAAGGCTTAGCTGAGTGTCTCTCATAGACTCATAGAAAAGGTACTTGATCCTAATATGAAAATTAGGATATTTCCTGTGTTCTTGACAATTCTGTGATGGAAGGGCATGTGTGAGAGAAATATTAATTATTTGACAAACTGTGTTTTTCCACAAATTTCGGTTTTGTAATTTTGTAAAAAAGTTTTCTTTGCACATTTTAAAGGGAAACTGATGGCATGACTATTTGGACAGAGGATGGAATTAAACAGAGACTTAGTTAGAAAGGCTTATCTAGTCTGTTTCCACCCCTACATTGAGTAATACAGCATCGACATCTTACCTCCTTACTTCCCAGTTTTCTTGGGAAACTGAAATATGGTGCATACAAAAGTCTTCATATCCTCCGTTTGAAAATTGATTCATTTTAAAGGTTACTACAGCAATTGTTTACACAGGAAGTAATGTAGGGAAGTATTTATGCAATTTAGGTCCTTTTTATGTGATTCACACATAGTCTACACTACATGCTTACCTACATCGCTCAAGGCTGTGAAAAATTTCACTCACTATGCGATTTAGATAAGCTGACCTAAGCTCAGATGTAGAAACTATTAGGTCAACGAAAGAATTCTTCCACTAGCTACCGCCTCCCGGAGAGGTGCACTTATTACATGAATGAAAGAACCCTCTCCATCGCTGTAGTGAGTGTCTACAGCACAGCAGAGCAGCTGTGGCACTGTAGCATTTCCAGTGTAGACATATCCTGAGAAACTGGAGGCAGGAGGGACATCACCATGTGATAAGCCTGTTTGCTCTGGACCAGAAGTTGAAAGTATGTATGAGGGTAAAAAGGGTGAGGGTAAAAATCCTCTTAGGAGCATTGTAGTTATAAAAACACAATAATTGAAAAACCAGTTATTGTTAAACTCTACAGAACTGTTCAAAAGCATGGAAATTCACAGATCCATAGACCAAAAGGTCAGGAGGGACTGCTATGATCATCTAGTCTGACCTCCTGCATCACATGGGCCACAGAACCTCATCCAGTGACTCCTGCATTTAACTCACTACTTTTGGTTGAGCTAAAGCATATATCTTTTAGATAGACATCCTATCCTCACATAAAGACTTAAAAGGGATGGCAAATCTATCCATTCCCCTGCTAAGTTGCTCCAATGGTTAACTGCACTTACTATTTATAATTTATACCTTATTTCCAGTCTGAATTTGTTTAGCCTCAATTTCCAGCCACTGGATATTGTTATGACTTTGCATGCTAGACTGCAGAGCCCTCTATCAGAAATCTTCTCCCCGTTTAGGTACGTCTAGACTGTAAACAGTAACAAAGCTGCATAGCAACTGATTTACATTTTGAAGCTTCTCGATCGACAGTTTTGGTCTCCCTTTTATAGTCTGCCAGAGATAGAACACATGCTGTTAATAACTTCCTAAATATGCCTTCTTCATCTCAAAATGGGTCTTGTACTCTGGAGCTTGCCAAGAGCTGTCAAATAAGTCTTGTCTGAATATTCCAGGACAAACAGCTTTTGAGATAAGTTGCTGCAAAAAACATTAGAAGAATTTTCAAAACATGATTAATACTTATTTCCACCCTGAGACCTATGTTGCAAAAATAGTTCGTCTGGACTAAAGTAAATGTGGACAAAAAATGGTCTTCCAACCAGAGAGAGAGTATGCAGAATTTGAAATGGAAATGACCTTTAGTGAAATCTGAAAGTGTGTATGTGGGGAGGGAATGGGTTAACAAAAAAAACAGTGTTATTATGGGAAGCAAGTCTCCACCTTAATTATGGAAAGGCTATTGCTTCTCCAAAGTTAAAAGTGATAGTTATTTGGAGTGGTAGGTGGACAAAATTCAGTATTTCCATTAAACTATTTGATTTCAATTGTCCCGTTCCCAAATTTTGGAGTATTTCTCCATTTGAATGTGTGGAAGCCCATCCAGCAAAAAATTAAACTGAACTCCTGTAAAGCCCATATATTTTGCAAATTTCAAACCTCCTAAATAGCAGCTACAAATTATAAATCCATAATTAGTAACACTTTATATCATCATCAATGGATGAGCATCTACTACTTTTCACCTGTCAAAAGTGTCACCTCAAACTGTTATGGTTTTGAAACCTATGAAGCTAAGCATCTTTGCTACCCTATGGATTTAGAAGTCAACACCCATGATAAGTCCTGCTGCACAGAAGCAAGGGTGTTCATATTTTTATAAAGCAATTTAGTAAATGATCATTCATAATATATGCAAATACTGGAGCTTTGACAGCTTCTGATACAGATGCTATGTAAGCACAAAGTAGCAGTAGTATTATAAATCAAAACGTACTAATGTTCTATGTATGAGGCACTTACTGTATAAGAAAAGGAAAAATGGATCTGACTCACACAGCAGAGACGGTCTCTCTCATGGACTGACTGATAGGCTCTAATGTAGACACTAAGTGACTCCTTCACAGCAATGTAATTATACTCTGTACACTCAAGTCACTCTTATTAAAATGTTAAAGGTTACTTAAGTATTGGATGAAGGTAATGTATTTACAGACCTGGACCTGGAAGTAGGTGCAGGGTGGGCAGCCATAGTGCAACAATAGTACTTCACAATGTCCCACAAATGCATCTCATTCATGACCCAGAGGGTCCATCTCAAGAGTTAAAATGACTAGTTCATTCTCCATAACCACCAGTCCTTTGCTCCTCTGCAGAAGCTACCAACAAGATTGCCAGCAATGTGATATGATGTTTTTTTTATTAGGACTTATTTGTATTACAGTAGCATCTAGAGGCCCCAACCAAGATAAGATCAGGGCCCCACTGTGCTGGCCACTGCCCAAACAACTCCCTGCTCAGAAAAGCTTAAAACCCAAAAAGACATTGGGGGGGGGGGGGCAGGGAAAGAGATGAAATGACTTGCTCAAGGTCACACCACTAGTCAATGACACAGCCAGCAATTCCTGCTCCTCATTTGCCCATCAGATCATAGCAAAAGTTCATTAAGTCATTTTGCATGAGGCAAAATGCCATCAAACAGCAATGACTTTCCATCAGGACAGCCCTCCTCCAGATTTGAACAAGTGACCTGTCCCAAATTAAATATTTATTTTTCAAGATATCTAAACATTCCAGTTATAGAAGCAGAAGTCTCCACAGCCAGCCAACAACCCCAAGCTCAACTTCCACACTCAAATCATTCTATGTGCCCATCTATAAAGGAACTCTTATTGTGTTGAGAAATTGTGTTCTAATATAATAGCCTTCTGACCATGTTATAAGAAAGGTGGGACAAAATAGTTCTATATGTGTGCGTATGCACGCGTTGTGGAATCATGTTGAAGGGATTACACACTATAGCATTACATGGATAAACACAGAGTTCGCCTTCACTTACACACAAGCAAGATTAAATACCATTTCACGAAACGATAGTCTCCCAGTCATATCATAACATCCTGACAAGACAAATTGCTGTGCAGACTAACCTTTAGTAAGTATCCTATAGTTATGTAAATTTATACCAGGGAGAGAGACTTGCCTCAAGCTAGCCACATGTTTCCTCACAATACTGAAGCAATAAATGTATGACAGTACAGGGCCAAACCCCTTTTTCACCTAAGCCTGATTGAACAATCACATTCCTTCTTTAAACAACCCATTCTACAGCAAGCTAATAAGGCAAAACTGTTAATGACAAAATACAAACATGCCCAGCCATATTCTAGTTGTTTATTTTCAGAATGCTTTCTGAAGCTATTATTTTAATTCAGACAATGATCCATAGTAGTCTATCTCAGCAATTCTCAGCCCACTGCAAGATGACAACCTCTATGCAATACAGTGTTGCTGCAACAATATATTTTGCCACAGCGAGAGGTCCCGTAGTTTCCCGAACACAGCCGCCATCCCAAAGCTGATGGATATCAAAAACACTGAACTAGTGATCACTCACTCATGTGGAAAGAAGAAAACCGAAATCCCTAACTGATCATGATGAGAGCAGTAGGAAACACTGGTTTCAATAGGAACTGCCATCACTGACATCTTGTAAAGGCAAACAGGAGGAAAGGAGTGGTAGACCCCAAAATGAAGACAGATTTGGCCATTAGCTCTGAGGCCTTTTAGTGTTTATTAAAATAAGCAAAAGGCCACTTTACTTCTCTGACTGAGAGCATGCAATGTTTCTTAAATAATAAAAAGAATTCCTTGTGATTGTCTATCACTTCAGTAGCCTATTCCCTTAAACGATTCTGATAGAGCTAAAGGCAGGCAGCTGAGCAGTTGAAAGAGAACTTTAGACTAGATCCAGAGGTTGGCAGATTGGATTAAATTATACTAGTAAACTGATCTTGCCTGTTAGCTGGATGTTTACCCACTAAGATTATAGTCACAGTGCAGCAATTGCGCTTCAGATTTCCAAGGTACAGCTCCAAGAATTCTCTGTGGTAACTGAGTTGACACTTGCAGCCACTCTGCTCGGCTCACTACCGTACCACCACGTGCAGCTTTGCATATCCTGGCACTCTCCACCCCAGAATACATTGCACACAAAATTTTAGTGGAATGATATCTGGGGGGACATCGGGAAGGCTGCCAGAAATGGTGAGCCGCACCAAGTTGAGCACAAGGTGAGGGAGAGATCCTGGGGAGCATCCATTGGACAGTCATATAGAAAGAAAGAATCTGGCGTGAGTCTACCTGAAGATTGCAGGGACAATGAGTAACTGTCATCTTGCCACTTGAACCTCCTTGAATGGGAGCTGGAGAGGAAGACGAAGCCTTAGCATTAACTTTTTTCAGTACCTTTAACTGTGGTTCAAATTCAAAGATGGGCAAAGAGATTGGGGGTATTTATTTGTTGGACTGATAATATCTATAATTTTATACAAAAGTTAATAGAATCAAAAATTGGTAATAGAAAAAGTCACATTACCATAGGTCATCTAGTCAAATTTTCCCTCTATCCTTGTTCATTCACCTACTGCATAAACTTCATTTGGACCAGTAAACAGTTACACTTGTAACAGTAATCAAGAGCTCTGTGAATAGTATTTCTAGCAGTGAAGATTCCTAGATTTTCGTAAGTGGCTCGCTGATGAAGCACCCTGCATATTATTTTCTTTCTTCGTTGCGCAAAATAATCGCATTTCCACGCTGGATGTGGCCCGAGGCCTCCTCTTAGCAGAATCCGTCAGTTGCACTAAATTATGCATTTAGCAGTTTGGAAATCTGAGTGTCTATTATTAATTACCTTGAAAATATTTAAATTAATTTCACTGGAGCTAAGGGCCAACATATTATTTACTAAGCCATCCAATTTACATCATAGCTTTCCTAAGGAGATGTATGCCCCATGCAAGCAGACATTTTGTTTTAAATTGTAAATATCTAGCTAGGGTAAGTAGGATTGCCAGGCGTCCGGTTTTCGACCAGAACGCCCAGTCGAAAAGGGACCCTAGTGGCTCTGGTCAGCACCACTGACTGGGCCGTTAAGTCTGGTCAGCGGTGCAGCGGGGCTAAGGCACGCTCCCTGCCTGCCATGGCTCCGTTCAGCTCCCGGAAGCAGCAGCATGTCCCTGCAGCCCCTAGGTGTAGGGCAGCCAAAGGGCTCTGTGCTCTGGCCCTGCCCCAAGCACCGCTCCGCAGCTCCCACTGGACAGGAACCGTGGCCAATGGGAACTGTGGGGGTGGCGCCTGCGGATGGGGCAGCGTGCAGAGACGCCTGGCTGCGCCTCCGCGTAGGAGGGACATGATGCTGCTTCTGGGAGCTACCTGAGGTAAACACTGCCCAGAGCCTACTCCCCACAGCCCTTCCTGCGACCCAACCCTGATCCTCTTCCCGCCCTCCAAACTCCTTGGCCCTATCCCAGAGCACCCTCCTGCACCCCAAACCTCTCATCCCCAGCCCCATACCCCCAGCCAGAGCCCTCACCCCAACCCCCTGCACCCTAATTCCCTCATCCCTGGCCCCACACCAGAGCCTGCACCCCCAGCTGGAGCCCTCACCCCTCCCACACCCCAACCTCCTGCCTCAGCCCAGAGCCCCCTCCCATACTCCAAACCCCTTGGCTGCACCCCCCAGCCCAGAGCCCCCTCCTGCACCCCAAACTCATCCCTGGCGCCACCCCAGAACCCGCATCACCAGCCGGAGCCCTCACCTCCTCCCACATCCCAATCCAGAGCCCCCTCCCGCACCCTGAACTCCTCATTTCTGGCCGCACCCCCAGCCGGAGCCCTCACCCCCTGAGCCAGCCCGGTGAAAATGAGCGAGTGAGGGTGGGGAAGAGTGAGCGACAGAGGGAAGGGGGATGAGTGAGAGGGGCGAGGCCTCGGAGAAGGGCCGGAGCAGGGGCGGTGCAAGGGTGTTTGGTTTTGTGTGAGTAGAAAGTTGGCAACCCTAAGTGTAAGACACTTCAATAAGCATGCTAAGAGATATGAAGACTAATTTATTTCTGATGTCAGCCAACAGAATTTCTGAAAATGTGAGCCATCATTCACTAACAGCGACCCTTTTGTTCCAAGCATGTGTTTACAAATTGGGTGTCCCATATTGTTTCCTTTGTTAAACTTCCCATTGATCCCCCTAATCAAAAACATTGGCTGCTCAAATGAAGTAGCAAACCCTTGAAGAATCACGAGGAGCGATCTGAAAAAAACCCTTCCATGCAGACTGCATACAGATTGAAAAGAAAACTCTTCCTCAGAATAGTATTTTGAAACTGTGTTTAAAAGAGAAATGAGAAAAACAGTTCCCGCCCTCCAATCTGAAAAAGATTAACACTGAACTTTAGGGCCAAATTCTCCACAGACTAGAGTCGCAAGCTGCCTAAATCAAGACAGTATTTGCTATGTCAGTATGAAAGCAGGAGGAAAACTTATTTAAATATCTGACACTGGGAAGAACCCGAACAGCTTGTGTCACAAATGATATAACTTTGCAGAATTACAGTTTGTTCCAGCAGAAAGACACTTTTCTGCCTGTGGACTTTCAAGAAGATCCAATGATCAAACAAGGTGCAGCTTCTTCCCCCATGCCCAAAGATGATGAGGACAAAAATTATTAAAAACATTCCAGGTCTTCTAAGAAAAAATGTTTTGAAGTTACCCAGCGGCTTCATAGCCTCAATCCAAGAAGCTATCCAAAGGGCAACCTTGCTTTCTTCACTTCGTATTAAAATTCATTTCTACTTGGCATATTGACTACTTGCTATTGTGTGGTATGAGCGGAAGGAAATTAGTTTTTGCTTCGTGTAAGTAATAATCCCATAATTTCAAGCTTCTCTTTGCATTAACGTCACTAACTGACGACAACTGCCACCTTTCTAGTTTAAGGAGATTGAAAGGCAAACGCAAGTTACCATTATAGAACAGAACAACCCCCTCTCCCTGTTAGTGACTGAGGATACATCTATATGAGGAGGAAAAAAAAACATCATGGCAGCAAAGTCTTAGGGCCTGGTCAACTGACTCAGGCTTGTGCTATCGAGCTAAAAACAGCAGTGTAGACGTTTTTGCTCATGCTGGAGCTCGGGCTCTGAAGCCTGGCAAGGGAGGCCCTAACTCTAACTTGAGTTGAGCTCCAACCTGAGTGGGAACATCTACACTGCTATTTTTAGCCCTGTAGTGTGAGCCCTAATCAGTTGACCCAGGCTCTGAGACTCAATTTTGCAGCGTAGACACACACCAAGATCGTCAATCTAGCTTTCCAAATAGGGGTGGCTCAACTACAACTAACTTTAGTGGCAATGATTGCCACAGTTAGCTGTGTGAAGGGATCACTGTGTGCAGAGAATGTCTAAGAGAAGCCAAATGGTTGAAGCACCCGCAGGGGCACATGAGAATACTCTTGAATGCTAAGATATAGAAACACTGATCTATATCATCCTAAAGTGCTTTCACTTTTTAGCCATTCAAATTGGTTTTTAAAGGTTTTTTTGTCTGTTGGGGGTGGGAGAAGAACGGAGGCCGATTTCTTTAGAAGTTCCTTGGTCCACTTTGTTTAAAAATGTCTCAGCCACTTAGAAGAGACTAACAGTTAATTTATTGGACATCATATTGTAATGATAAAATAGAAAATAAAGTCTGTCTAATTATTTCCAGACCGCTATGTAATCATTGGGAATTTGTACAGTACACCGGAGTAGGCAATCTGACAAGTTATTCTGGTCCTTGAGGACATCTGCTTGATCCCTGGCAGTGGAAGCTGCTGACTTACTCTGAACTGTCAAAGGAGAAAACAATCAGAGCAAGGTTTCTGAAGAAAGGACAGCTTGCACTGAGTTCATCTCCAAGTTCCTACTGGTGCTGCAAGCTATTTCTCCCATTTAATACAATCACACATACGGAAGTGGAAAAACCTTCCTTCCTACCTATTCTGCAGCATAAAAACGTTTCAGAGAACTTAGTGTAAACGCAGGCTCACCTTATCCAGATTTGGAAAAAGAATTTAAGTTTAAAAACTAAGCCAGTTTTGTCTGAATACTTCCTTTGTCCAGGGCGGTTTCTACTGGCAGTACCACTAACCTGCTGTGTAAGTTTGGGCACATAATTTCCCCTCCCTCTATTTCCCCTCCCACCCTTTGACTGTTTTATCTATTTAGATTGTAAATTCTCTCTGGGACAGGAACACAGTCACATCGCAAGTCTGAACAACGCCTAGCACAATGTGACCACAATCTTGGTCGGGGCCTTTAGGGCCTACCATAATCCTACTAATAAAGTGTTTCAAATCTGATGGAGGTGTCATGACCCTTTATAAAATAGTGCCCCCAACTGACTAGACATCCCTGCCACTCTCCATTGTTCCTGTCACCATTGGGTTACTGCACAAACTTCTTTTTGATACCACAATGCTCTAACAGGCACCTAGTCATAGCGCAGAGCCCTGAGATTCTCCAAAAAGAATCCAGTTCATTTCAAAAGACCACTCACTCATTGCACCTTTCCCTATTTCTCCTCCTCTCATGAAACCTTCATGAAATTGTTTAGTGATCCCAGAAAGGTCCACAGTTTTGAAAAAAAATTAATAACTTGGTGGAAAGAGACTTTAATATGGTTTCTAATAATTCAATATGCCCATCTCGGTGTAACAAGGATAGTATACACACAGCACCCCTTATGGCTTAAAGGCACACAGTGAACCATATCCTGTTATATGTGGAATTCTGGTTGGCTTAAAAAGAAGTCACATTCCATATTCTCAAGGGTTCTATGCTGAATCATACTACATTTTAAGAATTATCAGTCACATCACCCAGGAACACCACCACAGTTCAGTATTATCTCACAATTGAACAAATTTTACCCTGTGAGCACCTTGCCCTTTTCAAGCAAGCCTGAGAACTACGTAACACTGGCTTTATGCAATACCCCCACAACAAGTTTATCTTGCTGGCTTTATTCGGAACAAGATAAATGCCTAGGATTCTCTAACAGAACAGGGTTTGGCATGTTGTGTCAATTCATGCAGACAGCTTACTTAGAAGGCCAATTAACTGGCATAAAAAAACGTAACTGCCTCTGTCCATTTGGTTTAGGGCAGGTGGAAGATCTATGCCATTATTTATTACATTGTCATTTGAGGTCAAAATGGCTTTCCATATTTTTATCCCAGGTTCCTTTTTCTTGACCTCTCAGAAAACAGAATATTTGTTAGGCGCTGATAGTGTATCTGTAATCCAAGCAGTTGACCTATTTGCTTGGTCAGCCGTTAAAATAAGGAAAAGGCAAGTCGCATGGTGATCATATGTAGATTACTGGAGTATGTCTTTTTAAATCTGTACTTATGAGTATTTTAATATTTTATAACTTTGGATTTAATTTTTAAGTTTTATTGTAATACTTTTTGTCTTCTGCTCTTTGGCACAAGGCTACGCTGATATTAATAAAATTCTAACCCATGCACTTGCACATTGTCCTGTGGTAAGAGCTACTGTGGTACTAGAAAATGTGAAAGAGCAGGTCAAGCCTCATTGCAACAGGACGGCCCTTCTTTCTCTTGTATCCAAATAACACAGCCAACTGCTTCCCATACACTGTAAAGAGCCATCTGCGCGTAAAGGCAGATCATTTTGACAGCAGCTTTCCTGAACAGTTCTTTCATTAGAATTGTGCTGCTTCTCCCCTGCTCAGGAAGCTCCAAAAGAAATGTAAAGAACATCAGCTAAATTTAGGGACCACAAAAAACATCTGGATACGAATGTCCTCTGCCTCCACCTTCTGGAGCTCCTAGCACTACTGAACCTATTCCTTTTAATTCAGCTCTTATAATAATAGGTTAGTGATGTGATAAAAGGCCTCAGAAAAGGCTGGAAATTCCCCTTTCAACCACCTTCCTCTGATCATCCATATGAAACTAGGCAGGGAGCATGAACTCTACTGTAAGCCTCCCCTGTTAGCTGGTTATGAGATTTTTTGTTTTGTTTTGTTTTAAGGAATCCACACTTATATGAAAAAATAAACGTAGAATGTTTTCATTCTCTAACCACAAGCAGCTGCTGGATATTATTCGTCACACTGGCTAAGGGTGACACAATGCAAAGTTACTTTGCCTGAGCGAACTAGCAGTTCTGTCTCTAGTGAAGCGGTTAAACAGGAAATAACTGAATGACCGCTCTCTAATCAATACGCGTTAAAAGACAACTCCAAGGTGGTCAACATTTTATTCCGAGATTTCAGTGCTTGGCTTCATACAATACTTACTGATTTTTGTAGTCAGTGGCACATGTCTAAAAATATCGAACACCACAAAATCTGAAGGTTTCCAGCTTACTATCTTATGACAATACATTTTAAAGCACAGGTTGCCAGAAAAGCAAAACAGCAGTAGGAAAATTTACTCTTTTGAAAAAGCCTCTTGCTTGTGTGAACCACCTGTGGGGTTTCCTGAATACCTTTGATTTATCATCTCTTCCTGGTGAACAGGAAGCTAGGTTTGCAAAATTTTATATCGACTCCAACATACAGTGCCAGCTGCAACTAGCACATTAAGAATGTCACTCAATGTGTTCTTAAAAAGAAAGTAAAGCACATTTGCCCTTATCCATAAATCTAATTTTACGTGGAAGGTTGCTCTTCCTGAGTTATCCTAATTATGTAAGGGTTTTTAGAGAGGAGTTGGGTTTTTTCCTTTAATCTAAGAATTCACATAGCAAGCAACTATTTTAAATATTAAAACTAGTTATGTTAATGTCCTGGTTCTTGACATCTCTTCTCCCACATGGGGTCTCAGAGGGATACTACTGCCCTTGGTTTCTGCACTGGTGAAAGATAGATACCCACGTTGCCCTCTCCCTTGTGCTTTCATCCTGTCAGGTGAAACACATGTGAACATCTCTGGGGAAAATAGCAGCTGTGTACAACACTGATAAAGTAATGCAAAAAGTATGTATACAGTAGGCACCAAGGAAAGGCTGAAAAGCAAGGCTTTAGTTCTTAACTACATGCATAGTTACATTTCTAACACAATACCTGTTCTCCTCTCATCCAGTCAAACCTCAATGGAATACAGTGATACGTTTCCAGACTTGTGTGGTTAATATCATGAGGGATCTTACCTGTGAACTGCATTCTGTGATGCTCCTAGTGCCTCTACCATAATCCTGCCAGCATAACAGCCAGAAAACTCTGTGCATTCTCCTCGCTCGCTCTCTATTTTCTCTGCCTCAGACAGTTTGGAATGCAGAAAAGCTAGAGCCAAAGCCAGTCAAACCCAAGCCTGTCTACCAGCTCCTTGGCTTCAGTTAAACAATAGCTGCCCCTCACTTGCTTTCCTTCTCTTGCAGCATTCGGGCACGTGCAGTCTCCCATATTAACAGCTAACAATCTACCAGGGACGTGTAGACACTTCATTTTCCTGTCCTATGGGGGATGGAGGGAGGGTGGGTGGAGTGAGAGTGACAATGAGCACACAGGGCTGGGGGGTGGGGGGAGGAGAGAGAGAGAGAGAGAGAGAGAGAGAGAATCTGCTGTTAAATAACAGATGTATTAAACTAATGAAAGCCACTGGATCCAAGCAGATGTCTCAAAAATCTATACATCTAAAATCAATTATATAAAAACTAACTAAGAAGAGCTGACTTCAGAGGCTGCTATCACAAACTGTCCAAAGTATTACAAACTAGGTCGACATCAAGAAAGTACAATCCCAAATCAAACAGGGGAGCAAAGAGCTCACCTGCTGCCACTTTAAGTGCCAGTGTCATAAAATTGTGTTTTATATTTAAAGATACTACTACCGCCAGCTACCTCTACATCTCAGGAAAATATACAACTCTCAACAAACCCTGATGATTTTCTCAAACAAACAATGCACATTTTATCTCCTTGGATACTGAACTGGGATTGCTTTTTATTCAGGGTGTGATTTCTGGCTTTTGAAAGAGAAATAGTGAAGTCCGAAATAAAAGATCTTTCCTTGCTATCTTTTTTGTTTATTTTAAAATTGCAGAGTTTGATTTCTAGGTACAGCAGCATTACCCTAGAACAGAGAACGAAAGCTGCTCTTTAACATGCAGAGAAAGAAAGGGGAAAACACACATTCCAGTTCCTGCTACTGGCATGATGCCTTTAACGCATTATAATGCCACTGCTGAGGATAGCACGTCAAGTTTGATCAATTTAAAAATCCACAGTTTGATTCCCAGCAGATCCCACCTGCCAGTCTGGGCACCAGAGCAGAAGAGAATAGACATGAGAGAAACACAAAATCACTTAGCCTATTGCTACAATTTAATGAACAGCCGATAGTAAACAGACCACATGCTCTTTCCCACCTTCTGTAGTTTGTTCAAAGTTTTTCCTGTTTTGTTCATTTGTTTGTAACATGATCTCTTCTTCCTTTTTAATTCCTCTCTCCTTAGTGACATGTCTCTTCCTTTTCTCTGTGTTACTTCTGTTTCAGATAAGCTTCTGTTCTTTCTCCTCTTATGCAACAACCCCCACGCCCTGGCAATTTTTTCCCAGTAGGAATAGAAGCTTTGATGACCCCACCCCCTGCTAAGGCTCACATGAGAAATATGTATGAAAGCCACAGGATAGTTCTTGGGAGAGAAACGTGCTGACAGTGTGCTCAGACAAAATTGATTGTGGAATGAAAAATAATATCATCCCCACCTGATGTTCTAAAATGAAGTAAAAAATTAAAGCCAACTACCACACACAGAAACCAAGAACTAGGTACATGGTTCATGCTAGTACAGGCCTTTAGGTTAAAAAACCCCCCGACACTAACAATGGTATAAAAAAGTAAACAAGCCCATCTATACAGAGATTAATTTGACCTGGTTCTAGAAATACTTAACTATTGGGGAAGTGGAAGGACAGGACAATCTCAGTTTAATAGGATTCCTTAGAAAAGCAATTTGTGAACTAACAGTAATCTCCCTCCCTCCCTCTTTCTCCACACGTGTCCCCACTAAAATGAACAGTTTGATAATGACATAGCAAGTTTTATCCTGAAGGATCCCAAAACACTTTACAAACTGCATCTTCAGCATGACAGAAATGCAGCTATGTCTGGGGTGCAGAGCAACAGACAACAACTGGTGCATACAACACTGTACAACAGCAAGAAGGGAACAATAAAGCCTAGAGCACTGGGATAAATCCATGTTCTTCTTTAAAGAGCCATCAGAATTTTAATATTTATGTAGACAGGCCATGGGCTTTTAAGGTCTCATCCAGTTACATTTCCAGTTCTTGCTTTACATCATTCAGGAATCCTCCATTTCAGCCTGGTTAGAAACAGAGGGCTTACACTCCAGTCCCAGTTGTGAAAATGGGTTAATATCCCCGAGACCATGGGTTGGCTGTTCTGTAAATGGAAGTGTTTTCTAGGGACCTGATGAGTTGTCAGATCTGGCTTTGTCAGCCACGATCCTGCTATACCTGCCATGAAGAAATTTAGATTCTTGAAATGCCAAAGGAACGGTCTGATTCTACTTAAAGGAAATAGACCCCCAAGTATGTAGTGAGGATTGCTGTATTGGAGGAGGGATTAACTATACACAGCTACTTGGAGTGTTTTAAAACTCTACCCAATTCCAGTGAAAGAAAATGGCAAGAATAAAGTATACTAGTAAGATTGAATTTAAGCCAAATATAAAAAAGAAGAGTAAACCTTGTTTCAAAGACTGAAGAAGCACAGTATATTAAGTTCCCTATACACGTTAAAATATTTCTTTAAACATCCACAGTGAAATTGCTAAGCTCTGTCTCAAACAGATTTCTTTTCTATTTAACTTTAAGATTCTTAATAGATTGACAGCCCTCTCCCATTGTGCCATTATCTAAAAGCCTTCTCAAGGCTGATATCAGGTAGAGCAGGAAAGGAACCATAAGTGGTGATTGATGTATAAGCAGGGAGAGTGCTTAGGGGAAGAGGGAGCAAATGGGGTATCCAAGCAGTCTGTTGCAGGAACTTGAAATGCAATCTGCAAAGTCCTTGTAACAAGCTCTCTCTCATCCAAGGATCATGAAGGTATCTGACATTTACACAAAACAACCCAGTGATTGATGGTGTGACCCACGTGAATTTGGACTATGGCATTGGGTTTTGCCTTTTTGTTGAAATTCCCATTTTGCCAATCTCCTAGAGAATGCTGGGAACTCCCAAATGTGGAGGAAAAAAATTGATATCATTATGCACCAAACTAGCTTTCTGCAGGACAGTGCCTTGAATTGCCCCCAAACTTCCCTTAAAGATGCACTTTATTTAACGCTGTTTTTGCATGCAGGCATATTCAGGAAAAAGAGGCATCCAAAAATAGGCATTTAAGTGCTACCAGCCCATCTGCTATCTCTTTAGTGCTTTCACTCATTTTTCTATCACAGCCATTGCTAAAGCCAGTCATTGCAAGTGACCCCTTTGGTTTCAAAGAATTCTGATTTCTCTTTCTATGACAGGGCTTGAGAAATCCACTTTTCCACTCACCGGCAGCCAGCGCCCCTTAGCAACTTCGGGGGCACTAACAATTTCTGGAGAATATACGCTTTCAATGGATTCAGTTAAGGTTGTACTCTTTATGACTGTGAAAATAACATTCCAAATTTGAACAGAGGGTTGTCTGCCTAGGTTCGCACACTAACAGCTTCAGTGCCTCTGCTGCTGCTCACAGCTTTTCCAAATCAGTGGCAGTGACCTCACTAACACTGTGGACAGTTTCACAGCTTCTATTCAGAACCCTAAAGGCAGCAAATGAAATTTTCAAGAATTGTGTCAATTTTGTGTTGCTTGAGAGAGCCAAGAGCAGCAGCAGAGAAAAGGCACTGGAGCTATTCACAGGGCAACAAAAGCAGGGAGAGTGCAGGAGAGACCGCCTCCCATCACAGCATTCAGAAGCCACAGGGAGAAGGGTAGAGAAGTAGCAGAAAGCCTCCTCATACGCAGCCTTCAGAAGACTCCACATAGGGAAGAAGAGATTAAAAGAGATCCTCCTCCTCTCCAACAGCTAGAGGGCTTGGAGCTTCAAATTTCACACACACGTACTAGCCAGAGTGATATGAAAAATGAAGTCTCAAATATGATCGTAGGTCCTGGCAGTAAGTCCAGCTCTCTCCCCCTTCCCGGGAGCCTATGGTAGCAGGAAGGCTAGGTTTAACATCAGGGTGTTGCCTATCAGTTTTTCTAGTGGAACACACTAACTCATCTTTCATATATATCTCTGACTAGCAGTGTCTGGTATATTTTTAATGGATCAAGCTGTCTTCTACTTTTAAAATATACTGTGAAAAACGTGTCATGTCAGGAGGTGCAGCATTTGCTTACTGGTGCATTTCCTTGGGCAGCTGTCATACCACCAATACACACTCTAATCTGGCTTTGTTGCTTATATCTAATCTATAACCCACATGCATGTACTGGTCAGGATGCCTTCCAACCCATGATTCTCAGTTATCATGACACAATGTGGAGCCTCTTCTTCCCACAACATTCCTGACAGTCCATGGCCTGGGAAATAACAGCATTTTCTCTGTCTGGAATTATTCAAATTTAGCATTCACCCACTTGCTCAGAAATGTCATGCAAAGCTGCGGCTCGTTCTTAGAGCCTTCTTGGTATGTTTCACGAATAACAGGAACAGAGATATCCTCTGATATTTTGAGACTCCCTAAAGCCAGCCAAAGATGCCCATTAATACTGTCCTTTAGCTCGTGGTCACAAAAGCGGGTCTCTTACCCAACTGGCACAGTGAGACCCAGAGCACTAGTCAAAAGGTGACCCTCACATCAGATTTCAAAAAAAACAAAACTTCCTCTAGACCTTTCCAAATGGAAGAGAATTAGCTGCAATGTGCCACCCTTGCAAGTGATACAAAGAGAGTGGCAGGGAGGAAAAGAAAGTTACAAAGCAGAAATTTTCAGTGGCCCGTCTGGTCTTGACTTCATCAGTACCACCGGCAGATACCTCTGTCAAAAATGTGAATGTTCTTCAAATGTAAATATTTGCAGTGACCTCTAAGACCAAAACGAATAAATGCTTCCATCTTTCACTGGGTAATACACAGATGAAGAAGTCTCAGATATGCATCAATAATTATCAGCCTGCAGCCTGAAGCACTTTATTGGACATTGAGTTGGATCTTAATGGATACTAATCACCACTAGAACATACAGACCTGCCCATCTCCAAGGCTTCTTTTGGGAGTCAGGGATTTGCATGTGACATAAAGGTGCCTGTTAGGAAAGAGATGAACTCCAATGGAGCTCAATAACCCACTTTCCCTCAGTGGCTTTATTATTTTTCTTTTAAACAAATTATCTCTCTGCTGTGCTGTTGAAACACATTTTTGTCTACTTTGCTGACATAATCAGAGCAAGTATAATTCCTTCCTCTTCCCCTGCAGTATAAAAGAGTCATCAGTTAGAGTAAAGGTAACAAGTTATCAAAATAGCCTATATTCTTGCTGGAATAAGTCCAGTTCAGTATCTGAGGCTAGGTCTACACTATACACTTACATCAGCATAACTACGTCACCCAACCCAAGCCCACACATCTACACTTTTTTTTTTTAGCCCCGTAGCATGACCCTGAATCAGCTGACCCAGGCTCTGAGACTTGCTATTGCGGGTCTTTTTTACTGTGTCGATATATCCTTAGTCTCCAGAATAGTTAGTATTAGGCAAATTTTTCAAGCTCTATTTATAAAAAGATCACAAAGGCGTCCTAACTGAATGTAGTGGAAATGGATGGGCTACTAATCCATGGCATCTAGCACAGGATAGGGAACTTAAGGCTTTGTCTATAATAGATAAGTGCACCAATGTAATGAAATAAATTTTAAAATCAGTTTAGTTAAATTGGTGCAATAGCTATAATTAATGCACTTAAACCAATTAAACCCATACTTGCATTGGTAAGTTATCAATTTAGCTAAATTGATATCAGCAATGGTTAAAAAGGTGTAAGTACTGTAGAACCCTGTTTAGCTGACCCTCCATTATCCGGCTCTCAGCGCACACAGGTCCAGAAGTGGGTGAACACTCCTGTGGCCACTAGATGGCGCTGAAGCCTCGCACTTTCCCATTCTCCTGATTATCTGAATTTTTGATTAATCGATCTGCCCCCGGTCAGACTCCCATTTAGATTGGATAAATGGGGTTCTGTAGTAGGTCTACATTAGGGGTTTGAACTAGTTCAATTACACTGATTTTTAAATCAATTTAGTTAACAAGTTAAGCCTGGTCTATACTGGAAAAGTTAAGACAAGGGTAGGTGTCATCCTTGGGACAAGAGATCTGCATAAAAGGTGACATTTACAGTTAGTTTTCCATCAGGTGTCATGCTATTCATTGTCAAAAAACTCCATAAGTGTGCACAAACTAGGTAAATATAAGCAGGCTTCTGAAGCAAGAGCAAGCAACATAAATACAGAAAAATATGCACAAAATTGAACAAGTCACAGCAAATTTATGCCTGATGCAGAGGGTTGTATATATCAGAGGAACCCTGAACAGTAAAAATATGGCTCAGCAAGGTAAGAGCTTTCTTCAGATTTAAACAGTAGCTTGTTTACAGAACAGGCCAAAAACCTGCCCATCCCAAGGAGACATGCAGCTTCCCTCTCTTGGAACTAACATCTCTGTTTCTCACTGTAGATGCAAGACAAACACTGGCCACTCTTATAAACTTTACAATCTTTTACAGGGACTTCTTTCAGAAAGGTGTAGTAACACATTTCCAAGACCCCTCCCCCTCACCCCACAGATTATGTGCACAGCATATCAAAGTGTTAAGATTATGTATTCATATTACCATTAATTCCTGTTCTACTGAGATTTAAGTTTTAACCAGATAAATTTGCTCCCTGCTATAATCTGGCATTTGGTGTATAAGGATTGTGGCCGCAGCATTTAAAAACAAACAAACAAGTCATCTGCCTTTACTTAAATTATATTGGAGGAAAAAAAACAGAAGCTTAGCAATTTTCTATATATGAATAGCTCCAAATGCCAGAGGGGATGTCTGAGAGGTCTAAGTATCATGTTTAAAATATAAAGCCTCCTTGAAGGCACAGTTCTAATCCTTGCATGGTTACCTCAGTTCTTCATCATTCTGAGGCAGGCAAACTGCATTCTGTACAGTTTAGGTTTCAAATGAGACTTGAGGGGAAAAAACCAAAAAGTCTTGTCTCTTTCTGCAGACCCCAACAATATCAGGACACATTTTGCATCAGACAAGAGCTGGCCTTGTGCTGCACAGCAATTTCATACTGCCATCTATACCAAGAGTTACTGCGTTTCAATGGAATATAATTTGTAAAGCATTTTGGGACTAAAAGGTGCTATACAAATTTAATATTTTCTAAAAGCAATAAGAAATTATAAATAAAAAGTCAATAAGGTTTAATTAACTTCCCTGTAAATAACTGCAGTTCAACTACTTGCAGCTAATAATCACAGCAATAGATGACAGTGAATCAGTGCACCTGACTTTCACACTTGGATTCAAATATGCGCTACATCAAAAGTTGGGTGCTCTGTCTAGGCTTCAGCAGACCCTTGTTTGTGTCATTAAACTAACCTCGGAGTTTTGCAGTCTCAGCTCCTGAAAGGTTTATGCATTGTGGAGTGTTACTAACATTGTTGCAGGTCAGAACCGAAGTGCAATAGGAAAGCCTTGTGGCTATATTTGCACAATACCTTTCTGCCGTATATGTGGTTCTAGTCAATTCTCTCAGTTCAGTATTGTTAAAATTCACACACAGAAATGTAGTATTGTGCTTAATGCATTGATTTCATTAGAACTTATATTGCATCTATTGGAGATCTCTCAATCCAGGCTTACTACATTTTTGGCATATAAGGTTTGTTTTACATACACACTTACAAGATGCTAATTAAAAAAAAGAAATACCAAAAAGTCCATGCTTTCTCGTTCTCTCTCTCACATGCACACGCCAATTTGACAGAACCAAAGCTGAAGCTCCCATTTTTTACTGCCCCAACCAGACACTTTGTTAGCTGACAGGAGATGGACATTTTGCACATGCCAACAAGGCACAGAAGGACAATTCTGTTAGGAAAAGTCTTTCATCAAGACAGAATATTCGTGGAATATAGACATGGGGAGCTGTATGCTGCAACTCCCCACCTTCACTTTCAAACGGATATTCCTCACAGGCAAAGTCCGCTTCAGCATATTGTCCAGTTAGAAGGCATGATAAGCCTATTTCTTCAAAACATCTGCCCCTTTCTTAAGTATGCCATTAGCTCAATGCACAGATTTAACCCAAACTGGTGCATTGCAGATTCCTTCACTGACCAGGTCACAAACAGCACTTCTTTTAAAACTGAGGGTTTTTTCCAGTCATGAAAGAAGTTGTATTCCTTTATCATGTAATCATTCAAGATACTTTATTGCACAGAAAGGACTGCTACAGACTGGTTCACACAGTAAATCTATTGTCTAAACAGGTTTATTTCTCCATCACAGAAAGTATTCATCTCATCTGGAAAATGCAAACAGCAAGGCTCGGTTCTGATCATTACAGGTACAGAGAATATTATGAATGGAGAACAGCAGTTACAGAATTAATCCTAAACATCATTCTTTAGTTACTGTTCTCTCCTGCCAAGTTTTTTACCTGAAGGAAGAGCATGGACTGTGTGTTTCCTTGGTGCAATCATCCTCCAGCTAGAAGTGCTGAGCAGCAGCTTGCAGAAACTGATGGTGGAGGCACATTCCAAGGAGCAATCAAATGAAGTATTACTTAACTAATGTTCTGTTGCTCACACCATTTCCAAGCCCCTGGACACATTCTTTCAAATAGTATTGAGACAGGATTTCTGGATTTCCTGATAGTATTTTCACCTGATTCAGTACCGGATCTGGCACCAAAACAGACTGGTGCCTCATTTTTACCACTTCTCCCCTTGCACGGTGGATCAGGTGAAAGTAGAATTTTCACTGTTAAAACGAGTTCCACTCTGAGTAATTCACGTATGAAAACATCACTAGCTCAGAAAGGATGAATTTAAAAAATCCATCCACTGTGTGTGCTCTTGGGTGCTTGAGCTGGGGGACAAGGAGTTAAATATAAAGTCTGAATGAAAAAATATTAGCTTCGGTAGATTTCACACTTTTGGTTTTTCTGGGTCCTCTGTTTGGGGGCTAAGACCAAAAATTTTAGCTCTAGTATGATGAGGCAGACACCTTGATTAAGGACCTCAAATTAGCTTAGTTTTCATAAATGCCAAACATCCATTCCTTCTGGTTGCATCAATGGTAACTGCAGGTGTTTGGTCTAACTTTAAGTAATCAAGTTTGAAAATTCTGGCTACGGGATCTGCCTGGGACCCTGGAGTCTAGCGGGTCAGGTGACCTGGGCTCTAATCCTGGTTCTGACATTAACATTGCTTGATTTGGGCACATCAGATAGTTCAGCCTCAGTTTCCCCATCTATAGTACAGGGGCAATGATATTTAATAACTTAATAGGAACACTGTGAGGGGTATTTAGAACCCCATGTCTACTGCAATGGGACAACGCATCGGCGCAAATGACGACATGACATCTTTTTGATACGCTGTGATGCAAGGCTCTTTGCACTACATAAATCCACAGAAATTGCCATTTTTCCATCCTCTTCACACTGCTTAGCTTGTCCACCTGCCAATTTTGCCTTCCTTATCCATATCAGTTTTCCTGTTTTCTCCCCACAGGAGTTCAGTAGGTCTCCTGCACCTGCTCTCACCCTACTGCTTATAAGAGAGGGCGCAAGGGGCAGGGAGAGGGAGATCCTTCACAACCAAGGATCTTCCCACAGACAGGGCAGCAGAAAGGGCTGAAGCACTGTCTAAGGAACTGTGTAAGGGGATGGGGGGACCCATTATGCAGAACTCCTCCCTTCTATAGGAATGGAACCCTGCTCCTGGGTAGCTTAGCTGCAAAACAGGGGAAGATAATTATTCCGATTGTTTATATTATGGTAATCCCGAGAAGCCTTTATTAATGCTCCACTGTGCTAGGCACTGTACACATAAACAAGACAGCTCCTGCTCCACAACACACACACACACACACACAAACACTCTCTCTCTCTCTCACAATAGGTGGGCAAATGTCACATATAAGACAACAATGGTGGGGTTCGGGAGAGAGACAGGGTAAAAGGTGAAGCCACCACAACAGGCACCAGTATCAACACCAAATGCCTAACCATTGTAGAGATATTTGTAGGCATCACAACACAGGTGAGATTTATGGAGGGATCTGGAGGACAGCAATGCTCATTTTTGGGAGGATCTCCTCCAAAAGGGATAGAATGGGTGAAAGCACAAAGGTGCTTGAATGGGTGGGAAAGGCTAACAGAGGTGGGCAGGGAGGAGATGGGAATTAACAGCTCAGTAATGTGCAAGAGTTGACAGGTCTGGCAGGGCTGCATCACAGAGCGACTTAAAGTTAAAGATCAATAGTCTAATTGACAAGGCGGTGAAAGGAAATCCAATGCAGGAACTCAGAGTGAGGAAGCTAGCTGCTATGTGGAGCTCCTAAGCCTTCCAGCAGTGGCAGTCTCAGTCCGCCAGACTTAGTCTGTCCCTGCAAGCCTCTGATTGCTTCCCCCAGCACAGTGTTTCAGCCCTCCACACATGGGCATAGCCATTGCTCACCCAGCCAGCCACACAGAACAATAAGCTCCCCTCCTGCAGAAATGGACCGTCATTTCCTTGACTTCAGATCTATGAGGGAGGGGTAGGCACTTGCTATGCAGAACTGCTAGTGCAGGATCTCCTGATGAGCATTTAGCTTACTTGCCCCAGGACCCCTTATGATTTGTGGCCATTCTGTCCCCCCATCCCCTCCCTTCAACAAATTTAATATTTTAATTGTGTGGTGAACTGTTTGAATTTTATTGCCAAGGATGGGGAGGTGCAGCATACAGCTCCCCATTAATCTTATGTATACTGAATGATTTCCCAACTAGCTAATGTTGCTGCATAATTCTCATTGACTGCAACAGAATGTAAGCATGTGCTTAAAGTTAATCACATGCTTAAGTGCCTTACGGGATAGCGATGATTTAAGCACATGCTTAACTGTTATCAATTCTATGCATTACAGTAGTACCTAGAGACCCCAATTGAGAGAGATCACATTGTAGTTGGCACTGAACAAACCAAACACTTAGTGAAGGGCAGCCCCTGCTCCAAAGAGCTTACAGTCTAAGTAGATAAAGGGTAGGAGAAGACACTGTGGCACAGAGCAGTGAAGTGACTTGCCCAAGGTCACACAGCAGGTCAGTGTCACAGCTGGGAAAAGAACCCAAGACCCCCAAGTCCCAGTCCAGTGCCCTATCCACTGGGCCACCCTGCCTCTCACATGCTTCAGGTGCTTTTGCTGAATCAGGGCCATAATTCAGAGTAGTTCCACTGCGTAAATCAGAAGGCCTTGTTATATAAGGTAGGTCTGATGCAGCATATAGTATTCGGGGCCCTAAGCATAGCTAAATTCCATTAGCATATAGAAGTATTAAAGCTAGTGACAATGACAGAAGTGGGAAAGCCACTTCTAGCATCATTCCCATCGTCTCTCTCCTCTCCTGCAACATTTTGGAATGCAGGAGTGTGGATTTGCGGAGCAGAAGTGGCTTTGCAAACATCCAGACAACTGACTGAAGCATCATTTTGCCCCCAAAATGCAAAATTTCCTAAGCGTGCTTTGGCTTTGAAGAAGTTCCATGAACCAAAAAACAGACAAATGTTATGAAAAAAAGAGTTTAAACAGATATACAGAGGAAACATCAGTGTCAGCACCCAGCAACAACAGGCACACTAACATCAATTGGAGGGATTCCACTATATAAGGCAACAATGAAAACTAAGCAGGAAATACCGTTACTTGGACCTAAAGAAAGTACCCTGTAGATGAACCTGCTTCCTGCTTGTAGAGCCAGGAATCTGAGATAGACCCAAACCAAAACCACAGGTTTGGACACTTCTAAATATGAGGGGGTTAAAATATCTATCAGTATTTGACTCTTACCAAATATGAGGGTCTTTGGCCTGCAAACTTGGATCTGATATTTTGATTTGGACTCATCTCTATTAGCAATATTGATCCTACACAATTGAAACGGCAAACTTATGCCAGCATTCCATGGGTGTTTTACTGAGGAAAAAATACTGTACAAATGCCCAGATGACTAATCAAACTGCAGTTTCTACTACTACAAATTTTTCTAATTCCACAGACTCTTGTGTTCTCTCATTCTTGTTCCTCTAAATTCAGTTTATAGATTTGTATATGAAGCATCCTAGTTCAGTAGCTATTGGGGCAAGTGGAGAATCAAAGTCACATCAAGTCAGGCATGTTTTAGTTATCAGCCAGAATCTTTTCTATTTCTTAGATTCCCCCCTCCCCCCACTCCCCCGTTCAGAGCATTGAAGCACCAGACTCATTTACAACAGCTAGAAAGCAAGAGGTTAGACTGTTCCTGCCCTTTTGAAAAATGTAAAACAGAAATTTGGTGGTGGTGGGCTGGGATGCTGCAATCTCACATTCAGAAACCCATTTAAATCACAAATGACATGAATGTAGGGAATTAAGGGTAAATTTTCAAATGCACCTAAGTTATTTAGGAGTGTAAGTCCCATTTGAAAATGTGACATAGGTACCTAACTGTCTATGTCACTTCTGAAAAGGCTATTTGGATACTTTTGAAAATATTATCCTTAATCTCTAGTCATAAAACCCCAGAGTTTGGCACAATGAGGCAGCTTCTCCCATCTGGGAAAGGGTGAGATAGCAAAGGCTGAGATGTATGTTTAAAAAGGTGTTGAAATCTACACAGCCTATTCATGCTTGACCTGCCTGCCTCTCTAGCCAGTGCTATTAATCCCTCTTTTAAAGAGCACCAAAATTCAGCAAATTCATAGATAAAGATAAGGTACCTTGCTTCAATAGGTCCAAATCCAATAGGCTTTAGTTTCTATCTTCCAAAGGACTTCATCTCTCAATGGATTTTCCTCATTTGCATCAATTACAGCTTTTCTAAGCACCAAGGAATCTTGAGAATCAACTTTGTTTTGTCTTGCTTCCAATTAGATTTTACAGACAGACTGTGTTGTTACTAATTACAGGTTCTCCCTGGTATGGTAATTCTTTCCAGATAACTGAAGCACTAATTAAAAGAGATTTTTGCCTTTTCATTTCCCACCCCTTGGAATACATTTGACAGATGTTGTCAAAACAAGGTTTTTCTTCAAAATACCACAAAAACTACCCCCCAAATTATATCTAAACTTTGTAGATTTTATTTTGTGCAGTGGTTTGTTTTGCATTTGATTGTGTGTGTGTTTGGGGGACAGGAGAAACATAGGACCCCTACTAGAAACAGATCAGTGATTCTGTGCTAATGATCTGGCACGTGTTATGAATCAATGAAATTAATTTGGGCTCTTTCTGTATGGTTAATTTATAAATACCAATATGTAATTATAAACCATGAGAAATTACTAAGAACATAACCTTTCTAAAGAAGAGTTATAAGCTACCGAATGGCAGGACCTAAAGTAATTATAAGGAAGGTAACAGTAAAAGAGGAAATTAAGAAGATACACTAATTCAGCCTTCTTCATGAAACTCATCCTTAAACTTCCTGTGTGGGTGCCAGCACTGGAGGCTCATATTGCTCACCATATGAAGATTAGCACGTCAGAGACTTATGTTTTAGTGGACTGGTGTTAAACAAAATAATGGTTCATTTTTAGCAGATGAAACAGTATGATATTTAAAATGGAACTACCTCTGAAGCTATGTGCTCCCATGGGTGAGATCCTAGTGCGTAAGGGAGATATTGAGGGTCTGCCCATCCCCTCCATAAACAGTTTTTAATACCACACACACAGTGTTATTCATTAGCTATTTTCACAGTGGATTTTAACCTAGCGCAGGAAAGCCTTAGTTACACACAGCCTATATAAAACAAGTACATAGAATAACCATGTGCAGTCTCTTCATAAATTGGGTAGCTTTCCTTTCAATAGACATTCCTTTAATATTTAGGATGAGCCAGAGGGTGAAGCTTTTTACACGCAACATACTTCTATGCATTATGACTAAGGCTGTGAGTTTGTCACGGAGGTCACGGATTCCATGACTTTCCGGGACCTCCGTGACTTCTGCAGAGGCTGGCCTGGGGGCTGCCCGAGCAATTCAGGCAGCCCCTGGGCTAGCTGCATCAGCTGCTGCTGGGGCAGTCTCTGGCCACTATGCCCCCCTCCCCAGCAGCAGCAGGAGTTTGGGTGTGGGAGGGGGCTCAAGGCTGGGGGTTGGGGTGCAGGAGGGGGTGAGGGCTCTGGGCGGCGCTTACCTTGGGGGGCTCCCCGGAAGTGGAAATATGTCCCTCCCTCCCTCAGGCCAGGAACCGCAGCCAATGGGAGCTGCGGAGCCAGCACTCGGGGCAGAGGCAGCGCGTGGACCGCCTGGGAGCTGAGCGAGGGACACATATCACCACTTCCAGGGAGACACGCGGAGCCGGTTAGGGTAGGGAGCCTGCCAGCCCCACCAACCCCTCCCCCCAGCACCAACAGGGGTCCCAGGCCGCCCCCCCGCACTCTAGTACCCACGGGCCGCCTCCTCTCCCCCTTCCCCCAAGATTTAGGAGGGTATACAGTACAAGTCATGGAAAGGTCACAGGCCGTGAATTTTTGTTTACTACCTGTGACCTGTCCATGACATTTACTAAAAATACCTGTGACTAAAACAGCCTTAATTATGACCAATCCATTGATTATTAGTTTTGTTCTTTTCAAAATAAACAAGATGCCCACCTTCATGTGTGTTATCTTTGTGCCTGCAACAGATCTGCCCTGGGCTTCAGTTTCTTATCTATAACATGGACAATATATAGTTACATACTTTATAGGATTGGTGTTAGGATGTTTCCACAGTATTCTGATCACAGACAGCGGTATGAATCCTAAGAATCAGTATTATTACTAGTCATGAACTGAGCCCAAAGCATATGCATGGTCTCATCATATAGTAATATAACAATGTTTTGTCAATTGCTAAAGTCAATGAAAGGTTGGTTCAGTACAGTATCTGAATGTGTTCTATAAAGGCATAACTGTAGCACTGCAGTTAACTGATTACATAATGATTCTCTCATTTCTTATAGTCAAGCATGTTCAGTAGCCTTACTTATAGGAAAAAAGCAAATACCATTGCCATCCATTAACCTTCATAATAGATCCAGCTGTAAAATAGATCCAGCACATCTCTGGATAGTAACTTCAGACACTTTCATAAGCTATAACGTCTGCTGTTCCCATGTCAAACACATACTTCCTTAGGACAAGCTAGATACTCTTATCTGCTCCGCACAGCAATTTCATTGCTGGATAGTTTATCTGCCCCATTGTGCTTTACAGCTTTTCGTGTCCATTCAAAGACTATTTCAGTCCAGCTGTTATCTGTATTGCTGGTGATACACTCTGCCCACTGCCATCTGTTTCCTTTTCTTTACAATCATTCCCAGTGCTTTACTTCATTGGTTTGCCCTCTAGCTCACTGTCTTGTTCATAAAAATATACTTCTCACCGTTCTCTCTACACCACCCCAGCTTCTTCAATCAGCAGGTATTTTGTGATGACTGATAAACCATGTCTCTAGTCAGCGTGTGAAAAGTAAACAAAAGGAACCTGATCTACTGCAGAGTGATCAGACATTAAAACCTTCCTACTCATCCATCATCTCTCCCCTTCATTCATGATCTTGTTCTCCGTGTCTTTCCTCCTCCCCTCCCGCTCTGTGTGCCCACACCTCTTTAGCTACTAAATTAGGTGACCTATATGGTCCAGCAAAATTTTCATGATAGTTGTATACAAAATATGTAAAAAATTGTCTGACTATGGGTTATTGTGTACTTTTCCTATGTACTTTTAATGGATTTTTATCTGGCATAAGATGCTACATGTGCATCTAAGGGTGTAGGGAAAAATATATTCTATTATTTGAGTATATGATCATAGAATTACAATCTGTATTATAAACACATGCACACAAAGAAGCAGAGTTAAATTTGCATTAGCAATCTTAACTTTGGCATTCCCAGACTTTCAGGTGCTTAATGGTCAGTTATAACTTTCTTTAAACTTTTATTATTATTATTATTATTATTATTATTACTACTACTATTAAAAGAAAAAAGATTAGGAGTTTCATTCCTGAAGACTTCTAAGCACTTCTGGCTTGCAACAAATTGTGTGTACACCTCTACCCCGATATAACGCGACCCAATATAACATGAATTCGGATATAACACGGTAAAGCAGCGCTCGGGGGGGGCTGTGCGCTCCGGTGGATCAAAGCAAGTTCGATATAACGCAGTTTCACCCATAACGCAGTAAGATTTTTTTGGCTCCCGAGGACAGCGTTATATCGGGGTAGAGGTGTAAGTTCCATTATCTGGAAATAAGTTTCTAGAAACCACATTTATATTATTCCTATTCCTACACATTGGCATCTTCCCTTTTAAGTTTCTAAATTGCATTTCTCTTTCCAACCCCCTAATGCAAGACCGAGAAAAAGCTCAAACTCCCTCCCACTAGGAAATTTGTTTTCAGGAAGAAAATGTGAGGTAGAGTGCTTCACAAATACAGCCTTAACAGCTACTGAAACTGCAATACTGTATCTATACCCAGGAAAAAATATATATTTTAGAGCATTTTATTATCCATGTAATTATAGACTAAATTTTTTTTTAAAAAAGCAGACACCTGTGAGATTAAAACCCCTCTTATGTATGCTTCATATTTACATGAGGTCACTATCCTACTTAGTTTGCTGCTTAGAGATGTACCTGCAGCCTCTTCTTGCAGCTCAGTCTCTTCTAGGATTGCAACTTTACAGCTGGGCAAAAGCAGAATTGTTCCTAGCCCCAGCAGCAAGTGACAGCCTATTGCCGAGCCATGCTCTTTCACTAGTTGCAAATGGAAACAAGAATTCACTTTGTACTATTGCTGCTTCCTTCCACTATCCCTCACTGCTCCTGGCTGACTGAAGAGGAGAGAGAGAACATGGGGAACTGGGCCAAAATGTGGCCTTGTGGAAACCCTATTATCACAACTGCTCTTCTATTTTTCAGTTTTCCTTAGTGCCCTCCAGTTCTGTCTCCTTTGATTCATTTTTCAAAAAGTATGATTATAACCAACACTGGCACAGCCCCTTGCTCACAACTTGTTGTTTATTTGGGAAGCCATACCTTCAAATGGACAGTATTTCTGATAGTGTGTAATCAGGTGTGGAGATTAGGTGTAGCCCAGTAGTCACTAAAATACAAAGCCAAGGAACTTCTAAAATGCTTAAATAAAGTAAATCATAACCAAGTAACAGCTCAAACAAACAGCCAGGAGGAGCCACTTAAAACGGTCTGTAAAGTATGCAGCACTATTGACCTGGGCTCACAGATTCACAGTTATAAATCCAAGAGCTCCTTAGTATCCTCACAAATGCAGTTATAAGCCTCCGTGCCATGCAGTATTCCCTCCCAGGACTCAACAGTAACCTCACTAATGTTCAGATAAATCCTAACACACTGAAGTCACTTTGTTGTCAGGCAATTATACACAATGGTCACTCTCCTGTGACCTCTGCTAACATTTAGCTGAAATGCTATTGATTTGAGCAAACTGACGACAGCAACGCTGGATAAGAAACAATTTCTTTAACACAGAGAAATAATACATCTATAAATTAAAATTAGTACATTGCTTTTCTAATTTTGTAACTTACCAAGCTTAGTGGCTCCCTCTGGTGGATATTCAGGAAACTGACCCTCAGATGGGACGCTTACTGTACGTCGCAGGCACCGCCCTTTGGTAGATTCTGCCTGCTGCTCCTGTAGCCCCTCCACAGGCATCTACAGAAAAAGATACCAACATCTTTAATTTGTCATTATATATTTATTCTAATACTCAGTCACAATGAGATTTGTTTAATTTTTCACTGATCTGGCAATAATATTCAGACAGGATGCAGCAGATCCAACCTTACCACAAAATTCTGGAAAGGTTACAATCCAGAAAAGGGGAAGTAAGTTTATTATAAAAGAAGTGAGCTACCAGGAAATGCAACTATGCAGAGAGACTTGTGCATAGCACACAGAGGTACACGTGTCTGTGCCAAAAAGACACCAAGCAACAAAAACAAACAACATATACAATTACAAGGTAAATCTTGTACCTGGAAACTGGTTTCCCTATTACTGAGGACCAAGAGCCATTGGTCTGAAGTGCTACTCATTTCCATACTGTTAAAATCAGGCAGAATTTACTAATCAGATTACAAGGCTTCTTAAACCCAAGGCCTCGAGACTCTACAAAAGCATGAAGTAACTACTGCCAACAAAGACACACAGTCATTACAATCAACTATAACAGAGGACTGGAATCAAGATACTGTACTTGGATAGATGGACCACTGTTCTGATCAGTATGGCATACAAAAAGGACAGAGGAACTTTTGAATGAAGGTTGTTACTGATGAGAAGGAGATGGAAGATGCCTGAAATATTTTATGAATATTATATATACACATCTCTGTGTTTGATTGTTATAGCATTTGCTATATGATTACTAAGGGTTAATGCAGGCTTATTCAGATTTATTAATTGCTAAAGGTTATACATGGGTTAGAATGCACACAGATAAGAGTGTGGAGAAACTTCTGATAGCCACCCATTTACCAATAATTAATGGACAACACAGAATCAACTGCTTGGAACTCTCTCTCCCCCCAACCACGTAAATTGGTTTGGCCAAGTTCAATAGAGGCAGGGAGACAAAGAGATTTGGGACTGATGAAAGGTCTGCCCCTGAAAACAGGGAAAGAGACTCAGGGACAGTGGGGAAGCAGACTGAACCTCAGTTCCCAGACATGGAGGTGTCTGGATAAGCCAGATCTACCTAAGCTTTAGGTCAGGCCAATACGAGATGTGTGTGCAGAGTGTTGCATTACTAACCCTTTGCTTTTGCTGTGCTCTGTTCTGGCTATTGAGACTGAATACTTTGTTTTGAAAAAGGTCACAGCTCCTGAAGAGAAAACTGGCAGGGCTCTAACCCAGTCGGGTCTGCTGAGGAAGTCAGTCAGTTCACAGGGTGCTATATCCCACGACCCAGTCTGAGAGTCAGGGAGGAATCCCACAATTTTCCCAGCGAGATGAAGGCAAGAGGTCTATCACCTGCAGGGTTGCACTCAGAGTTACTGAGAGGCTGAAAACGCAGCTATCCCTGAACCAAGACAATTGGTTCCCCTTGTTGGACTACCCCCCTACAATAGGTAGACTGCTACCAATGTCTGTATTTTCAGTTGCTTATATATTTCCATTATAGCCCACTATTTTCAGTTATTTAGATATTTCCTTAAGTTTCACTGACTGGGCTGAAATTTTCTGTATCTAGTTTCTCCATAAGTTTGAGAAAACTTTTGAGCTGTAATAGACTATAAGGAGAGTGAACAAAATTGTTCCTCAACAAACAAATTCTTGCCATCTTTTTTGAATAGCTCTGCATATGAAATGACTGTAGGTAGAAAACTGATGTTTTAGCAGGGCAATAGTCCTTTGTCAGTGGTTACTAAGTGCTCTAGTGAAAACTGGCTGAGATTTGACAGAATTAGAAAACACTGAAAAAAATGCAAACTTCAGACATGCACAGCAATTATTTTATACAATATTTTTTAAACAATGACTCTAAAGGAGACCTGGCCTCACGGGAAACTGCACTAGCAGCGTACCACCAATCTGGAACTATGCAGTTTTTTCCCCCCTTTCCAAATTACTTATTCTATAAATTTTCAATTAAAAATTAACTATGAGACATTAACTCTGCACAGATAAGCACTCAAAAGTCAAGAAATGTAACTTATTCTACCTTCTTGTGCATATGACACTGAGATACAGTCTTTAATTGCATGGTCACATAATATTTCACATTACACACAGGATCATGTTCTTTATATGGTTGAAGGAAAAAATTGCATCTTATAATTTATGGAGTGAAAAACTCAGCCTCGCTGTGCACCTTATACATAAATGTCTTTTATTGTTCCTGTCTGGCATAACACAAAGTAACAGTAATAGCAAAAGATATTGGTAATTTGTATCAAAGGCATATAAAATATGAATAATATGTTGTATTATTTGAGAAATGTATGTGATCATCTAGTTATAGATTGTACCTTAAGGGCTCATGCAATCTTAGCTCCGGCATTTCCTGACTTTTGAGTACTTAATCGTGCAATATTAACATTTCTCTTAAGGTCTTCTTTTTAAATGTAATTTGATACTATGCTTGTCTGTTGCCTCCTTCAAGCATTGCTCATTTTTTCAAAATAAATTTCCCAATTCCCTCATGGATATTCTATTTGAAACTTTATAGTTTGATGGTGGATTTTTACTCAGACGATTTGATGAATGAGGTCTATTTGAGAGAGTATTAGTAAACTAAGTGGACACTAATATTTTTGGTTTGTGTTACACTCATTCAAACAAGATCAAATATTAGATTTGCAGTTTTCATTTGCCGACACCATTTAGGCATATTTCCTACTGAATGCTTTTTCATTTCTTTTATCAATCTTTATCTCTGCATTTTCTTTTAGATTGCTCTTGTTGAATGCTGCATGTAATATCTTCATAGTATCCTGTGCCCTACTCCACTTAACCTCACCCACAAAGCCTCAAGGTGCTGATTTGTGACAACTACCCTTTAAGCAGACATGCACCACCACTCTAGTTCTAATTCTGTAGTCAATACAGGGAAGCTCAAAAGCAAAGGAACTAAGACTAGATTGCTAATTAGCCCACAAAGTGGATATAGTCCCTTCTCTCTAAATACAGCTTCTCTACACCTTTGTCTATCTTCTTGCATCAGACTCTGCCACCCGGTAACTATTTTTACTTTTACATGACTAACCCTACTAGACCTCAGATCCATCAGTTGAGGCTGGTATCCCTGCATCCATTCTGCTAGCCATGCAAAGGCAGACAATGGGATAATAGGTTTCCCGCTTCTCAGAGGCCGACCTTCCAACAAGGTTTCTAATCTATATTCTTTGTTAGTAGGAGGTCCAAGTTTCTGCAGCTATGCCTAAGCTTAGTTTTCAGCTGTATCATCAATTCACTGTGTCCTAGAGGGGATTATGGCCAGTGGAAGGAGCTATTACTGAGAAAAACAAAAAGGGCAGAAAAGTATCTGTGCAGAAATGCATGAGCGAAATTTACCTGACTCATTGGTCCATGTTTGGTGCTGATACCAGACAGGTATAATAATATTTAATGAGTGTCTTATCCAGTGGATCTTTGTGATTTTTCATAGAGTTTATTCAATATTTATTCAATAGTTTCTTACAGCATTTTACCAGCTCTGCATCACGTTGAATATACTATTCAACAAGTACCAGTGAAATCCATTAAATAGGACCATTTTCCCCCAGATATTTGAGACCCAACAGTTGCCTAAAACTTGATTAGGGCTCTTTAACTAGTGGCAAGGTTCACAACTCTGATTGCCTTCCACACACATGAAATCCTAACTTGGGTACTGTAATTAATACAGGTATCAAATATGCCTTGAAGATCTATGAACAGCTACAATCCTCTCTCTGCCCTTTAAACTCTCTGCAGCAAGTAAGATTGACATTGATCACACCATGTATATTCAAAATCTTTAGCTTCCTCTCGGGGAGGATGAGAATCAACATGCCCATCTCAACATGTGAGAAATCTTGTCTGGAAGAATCAACTAAACTGAAGTTGAAGTACACTATTTCCAGGAAAGGCAAGCTCAGATGCTTGAGAAGAGTCTTATCACTATTGTTAGTCCCTCTAACCAGAGACTCCCATAATTTACATGTGGATGAAACTTCCATCTTTCTTGGTCTAGTTACAGAGAATCCCTAGCCAGGGCACAGACAGTAATAACTGCCCGTTTTTTCCCCCAAGCCAAGTGCTCTACTATCTCCTATATGTTAACCAAGGGCCAGAGAGGAGTAGAAAATGTAAGTTTAGACTAGTTAAAAATAGCTTGCTGGATGACTCAAAAAGCTGCATGTTCCAGAGGTCCAACTACCTGATATCCCAAGCAGCCAAATATATCTTTCACCTGAAATTAGAAACTGTACATTTGTCTGCCTAATGAATCAGATCTGTGTCTCTAAGTGAGCAATCTGTCTTATTCCTCCAATGTAACATCTCAGCCTATGATATGCCCTAAAAGATGTGAAATGAGATACAGTAGATATAATCAGAGAATGTACAATCTAGGAACTATAGGGGATGTTTGCTTGTTCTCTCTAAATTACTGTTGCACTATAGAAGCAATAAGAATTTTAACACACCAGAAGATAAAAGAATACTGAAAGATATAAGCACCTAACCTGGATATGTTTCAGAGTAGCAGCCGTGTTAGTCTGTATCCGCAAAAAGAACAGGAGTACTTGTGGCACCTTAGAGACTAACAAATTTATTAGAGCATAAGCTTTCGTGGGCTACAGCCCACTTCTTCGGATGCATATAGATATATATATATATACACACACACACACATACACACACACAAACAGTTTAATACTGTACACAGCAATGATGATTGTGAAGCTTGGTTGAGGTGGTGGAGTCAGAGGGTGGAATATAATTCTGACAAATAAAAGAGTATGAAGTTGAAATTCCAGGATTTATTTTTAAGTTGTGTCTAAGGTAGCGCTAAAGAGGATGAGATAGCATTGGTGAGAAGGTCAACAGTTGAAAGTTAGCAGAAAATGACGGATACTTGCATACTAACTGTAAATTAACTCTCTTGGGACTAGCACATGTACTCTTAGTCAGGACCATTTGGAAAGCAATGTCTGCCAGGGTCCCAGATATGTTTCTTTGCATAAACTGAACCTTCAAGTGGAAGGTTTTACAAAAGCAAAGGCCTTGACTCCAACCCATCTCCTTTTCACTTAGTGTTTTTCTAAATTGGGTGCCGTACACCAGGGGTTCTCAAACTTCATTGCACCATGAAGCCCTTCGGACAACAAAAATAACTACATGACCCCAGGACGAGGGACCAAAGCCTGAGTTTGCCTGAGCCCCGCTGCCCTGGGTTGGGAGGCCAAAGTCAAAGCCTCGGCCCCGCCGCCCCGGGCGGGAAGGCCAAAGCCCCAAGGGCTTCAGCCCTAGGCAGGGGGCCTGTAACCCAAGCCCCGCCGCCCAGGGTTGAAGCCCTCAGGCTTCGGCTTTGGCCCTGGGCAGTGCGGCTCGGGCTTCAGCCCTGGGCTGTGGGGCTTGGGTTTCAGCTTTGGCCCTGGGCTCCAGCAAATCTAAGCCAGCCCTGGGGACCCCATTTAAATGGGGTCGTGACCCACTTTGGGGTCTGGACCCACAGTTTGAGAACCACTGCCCTACACTATAAGAGGTTTATTGGTACAACTATCAGCAAATTCTGCTCCTGTAGATGCAGCTTATATAATCAAAAAAGTCATTTTGCCAGTATAATTTATAAGGGCACAATAAGCTATACAGCGAAAGCAATTTATGGTGGTATAACTGCATCTACACTAGGGCTTTTGTAGGTATTGAAATGTCTAAAAAAAGAGTCAGACCCGCAACCAAAATTGCTACGCCAGCCAAAATTGTTAGAGTAGATTTGGCCTAAGTCTGTCTTAAAACAGTGCTGGGTTCAGTAAAATTATTCTTGTTTGAAACTGTGTTTTCAGTCTAAACAAACTCAAAAACAGGGTTAAAGACTCTGAAGAAGAGAGGAAGGTAAGTGGCAGGGGAATCAGGGATCCATACTGTCATTTTAAACTAGCATTATTTACTAAGGGTGTGGCTACACTTGTGAGTTAGAGCGCATTAAAGCAGCCCAGTGCACTCTAACTCATGACCCGTCTACACTGGCAAGGCACATAGAGCGCTCTGTCTCTGTGGCTAGAGCGCTCCTGGTACTCCACCTTGGCGAGTGGAACAACATTTGATGCGCCGCCGCTGGAGCGCTGTGACGCCAGTGTGGACGCCCTCGTCTGTTAATGCGCTCTGATCGGCCTCCAGAAGTGTCCCACAATGCCTGTTCTAGCCACTCTGGTCATCACTTTGAACTCTACTGCCCTGCCCTTAGGTGACCAACTGTCAGACCTGCCCTTTAAATTCTCTGAGAATTTTGAAAATCCCCTTCCTGTTTGCTCAGCAAGGCGTGGAGTGCTCTCAGCGAATCTTTCCAGGTGATCATGCCTCCATGCGCCAGGTGATCCCCAGTATGGAGCAATGGCGAGGTGCTGGACCTCATCAGTGTTTGTGGGGAGGAAGCTGTCCAGTCCTAGCTGCGCTCCAGATATCAAGGGCCATGATGGAAAGCAGGGCCAGCTCTGGCTTTTTGGCCGCCCCAAGCAAAAAACAAACAAACAAACAAAAACTGCGGTGCGGCCAGAGCCAGGGTGCAGGGGGACTCCCTGCGCTGCAGACGTGCCCTGGCTAGCGGGGGGGGAGAAGGAGGGGAGAGAGAGAAGGGGGGCGGCCAGGGCTTCAGTGGGGCGCTACCATGCGGCCCCAATTGGTGCGCCGCCTGCCGGGAGGCTCCACGCCGCTCCGGTCGTCTGGGAGGGAAGGACGCGGACTGCCCTGCCGGGCTTGCTGCAGGGCGCTCCCGTCCTCCACGCCGCCGCCCCCTACAGGGCGGCCGGAGCGGCACAACAAACAAACAAACAAACAAGCAAGCGTCTGTGTCGCCCTAGGATTGGGCAGAATGCCGCCTCGAACAATCTGCCGCCCCAAGCACCAGCTTGCTCGGCTGGTGCCTGGAGCCGGCCCTGACGGAAAGGGGCTATGACCGGGATGCACTGCATTGCGGGGTTAAAGTGAAGGAGCTGCGGAATGCCTACCTCCCTTGCTTCCAAGGTCACCCTCAGCAGTGAGATATCTTCCAGGACGAACTCCTGTGGAAAATGTGGGGACAGTGTTCAGTACAGGGGCCCCCTGCAGCTATTGGCTCTCCCCAAGGCACAGAAACCCAGAGGACAGTACAGCCATGAAATAATCAGTCTCCCTTGACCCTGTGCTTACTCACCATTTTGGGGCTCCCGTGGGTTATGTGCACTTGCTTTGGGACCGGCAAATTATGTTATTGTGTAGACTGTGCTTGCCCTCCTTAAGTACGGGGGAATCATTGCTCTGTCTGTGTTATCACCGGCTGAGAGGCTGCAAAGAATCAGGAAGAGGCCATGTAGAAGCAAAGAGGACATGTTGCATAAAGTCATGCAGCAGTCCCTTAATGAAAATCAAAAAGTGCAGGAGTGGTGGGAGAGTGAAAGGAGGGTCCGCCAGCAGAATGCAGATCGCTGGCACCAAAGCACGGAGTGGCTGATAAGCATCATGGAGCGCCAAGCGGACTCGATCCAGGCGCTCATAGCCGTGCAGGCGGAGCACTACTGTGCCCCCCATCCTCCCAGCCCTTGTCCCAAAATTCTTTCCCTTGTGCCCCCATTTCACCTCCAACTGACTTTCCCCAACATCCGGGTTCTTATCGCCACCAGCTGCCTCCAACACCTGTAGCTTCACCACCCAGCCCTGAAAACTACGACCCTTACCCACTGCACTCAACCCCCATCACCATGCAGTATAGCCATCCTGAAGTGCAGCCCTCATTGCACAGCACTCCAAACAGGAAGGCTGAGTATGATAACAGGACATACGCAAATCTGTGATTGTACCGTTCCCCACCCCACCCCCTTGCCCTTTTTGTTTCCCAAGCAGTTGTGTTTCTTTTCAATAAACCGATTTTTTTTGCTTTGAAAACATTCTTTATTATTGCATAAAGTAAAAGATACCTTAGCCCAGGAAAGCAACAGGCACTGCAAATCAGTGTATCATACGTAGCAAACACACATTACTACTCACATTGGAACCACTGCACTTCACTCCCATGCAGGGCACCAGACATTATTGGTGGCTTTCAGCCTCAAATTGCTCCCTCAAGGCATCCCTAATCCTTGCAGCCTGGCGCTGGGCCCCTCTAATAGCCCTGCTCTCTGGCTGTTCAAATTCAGCCTCCAGGTGTTGAACCTCCGAGTTCCATGCCTGAGTGAAGCTTTCACCCTTCCCTTCACAAATGTTATGGAGGATACAGAATGCGGATATAACCGCAGGGATGCTGTTATCAGCCAGGTCCAGCTTCCCATACAGACTGCACCAGCGGCCCTTTAAACAGCCAAAAGCACACTCCACAGTCATTCGGCACCGGCTCAGCCTGTTGTTGAACCGCTCCTTGCTGCTGTCCAGGCTCCCCGTGTAGGGTTTCATGAGCCACGGTAGTTAAGGGTCTGCAGGGTCTCCAAGGATCACAATGGGCATTTCAACTTCCCCTGCGGTGATCTTCTGTTCTGGGGAAAAAGTCCCAGCTTGCAGCTTCCTGAACAGGCCAGTGTTCCGAAAGATGTGTGTGTCATGCACCTTTCTGGGCCAGCCTGCGTTAATGTCAATGAAACGCCCACGGTGATCCACAAGTGCCTGAAGAACCATAGAGAAATAGCCCTTCCGATTAACGTACTCTGAGACTAGGTGGGCTGGTACCAGAATTGGAATATGCGTCCCATCTATCGCACCTCCGCAGTTAGGGAAACCCATTTGTGCAAAGTCATGCACGTTACCCAGAGTCACGGTTCTTCTGAGCAGGATGTGATTAATGGCCCCGCACACTTGCATCAACACGATTCCAGTGGTCAACTTCCCCACTCCAAACTGGTTAGCGACCAATCAGTAGCTGTCTGGAGTTGCCAGCTTCCAGATTGCAATAGCCACTCGCTTCTCTACTGGCAGGGCAGCTCTCAATCTTGTGTCCTTGCACCGCAGGGTAGGGGTGAGCTCATCACATAGTTGCATGAAAGTGGCTTTTCTCATCCGAAAGTTCTGCAGCCACTGCTCGTCATCCCAGACTTGCATGACGATGTGATCTCACCATTCAGTGCTGGTTTCCCGAGCCCAAAAGCGCCGTTCCACAGTGGTGAGCATGTCCGTGAATGCCATAAGCAATCTTCTGTCATATACATTACTCGAGTCGATATCGTCGGAGTCCTCGCTGTCACTTTGGATCTTAAAGAATAACTCGACTGTCAAATGTGATGTGCTGGCGAGACTCATCAGCATATTCCTCAGCAGTTCGGGCTCCATTCCCGCAGACCGAAAGGGAAGACAGAGCGCGCAGTACAAAAAACGTTGAAAGATGGTGCCAATTGTGGACAGAAGCAGAGGGATTGCTGGGATACGAACCGATGGGACAGGACCCAGAATGCCCGGCACCCCTCTCCCCCTTCCCCTTCCCATAAGCCACAGCGCCAGAATGGGAAGAGGTGCTCTGTGGGATAGCTGCCCAAAATGCATCACTCCCAATGCCGCTGCAAGTGCCGCAAATGTGGACACGCCAGTGCGCTTGCAGCTATCAGTGTGGACAGACTGCAGCGCTTTCCCTACTGCGCTCTACGAAGGCTGGTTTAACTCAGAGTGCTCTACATTTGCAAGTGTAGCCATGCCCTTAGTAACCTTTCTTTCTCCCTGAAGTATTGTCAGTACTGCTTCCCACTCTTGGGAAGTTAACTAGCATTAATCACCCTAAGGTGTAAGGAGAACTAGTTTAATACTGCACAACTGCCCTCAGGCACCAGATCTAGCTGTCAATTCACAGAAGTAATGCTGCATAAATGTGTAAAATGAGCTCCAGGCAGCAACCTGGCATATCTCAACATTGGAGAAGTCTTAGACATGCTGTGTCAGCTGCTTTAGACTGGGTCAGATGTACTCCAAGAGTAGGTGGCACAGAAACACCTGCAAGGGCAGAACCAAAGCTCCATGACCTATGTAGCATATTAAGCCTTGTCTAAATAGTATTCCTCCTGCTCCCCCCCAACACCCCGACCAAATCGATTCCATTTACTGAGCATTTCAGCACAGGATTGAAGAGAATCCTGAAATGCTGCCACTTCAGTGCCCATTATGGGATTTAGGTTCTGAGTTGTTTCTTCAAGTAACTTTTTCCTGGCAAGCTGCAAGACTCCACTATCTTGAGTATTGTCTAACCCTGAACTGGCCTTCCTGGAGCTGCTGTTTCAATGTTAGACCCTGCAGCAGACTGACCCCTGGGATATAAATCGGTATCCACGGACATTCCAAAAGCTTTTCTTGCCAGTTAAGAAGTTTGACTTGCAAGTTCCAGGATTCAACAAGGGTAGGTTGAGAGCTCAGAGATATCCTTGCAACTGAACTACATGATCAAACTATACTGTGGTGCAAATCCTAAGACCAAAGCCTATATCTGGGGCTTTCAGCCAGACACAACAATAAAGGCACTGCGGGTAAAATTTTCAGAAGTATCCAAATGACATAGGAGCCCAAATCACATTTGTAAAAGTGACTTAGGAACTCAGGAGCCTAAGTCTCAATGAAAGTCAAAGGCACTCAAGGTCCCTAAGCAGAGGTTGGAAGGAAAAGACGGTTACTCACCGTTGTAACTGTTGTTCTTCGAGATGTGTTGCTCATATCCATTCCAGTTAGGTGTGCGCGCGCCGCGTGCACGATCGTCGGAAGATTTTTACCCTAGCAACCCCCGGTGGGTCGGCTGTGGAGCCCCCTGGAGTGGCGCCTTCATGGCGCTGGATATATACCCCAGCCGACCCAGCGCCCCCTCAGTTCCTTCTTGCCGGCTACTCCGACAGTGGGGAAGGGGGGCGGGTTTGGAATGGATATGAGCAACACATCTCGAAGAACAACAGTTACAACGGTGAATAACCGTCTTTTCTTCTTCGAGTGCTTGCTCATATCCATTCCAGTTAGGTGACTCCCAAGCCCCACCTAGGTGGCGGGGTCGGAGTGAGACATTGCTGTGTGCAGAACCGCTGACCCAAAAGCAGCATCGTCTCTGGATTGTTGCACCAGCGCATAGTGAGTAGCGAATGTGTGGACCGATGACCACACTGCAGCTCTACAAATGTCCTGGATCGGGACTTGAGCCAGGAAGGCAGTCGAGGAGGCATGGGCCCTCGTGGAATGGGCGGTGATGCGTGGCGTCGGTACACCGGCCAGGTCGTAACAAGCACGAATACAGGACGTGATCCAAGAGGACAGGCACTGCGAAGAGACCGGTGAGCCTTTCATCCGGTCGGCCACCGCAACGAAGAGTTGCGTCGTCTTCCTAAATGGTTTTGTACGGTCAATATAGAAAGCCAGGGCCCTGCGAACGTCCAAAGAATGTAAACGCTGGTCTTGACGAGTAGCGTGTGGTTTCGGATGGAAGACCGGCAGGAATATGTCCTGGTTTACGTGAAAAGGTGAGATCGCTTTTGGAAGAAAGGCAGGGTGTGGGCGGAGCTACACCTTATCCTTGTGGAACACTGTGTATGGGGGCTCGGATGTCAGCGCCCTGAGTTCCGAGACGCGCCGTGCTGAGGTGATGGCTACGAGGAAGGCTGTCTTCCAGGATAAGTACAGGAGTGAGCAGGTCGCCAAAGGTTCAAACGGAGGCCCTGTGAGCCTGGAGAGGACGAGGTTGAGGTCCCATGCCGGAACCGGCTGTCGTTGCTGAGGGTACAGCCGGTCTAAGCCCTTGAGGAATCCAACGACCATCGGGTTAGAGAAGACCGAGGACGTAAGTTCTCCTGGGTGGAAAGCGGAAATAGCGGCGAGGTGAACCTTGATTGAGGATGTCGCCAAGCCTTGCTGTCTTAGGGACAGGAGGTATTCCAGTATGCAGGGGATAGGTGCCTGCGAGGGAGACGTAGCTCGTTGCTCACACCAACAGGAGAACCGCTTCCACTTGGCTAGATAAGTGGTCCGCGTAGAGGGTTTCCTACTTCCCAGCAGAACCTGCTGGACGGCCTGCGAGCACTGCCGCTCTGTCCGACTCAACCATGGAGCATCCACGCCGTGAGGTGGAGTGACTGTAGGTCGGGGTGACACAACCGGCCATGGTCCTGGGAGATGAGGTCCCGACTCAAGGGGAGCGTGATCGGCGTTCGTACTGAAAGCTGCAGCAGTGTGGTGTACCAGTGCTGCCTCGGCCAAGCGGGAGCGACTAGAATCACCCGTGCATGATCCCTGCGGATCTTGAGCAGCACCCTGTGGACCAGTGGAAATGGAGGGAAGGCGTAGAACAGGTGATCCCTCCATGTTAGAAGGAAGGCGTCTGACCGAGAGCCCGGGGCTCGCCCGTGTAGGGAGCAGAATGCCTGGCACTTCCTGTTGGCCAGAGATGCGAAGAGGTCGACCTGGGGAAATCCCCACCTCTGGAAGACGGAATAGATGACGTCCGGGCGAATTGACCACTCGTGCGTCTGGAAGGACCTGCTGAGACGGTCCGCCAGCGTATTCTGGACTCCAGGAAGGAAGGATGCCGTGAGATGTATCGAGTGGGCGATGCAGAAGTCCCACAGGCGAATGGCCTCTTGGCATAGGAGCGATGAGTGGGCTCCGCCTTGCTTGTTGATGTAAAACATGGCCGTGGTGTTGTCGGTGAGAACCAACACGCAACGGCCCTGTAGGAAGTTGAGGAATGCCTGGCAAGCTAGGCGCACCGCCATCAGCTCTCGGACGTTGATGTGCAGGGCTAGTTGGGCCACGGACGACAGGCCCTGGGTATGGTGCTCCCCGAGGTGAGCGCCCCATCCTAGAGATGAAGCGTCCGTGACTAGGTGGAGGGAGGGTTGTGGGGCGTGAAAGGGCACTCCTGCACAGACCGCCGTACGATCCGTCCACCAGGTGAGGGAGGCCAAGACCGAGGCCGGAACCGTGACCACCATGTTCAGGTCGTCTCGATGAGGACGGTAGACCGATGACACCCAAGCCTGCAATGGGCGAAGTCGTAGCCTGGCGTGCCTGGTTACGTAGGTGCACGAGGCCATGTGGCCCAAGAGGGCAAGGCATGTTCTTATGGTGGTGATTGGAAAAGCCCTGAGTCCTTGAATGACGCTTAAGATGGTATGAAAGCGGCTGTCTGGCAGGATGGCTCGGGCACGTCTGGAGTCCAGGACTGCTCCAATAAACTCTATTCTTTGAGTTGGTACCAGAGTGGACTTTTCTCTGTTGAGTAGAATGCCCAGCTCGTGGAAAGTTTGTGTCACCATGTGGACATGAACCTGCACTTGGTCCCTGGTGCGGCCGCGTACCAGCCAGTCGTCCAAGTACGGGAACAGCTGTATCCCTTGTCGACGAAGGAAGGCCGCGACGACTGCCAGACACTTTGTGAACACTCTGGGAGCCGAGGACAAGCCGAAGGGAAGGACTGCAAATTGGTAGTGCACTGTGTTTACTACAAATCGCAGGAAACGCCTGTGAGGCGGATAAATCGCTATATGAAAATAAGCGTCCTTCATGTCGAGGGCGGCGAACCAGTCTCCAGGATCCAGAGAAGGGATGATGGTCCCCAATGACACCATGCGGAACTTCAACTTTACTATGAATTTGTTGAGTCCGCGCAAGTCTAAGATGGGCCGAAGACCCCCTTTCGACTTGGGGATCAGGAAGTAGCGGGAGTAAAACCCCCTCCCCCTTAGCTCCGATGGAACCTCCTCTATGGCTCCCATAGCGAGGAGCCCAAAAACCTCCTGTGTAAGGAGTTGCTCGTGAGAAGGGTCCCTGAAGAGGGACGGGGAGGGGGAGTGGGAGGGGGGGGGCGAAGAAAACTGGAGGGCGTATCCCCTCTCCACCGTGCGAAGGACCCAGCGGTCCGAGGTTATACGGGACCAAGCACGGTGGAAACGGGAGAGGCGATCCCGGAAGGGGGGAGTTGGATCCTGGGTACCGGTCGTGGTGCCGTCCTCGACCGCACCTTCAAAAGTTTTGCCTAGGCCCTGAAGGTGGCCTAGGCTGACCCTGGTTTTGACCAGGTTGAGGGCCGGTCGACCTCCGCCTGCCGCCTCGACCCCGCCTCCTGGCAAAGTCCTGTCTAGGACGAGGCGGGGGAGGGTAGAATCTCTGCGGCGGCGGCCTGAAGGGTCTGCGCTGAGGCCCCGGGACATGCATCCCCAGGGAGCGCATCATTGTCCTAGAGTCCTTCAGATTCTGGAGCCTCGCGTCAGTTTTATCTGAGAAGAGGCCCTGGCCCTCAAACGGCAGATCTTGCAGGGTCTGCTGCAGCTCTGGTGGCAAGCCAGACACCTGGAGCCAGGAGAGTCGCCGCATGGCTATCCCCGAAGCCAGGGTCCTAGCGGCCGAGTCCGCAATATCGAGGGAGGCTTGCAAGGAGGTACGTGTCACCCGCATACCCTCCTCTACCAAAGCCCCAAACTCCTCCCTCGACTCCTGGGGAACCAGCTCCTTGAATTTCCCCATGGAGGACCATGAGTTAAAAGCGTAACGGCTCAGGAGCGCCTGTTGATTGGCCGCTCGGAGCTGGAGCCCCCCCGCAGAGTAGACCTTGCGTCCGAACAAGTCGAAGCGCTTAGCGTCCTTCGACTTGGGCGCAGCGGCCTGCTGGCCATGGTGCTCCCGTGCATTCACTGATGATACCACCAGTGAGCACGGCTGGGGGTGGGTGTACAGGTATTCGTAGTCTTTGGAGGGAACAAAGTACTTGCGCTCCACCCCTCTGGCCGTGGGTGGAATCGAGGCCGGGGTTTGCCAGATGGTGGTGGCATTGGTCTGGATGGTGGGGATCAGCGGCAACGCGACCCGAGAGGGGGCGTCCGCTGAAAGGATGTTCACAATGGGGTCGTGAACCTCCACAATCTCCTGCACCTGGAGGTCCATATTGCGTGCCACCCTTCGCAACAGGTCCTGGTGCGCTCTAAGGTCAATAGGAGGCGGACCCATGGCGGATGTGCCCGCTACAGCCTCATTGGGGGAGGAGGAAGAGGATCCCCCCGGTGGCAAGGGGTCCAAGGGCGGGTCCTGCTCCAGGTGCTCCTGTAGGTGAACATCAGCAGCCCCTGGGGCCAGGGCCTCCGCCGGTCTGGGCACCGGCGCCTCCATGCCACCTGGCGGAGGGCGGGAGATGGTGGCCTCCGGGACCCTGGGCTCGGAGCGTGCCGAGCGGCACGCAGATGGAGGGGCGCCTTGCGCCTGATGGTAGGCCCACGGTGTCCAGAAGGACCAATGCGCAGGACCTTGCGTGGGGTCCTCTGCCGTCTCCTGCAGATAGGTGGCCTCCGCGTCCGAGGAATGGGACGCCGACCTCGATGGCCACGGCGGTGCCGAGCGCGCCGTCGCCGGCACCGGATGGTACGGTGCCGATCGGTGCCGATCGTAGGGCGATCTGTCCCTGCGCGGTGCCGGGGAACGGTGCCGAGATCTAGATCGGGATCGGTGCCGGTCGTCTCTCCGGTGCCGAGAGCCCGACCTGGAGCGGGAAGAAGATCTTGAGGAGGCCCGGTACCGGGAGCGGCCTCTCGAGCCCGAGCGGCGCTCGTACCGGTGCCGGGAGCTCCGCCTCGAGCCCGATCGGTGCCGGTCGTCGCGACGGTGCCGGGATGTGGAACGGCGTCGCGAGGGTGATCTCTGCCGCGAGTACGACCGGTGCCGAGGTGACATTCGGCGCCGGGACTCCGAGCGGCGTCGGGACCTGCTCCGGGACCTGGAACGGCGCCTCGAGTCTGGAGCTGGAGACGGCGGGTGCAGCAGGGCAGGCTTGCCCCTGGACTGCAGCTGGTGCGGAGCAACCGGTGCCGGAAGGTGTGACGGCCCCGGTTCGGTGAAGGCAATCAGGTCCCGTGCCGTTGCGAAAGTCTCCGGGGTGGACGGGAGACAAGGTTCCACCACCAGCCTAGGTGGGGAAACAGTCCGCACCGGACTCGACGGCTTCGGTGCCGGAGTCGACGGTGGGGCCGCCTGTTTTGGGCGGTCCAACGGCGGACGCGGCTCTACCCCCGGCACCGGGGGAGCCGGCGTCTTCGGCGCGGCCGTGTCCTGGGCCTTGCGGGCTTTCTTATGGCCCGGAGAGAGTGATCGGCGCCGAGATCCCTGAGGCGGGCGCGGTGCCGACGTCGGTCGGTGCCGAGGTTTATCCGCCGCACCGGTCGGAGCCGCAGGGGCGCTGCGCACCGAAGCGCTCGGTGCCGGGGCAGGGCGCGCCGAAGGAGGATCCGGACTCAGAGCCGCCTCCATCAGGAGCTGTCGGAGTCTGAAATCTCGCTCCTTTCTCGTCCGCGGCTTGAAGGCCTTGCAGATAGGACACTTATCTGCGGGATGGGCCTCCCCAAGGCACTTCAAGCAGGAACTATGCGGGTCGCTTGTTGGCATGTGCTTCCCGCAGGACGCGCACGGCTTAAAGCCAGGAGCCTTGGGCATGAGCCCGGCTGTGCGCCGGGGGGAAAAGGGGGGAAGACAACCCCCTAAACCCCCGCTAACAATGTACAACTATACAAGAACTAAATAACTAACTATCTAAGAACTTTATAACTATACACAATTATCTACACTAATGAGAATGAGAAAGCTAGGGAGAGTGGAGATCAGCTATGCCGCGCTCCACTGTTCCAACGACCGTCAGGGGCGGTAAGAAGGAACTGAGGGGGCGCTGGGTCGGCTGGGGTATATATCCAGCGCCATGAAGGCGCCACTCCAGGGGGCTCCACAGCCGACCCACCGGGGGTTGCTAGGGTAAAAATCTTCCGACGATCATGCACGCGGCGCGCGCACACCTAACTGGAATGGATATGAGCAAGCACTCGAAGAAGAACTGGTTTTCCTGTCCTGTGAGAATTTTCATGATATCCAAAAATTTCCCAAATCAAGACAAAAATTTAAAAATCTTGTTTTACTTGTCCAACTTTTTTACCTTTTAAAATATAAATTACCTAAAAGGTCAAACCATAAAGTGATTTCAAGACAAAAAACTTTTGCTTTTATTTAGAAAGTATCAAAACGGGACATTTCAACAATTCTGAAACTTTGTTTCAAATCAGGAGATTAGCCATTCATTCTTGAAGTTTGTTTTGACAAATCAGCATTTTCCGACAAAAAAAAAAAGTGTTGTTGGAAAGTTCTGATCTCTACTCCCAAGCCTCTTTTGAAAACTGAACTTGGGTGCTTTGGAAAATTTGGTTCTGTGCCTTTAAAGAAGAAATTAATGTGACAAGTTTTGCTCCCTGTAGCTTCTGTTGAGGGCGCTGGTGGTGCCATGGGGGGGGGGGGGGGGGGGGGGGGAGAGAAGTAGGAAAAAATAAATTGCTCCCTCTGCTGCTACTAGTAGGAGAGGCCAGCAGGAAGCAAATTTTGTCACAGGTTGAAGGAGGCAGGAAAAAGGATGTGGCAGCCCCATATCAGAGGCGATGCATGGGGGGAAGCACGCAGGTCACATGCCTCCCCAGATTTCTGCCTTCCATTTCCAGCCAGGCATCCAATAGCACTGGGGAGCTATTAAACCAGGGGGCTCAGCAGGAGCAGTGGAATCCCGGGGCTCTCCATGGAGACCAACCAGCTGGGCAGCACACTGGGGCCGGTAAGGGCCAGTGGAGCAGGTGGTGGCAGCAGGCGGGGCAGGGCTGTTGACAGTGCCCAGCAGCGGGGAGTTGGTCTGGGGGGGAAACCAGCAGATCCATCCCCACCTTCCCTGAACCAGCGGCAGGTGCTGGGCTGTGCAGGGGCTTCAGCCGCCATGGAGCCTGGACAGAGGTGGCTCAGCAGGGAAGGACGCCCCCTGCAGGAGGAACAGCACCATACATGGCTGCTGCCTTGGGCACAAAGCCTAGGGGATGGAGCAGCCCCATGCTCCTGGGGGACAGGACCTGGGCCGAGCAGGGTGGCGGAGGGGCGAAGATAGCTCTGCTGCGGAGCCTGTGAATTTGGGGCAGGAATGGGCTGGAAATCCCTCCCACCCCACACCAGTGCTTATTTGAGGGACAGAGAGGCTCCCCTGTGTCGGCGCTCTGCAAGACTCCAGGTGGCTTTGGCACACACAGGGCTTGGCTTCTCCTGGGTAGTGTCCCGTGCAGGAGGGTCTTGAACTTTTCCAGGGCACCGGACCAGCCAGAGGCAGCGGGGGAGCAAGGAGCCCACCAGCCAGGCTGCAGGTGTGCTGAGCGCTCCCGCCAGGGCTGATTCTCTGCACAGTGCTGGGAGCTGGATGTGCCCCGCTGGGGGGGGGGGAAGGGAGGAGGAGGGGAGTTAGAGAGGAGCAGCGGGCTTCAGGGGCAAAGAGGGAGGAAACCACGAGAGGGGGGAGCATGCAAAGGGACAATGGGGTGGGCAGCAGAGGCGACGTACAGGGCAGTCGGGTGCCCCCCCAAACCTTAAATTGTGTCCCCCCCAAACTATCAACAGTTACACCTTGACTTTGGTCATTATCCCCCTTTGTCCTTGAAAAAGGCAGACAAAGAACATGGAATCTGAGAGAAGAAGCTTCAGAAAGAATCTTGCATAATGTAAAATGCTCTTCATCCTTGCCCAGTCTACTTCTAATCCAAAACAAAACAGATTCTACCCAGACAACGGCCACATTACAGACAGCGAACCCAGAAGAACTGCAACCCTGCTGGCGTGACTGCCACTTACTTGTCACATGATCCCACCTTTGTGTCCTCCCTCATGGGAGTCCTGTGTGATTATCCATCTGCAACCACTCCTCAGAAGCACTAAACTATTCCATTACCCCTTAAATTAAACTCTGCTTCTTTGGCCTTTATGAGAATAGCCCTGTACTATGGTATCTTAAAAACATGCTCTCACAGCTCTTACCTTACATAAAAGTTTTACTGAGATGATGGAAAGATCCACATTCTCCCCAAACATCAGAGTGGAAATCAGATCTAGTATATGTTTCCATTGTGGGAAAAAACCCTAACTTTTTAAGTGAAGCAGCCTAGACCTGTTCTACTGGTCTTGGAAGATGCTGCAAGGCATTATCACACCATAAAAGTGCATCTGAAATCTTACAGTGGGTCCACATCTCACAGGCTAGTGATTCCTCACTTCATGGAGGAGCCCGTGGGCTCGTGTCCCCCTCCCCCTTAGGCTTATTCTCTTTCTACTTGTTTCTGAGTTTCGATCTCTTCTTTTCCTTAGTGGTGGCTCCTCTTCTTCCTTGTCAATTTTAATTCCATACAAGTTCACAAAGTGTTAAGTTTTTATTGTTAGCCTACTCTCCAACAAGGTGATGCTGGCATAATTTATTTTTGTCTAAGTAGCTGCAGATACATTGGACCCAACTGCATCGTGAAATATATGCACACAGTGAATTCTTGGCATTGACTCTGTTCAGTCAAATCAATGCATGTACTTGTGTAGTGTTTCTGGAAAAAAAAATACCTGTAAGCAGTTTTTCCAATGTCTTATTACATGTTTCTATTCATTTCCCCAAGCATACTGAAATAATAATATATGGAGATATACCTATCTCATAGAACTGGAAGGGACCCCGAAAGGTCATCAAGTCCAGCACCCTGCCCTCACTAGCAGGACCAAGTACTGATTTTGCCCCAGATCCCTAACTGGCCCCCTCAAGAATTGAACTCACAACCCTGGGTTTAGCAGGTCAGTGCTCAAACCACTGAGCTATCCCTCCCCCATACTAATTTCATATGCAACTTGATTCCCTACTTATAAATGGCCACGAGGTCTACACATTTCATTCAGAACACTCCCTGTGTTGAAACGAAGTGCAAGTTAGTCCAGTGCGACAGGTGAAACAGTTAAGGTTTATTTTACTTCCCTAATTGTATTCTGCATGCACTGATTTCCCCCCTTCTGGATATAAAACGTTACATTCAGTGAACACCGTACTAGTATGAGCCTTTCCAATTTAACCCAAAGTCTCTTACTTTAGTGGATCAAAATAAAAAAAAAATAGATGCTGAACACTTTCACCACTTTTCACCTTCGCTACCATAACCTCTCTCTCTGCCCAACTTCCCACTGATTGCCTCATCCCCCTCTGATCTAGGCAAAAAGATACCTCCCAGATCATCTTCCTCACATGCTACTCTGAACATGTTCTCCCACTTCGTCATTCCCTTCACTAGCCTCCACTTTCCTTTTGTATCAAGTTCAAGCTACTCACCTATACTTTCAGGGCTCTACACAGTTCTGGTCCCACTTACAGTGTTTTCTCTAATCTCCTCCTACATCCCACATGCTCCACCCAAGCTTGTCTCCCGACTTCTCTTTTTTCATCTTAGTTCACTCCCATCTCTAGACCTTTTATTTTGGCAGGAATAACCTGCCAATTAAAATTCACCAAGTGGATTTTTTCTTTCCGTCCTCTACAAACACAACCGAGATTAACCTATTGCAAAAAGCATTCAAGATATAAAACCACTTTGTGCTTATGCTGTTTTGTATTAGTCTGTTTTATCAGCTCTTTGTTTCTTCACCTTACGATTGCACAAGAGAATTTCTTGTAAAACTACTTGTGCTTTTATAAGTGCAGAGAAACACACCCTCATGTGTACAGATTCAGAGGCCTTCTATTTTTATTATGTGCAACTGAAGGCTCCAGTAGGACTTTCCCTTCTTTCTCCATTTAGAGTAGTTACAATTACTTAAAACAAAAAAATCAGAATTGCAAATTTGAGTCTGCAGACTGTAGCTTCTAAAACAAGTCAGATGCTCAGTGTATGGAGTCACACCTGTACCACAGGCAGTGTCTACTTGGCTCAATTTGGATGAAGCGATGAGTAATTTCTCAAAGCAATACTCCTGGCAGGCTCCTCCGAGACCACACTGCGAAGGTTAACTTTCCTGCTGGATTCCCTTGTTTGTAACTGGTATATTTAATACCCCTGTTCTGTATGCCCACATATAGAATCTTCAATTTCTGACACACAACCGGCAGAACAGGAAAGCATTTAAATATCACTCATTAACTTAATACACTAGTGATACTATGAACTAATATAACTCTCCCACATGATTTTATTTCTAGCCAAGAGATTCATCTTACTCATATCCTTGCAAAACCTTCCTAACTGACCTTTGTAACTGAAATAAACACCCAATTATTATGTGATTAGTGTTCAAAAACAGCCTTCAGATAGTTATTTGTGATTTAACCTAGTGTGTTTCAATTTACATTTTGTGAGGTATGTTTCTCTTATGCAGAGTGTAACTGGGATTAGTACATGGATAGTATTAGTTCCTCCATGCCCATGATTTTCTTTAGTGACTTAAAGTGTTGTTATAAATCCACATACCATTCACATCCATGTGACAAACTGCAGAACCGTGTGGTAAATGAATTTTTTCACATGCATCTACAGTTTTTCATATATCTTTGACCACCTCACTGGCTACATCTCCCAAGAGACTACTTCCAATATTCTAGATCCCAGAACAACTTACACTGATCAAAGCACAAGATGGACAATATCCAGTGCTGCTGCATCAGTGATAGGTTTTCAGGCCTGATATCTTGAGACTGTGCAGCGACAGATATGCAAGCTTTAAAGCAGAGGAACATGGAAATTCCTCTCTCACTGCTGGAGCTATGGAATCCTGGGCCTTAAAACCATTTTTAGGCCACTTTTTAAGAGGTTCCTACAGCTCCTTCTGAGAACTGTATGGTTGGTTTCATGGTAAGTAGAGGAGACTAGCTTTACAGGCAGAAGGGTACAAAAACAGTCTGAACAAAATCTTTAAAACTAGCACATTTGTAATAGGTTTTCCTCTAATGTTTGACATACAGACTACATGATAGTGTGGTGTAGGGTAAAGGTTCTATCAGCCTGTGGCTGGAACAAGGTGAGTGAAGTATGTAGCTATCCCTGAATCATGCTGAGATAGTCTTTATACCACGTCACCATACCATGTATCCCACCGACACAAATAATGAATTTACAGCTACAGTGAAGAAGGCTGTAACAGCTTTGAGCATCTTTTGCCAGTGACACCTATCATTTGTCCAGTTTACCAAGAGAAAATGGCAAACCCTATCTCAGCTTCCCTCTCCTCCCAGCTGACTATAGCAAAAATGACAACATAATATGAAGTTTGCAGACAGCATCTTCTCTTCTCAGTACATTAATAGAGACAATACTCTATCTCCTACCACCACTAATACCATTTTAGCTTCCCCTGAGCTATACACTCAACTGCAGTCATGACCCCCTTAATCAGAGAGGAAGAGAAACGCTCTCTGACTGTTTGACAAATACATTCAAAAGGAGAAATCCCTTTGGCATCGGCAGTGTGTCTCACCTCCTTCTCCCTGTTGAGCAGCACCAGCTGACTGTCCGTCAGGATGCAATATTTTCTCTCCCATGTTGTAGTTTCAGTGTAGGGAGACTGGCCGCAGGACAGTCTGTGGGTAGGTGGCCCTTTCACATCTGTGAAAGAAAAACAGAAACGTTAGAGAGCTTAATTAGCCATCTTCTTGTGCTTTTGAGTCTCTGTAGATAGAAATAGTGTAAAACTGCAAAGTGTATTTAAAAAGAGTGCATGTTTCAGTATATTAAACAGTCTACTCTTCTTCTACAAGTCAGCTGTGTGGAACTTTGTATAGATCACAGTACAAATATTAACACGTTTATTTTTATTTATAATAGATCTGTAACAAATCAAAAGCACCTGAGGCACCTCTAAGTGACTGTGCTAAGAACTAAAAAAACTGGAACAAAAGTAAAAGCAGCAGCTTCCATACTCAATCCCGTTGTCCCTTATAAACATCAGCCCTTATCGCCTCTCCCTCCTTAAAAACCTGAGTAAACACACAGGCCTTAAGCCTTGCCTTAAAAGTTAATAAATGCAGGCTACTTCAGACTATGGTGGATGTAGAGTCCAAAGCAGAGTGCTCTTCACTGAGAATGTCCTGCCAGCAGTTCCTTCTCTAATACTGAGAGGCTTCCCTTCCAAAATGGGGGGGGGACGGACACGAAGTCACTCTCCATTATAAAGATTGTAAAGACAGAGACATAAAAGTTTGCCCAAAGTCATACAGTGACTCAGTGGCAGAATTAGGAATAGAATTCACGCCTGCCTGGTTCCCAGTGTTGAGAGGCAAAGTGGTCTAGTGGGCTGAGCACATTTATTTTTAAAACTTGTTTTGTTTCCCATTAAAATTATATGCACTAAATACCGATGCATTGTGCATCTTATCACCAACAAGCTTTCTCCAAGACTGGGCAAGATATCACACCTATTGTCTTGACTAAAACTTAAACGTGTGCATCTGTGTCACGAAACACACACCATGCATGGCAGTCTCCGCTCAGGAGCAGCCAAGTCCGGAACAGCAGGAGGTGCTGCACATCAGGAGTGATGTGACTGGACAGAGCTATTGCTGGCTTGGTATTGTTAATGTAGAGGATATAGGTAAGGATTAAGGTACGCTGTTAAAAGTTTTGTGGGAACCCCTCAGTTGAAATAATGGTAGTAAAGGTCAAGACTGCTGTTCAAGTCTCAATGAGCACATCTATCTGAGGAAGAATATACAGCCCTGGGTACTCTAATTTATCAAAATTTAGGAAACATACATGCAAAGAACCTCTTTACACAGTTCCAAGTGTCAGGCATGTTGGCTATTTTGTAACATTAAATTTTGTTGCTAGTTTACATTCAAGTTTTACACTGCTTTATCTCTGCTGAGATCCAAATGATTCCTAATGCTCCTTTCCTTTCACTAACAACCCACAATTAAAACTGACTCGTACAGAGCTAAAATATGTTACAGTTTTTAGGACTTTTGTATCTTCCCCGCTAGAGGCCAGCAAATCCTCAGACACTGCAGCATTCAATCAATCTTAGGAGGAAAGTAGAGTATAAGCCAAGACTGTCATGTTAGAATTAAATATTTAGCCCTCAAAGATGCAGTCCATATCAGAAGCTGTACACACTCTGAATTTCTATATACACTAGTAAAAGCATTATATGCATGTGAGAAGAGTTAATATCTGTATACATTTTTCAAATAGGTAAATATAATCTTTAGCTCTAAATTTTCTGAATCTGCCAGCTTGAAAACACTGACTCTTAACCTGAGCCAAGTTTTCAGGGCACAGATAAAGACTGTTACAGTAGGATTTTTCTGACCATTCAGAAAACATCTACATTTTTTTAGGGAATATTTCATGAAATGATTAGTATTGAATCTGCCAATAAATTCATGTCTATGTGCTACGCTACCTGACTCTTGCAACATAGGCTTGATTTACTATAGTTTAGAGCAATTCTGAAGCACAATTAATTTCTGTGTATTTCAACATTCTTCAAAATCCTGTTTAGGAGACTCAGTTAAATGAGACAATCTCTATCATCGTGAAACATGGTCTGACCACCATAGACTATCCTAATATTGAGGAGCACATACACAGCTCAGTCTAAAAAATTAGAACATTACACCTCCAAATGGTTTTTTTTTTTTTTTTTTGCCATTAACAAACTAAGGTTTGTGAAACAGGATTTTACTTGATGTGGTTGTATCAAGCGTGCACACAAAAACCCCTTACTCGTTTTTAACTTAGACAATCACAAAAAACCCAAAACCATGTTACTCAGACTTATTTTTTTTTGGTGTAGAAGCTAAATGCGAGTTGCAAAATGCAAAATCGCTTGCATTATAATTTCCACTAAATGTAGGCTTCACCAGTATAGCATCCAATATTTCTACACTCAGCCCATACGATTTATAGACTAGAATAACATCTCCCAAAGCACTAACAACTACAGTTCTTAACTGAGCATCAGGCAGAGTGGGCCAGCCACAGTCATGCTGTCAAGTGGGTTAGCTACGTCAGAACAGCTTTCCGCACCAACTGCTGGCAATGTAATATGCCATCTTGGTATAAGGAGCTGCCAGTAGCCAACAGGGAATGTACATCAGTGAAGAGCAATGAATGTCAGCACACAGCTCTGTCATCTCTTCATTCTGACTGTACAACAGTACCTGCAGTAAGACAGTGGAGAGTGACTTCAAGTACATTTTTTTTTTTTTTTTTTTGCAACTTTGGAGGCCACAATTTGGATGTCCACATTCTAGGAACCAGCAGAAAGCCTATCTTGCAGATCCATGGGAAACTAAATGCAAATTAGACCGAGAATGCACCATGATAAAATGATATTTCTTGGTACTAATTTGTGTACTGTACCCAGAATGGCCTCTGTTTCTGTGGCAAGCAATATCCCTATCCACCTTACTCATTTTTAGTGGGTCTTCCAAGGTGGCTGATCTCTCCAGAGCTTGTGCAAAAGCTTGTCTGTGAGGTATTTTACTAGTGTAGACTACAGACTATTTGGGACTTAAGTGTTTTCAAAGACCATGCAAACCTATGACAGTGCACTAGCAGTGTCAAAGATGCACAGTGGTTCATAAACTCTGAGGTTCTGTTTTCTTGTATTCCTCATCTACGCTTTTATCTTACATTTGAACTTCAAGAGGTTAAGTAGTACTGAATAATGGGGACGAAAAGGATTTCAGTACATAAAAATCAACCTCTCAAGTTAGCAACCATAGGAGTAAATTGCCACCTGGTGTTTGAAGAATTGTGGAAAATTAGATAACAAAATAGGGATTTCTCACTAACGATAACGTTGCACATCTTCTCCTGGGGAAAGGTTCAAAGCCGGGGCTACTTCATTTCTCAGTGTGGGGCCATTTTGGGAAGGAATCAGCTCATATAAGAAAGCATAACATTTGGAAGGCCAAAGTCTCTCCTGAAGGTAATTTATTCAAGAATGCAGTTGTGTAGCTCTGCTAAGCGTTTGGACCTGAAGTAAATATGAAATATGGACTAGAAAGGCGCATCTGGAAAACTGACCCCTATTCTAAATCCTGCAGACGTTATGCAGAGTATCAACGTGTTAAGCCGGGCACCTAAAAATGCAAGCACTGATGAGAGATTTTCCCCCTATAGTCTGATGCAATCCATTCCATTCTGCATTCTTACAATCAGGCATTCAAAAAAATAGATCAGTTGGCCTACTCACAGGATCAAAGATCATGCCCTATGACCCTTCAAATGCTAATATCAGTTGAGTAACGAGCTTAAAAAAACAGAACTTCTTTTTCTGTACATACTCCCCTGCTAAACTGAGGAGAGCATCACTGCACGCCTGTCACATCACCTGACCTACCAGAAGATCTACAACTGCATTGTTCTTTTTTCCATGGCTTTGGAAATTCCATTCAGCATGTCTATAAATATCCACAAAGCCTCCTTCTATTCAGCCGGATGGCAGCTCGTACATTATCATTCTCAAACTAGAAGGCATCTATGAATGTGAACAATGGATTTACCATGACAGGGCAAACAAAGGGGTATGATTTAGTGTAGGGAGCAGAGGAAGGGAGAGAAAGAGCCAGTGTCCAAGTTGGTCCCTCCAGAAAGAGGTGTGACGCTTTGTGAGAGCTGAAGGGTGCTTTCGTAGTTTTTTTTGGGATGGGTACCTGTAGTATAAGTGGGTGCATTTCTGCATCGTTCCATTATGAGCATGCAGCATTTTAAAAATATTACTCAAACAGCATTCAAAACAGGAGAAGTCTAGCAAATTTCCCAAAGCCAGTTCTCAGTATTATATAATTAGAGAATGATTTCCAGAAGTTAACACATGCCTCAATGTCATTTGGTCTCAATGTGCCCTTTTGTTGCAGTAACAAGAGAGCATCTCCTCTCCCTTAACAATGCCAGCAAAAATATGTAGTGTTATGCAAATAAGAGGAGATATTTTTAGTATTTAAAAGGGGGTGACCCTAACAAAAAAAATTCTCAGATTGAGGAATTTTGCATTAAAACCATGTGCATTTTTAATGCGCATTAAGTCAGCCCAAAATAGACAAAAGTCTGCACATATCCTGACCCAAGGTCATCTCTCTCTCTCTCTGATTACCAAAGGGAAAATCAGGACATTACTTCAGACACTGGAGTTTATTTGCTTTGAAAGTCACATTATTCCTGATTATACCCATTTAAAAAAAAAATCTTTGCTTCCCTAGTTCTGAATTTAAACAAACAAACAAACAACAAAAACTCCATACTTTGGTTCCAGGTTCGTATACATGCAAGATTAAAGGGTGAGAGAGCAGCTTAAACTGGAGTGGGACCTAAAGCATAATTTAGAAATGTTTACAAAGCCCTGAGATATTTGAGAATTTCCGTTTCAATGCTGATCAAATTAACAGCAAACATTTTTTTAAATTACTAAGTAGTTCTCAACCTGTTGGGGAGAGGTTTGAATTTTTTGTTATTAAAAAATACCAATATCCCAGCAGCAAAAAGCAGCCCTCCTCTGAGTTGTCAAAGAAAGCTCATTCTTACAATACACTCTTAGGTTAAAATCCTGGCCTCACTGAAGTCAATGCCAAAACTCTCACTAATTTCAACGGGGCCAGGTTTTCACCCCCTAATGTTTCTGATACAGCTGGTTGGCAATTCCTTCATAACTAAATTAACGGCAAAGTGAGCCCACAGGGAGGTTATTTTTTATATATAACTAGTGGGAGCACTAACACACCTTTTGACAACAGGTTCATTTAAATAGTGTCAGTGTTTTCATGATATTTGATATACTTACCATGGCGACAGACTCTCAGAGGGCTTTGGGTAAATGCTGTCAGCTGAGAGCCTGTCAGCACCCCCTACTCTTACAAATATGTACAGGCAAAGCAGTTAAGTTAAAATAAGCATCAACCTGAACCTTCACCCTGCCTTTGACCTGAAACCGATACTTCAAGCCTGGCTAGTGCAGTGAAGTCCCACAAAGACTAGGCTCTGATGCACAGGAACCTTTATAGGACTGAACCCAAACTTGGAAAGTGATTAAGCTAATGATATAAAAGTAAAGAAATGAAGAAAGAGGGGGTGAAATATGTTTGTATGTCATTGCATTTCATTCTCTTGCCCCACATAAGCAGCTTAAGCTTCTACTAAGATAGCATTGCTTTAAAAGAAGCCACTGACGTGACACACAAACAACAATACCTAGAAAACAGGTAGTTACACTGTATTTAACCATCTCATGCAGCCACATAACTTTTAGAGGAAGAGTTGCAGGGATCGACTATACTGGAGGAGTACAGGGTTGAAAAATTTAGAGACAACTAGATCTGAGAGCTTTAAGCAGGAAAGCAATCACAGGTGTCCAGGCAGGTGTGGCACAGTTAAAAGATGAGTGAACAAGCTCTGGGGTATAGGAGAGAAATCTTAAGGAGCATGGGCTCTGACAGGACATTAGGAAAAGCACAGTGAAGAATATACTATCATGTGTTCACATGGCTCTACCTTGCGTTTATTGTTTCTCAGATTCCCAAATCTTGATTAAAAAAGATGTGTCACATTTCTCAAGATAAGCAAGGCTGAGGTAGAAGGAAGTATTCCAAGGAAAAGTTAGGGTGCTCCATTAAGTGGTTTTGGGGAATCAATAGATGGCAAACTTCTCCAAGTCAGTACAGATACTTAAACAATGTCCCAGCATGGCACTGGGGGTACTATAGGGCTGCAGATGCAGTCTGAGGAGAAGTAAAACCTAGCTCTGACCATTTGTGGTAATTAAAGACATGATTGATACACCACACCAAAGTAGAGCTGCTAACCCTGGTGTTTTGGTTACATCACAATTTGGCCCTATCAAGGATTCCACTTGCAGATATAACATTCACACAGCCGTTTTGGATGAGAAATGGTGTGGCCATGTTTCAATCAAGAGGCAGCTGAATTGGAATGGTAGGTGAAAAGATCCGTGTGGATTATGTATTATTTTAAATGTGTAAAGCATGTGGGGATCCTTTGGGATGAAAGGCACTCCGTTTACATAGGACATTATTACAAAGATGAGTGTCCAGCACTAATTCCTTCTGTTATATTTAGTACCTGCATCCAACAAACATGAACATGCACACAACTCCATTTGAACTGAATCTAGTCATTTTCCTCTGGCAGCTGCTGGTGCTGATAGATGCCTAGATACTTGTATAGAAATGTGACACTGAGGGTGGGAGATTGGAAAGATGACAACTTTGTCAGACCATCAGCATTTGTGATCGGTCAGGCCTTCTTACCCCAACTGCTTGCAATCAAGACTACCTGGAAAATCCATTTTCCACTGAACAAAGATGTCAAAATGTTGATGGCATTAAAATACAACTGTTAAGAAGCGGGCAGCACCTACAGTTAATGGCTTGACCTTGCCACGGTGCCATTGGGGCTGGAATCCAAAGCTTATCCTCTACGGCTTCCTTAAGCGCCTCTCGCATTGGGCAATCCTGCAAAGGTAATCTATTAGTTGATCACTTGCATTTTCTTGGACTTCAGATAACCAGGGACAGATCCATGACCAAAAAGGAACGAGGCATGGTCTAAAATACTGATTCCCCCCTGCCTCCCACACTTTAGGACCGTATCAGACAAGGAGGAATCCATGTGAGTCACTGTGACAGGGTCCAGACATCCCAAACAGAAGGTTTAATCCTCCCCAAAAAATAAGCAGTTAAAACAATTGATTGCATAATGTTATTTTACTACAAATAAAGGTCTTCTATGACAGCTTGTAATGCACTGAACTTAACAGTCATTCTGAAATACGTGTGCAGGTTATGGTTATGAATGTGTGTGTATGTGTATACAGAAAATTGTGATTGTGGTGCAACTTCAGCATCACCTCACAACTGCGCAGTGGAGCAATAAGGCAGGGAGGGCAGATGAAACGGACTTTAAGCACCTAGCCATTGTGCAAGCCCAGGAAAAAACTATGAGGAAACATCAAAGGAAATGGGAATATGCTTGTAACTGAAAAGAAAATCCCAGACTTTGGAAACTAAGAAAAGAGGGAGTTTTCCCCACTTTGAATATCTCTAGCGGCTGAAGAAAACTGCAAACCCTTTTTAAAATGGAAGGGGTATGAACTGATCACCACCCAGAACCTGGGGGACAATCTCAAGGCTGTCTGGGAATGCTGGATCCCTCCTAGAGCTGAGTGGTAAGTTGGGAATCTGTTTTAAGGTAATAGGTAATTTACTAGAAAGGGGGATTTATCTAACGTAAAAGAGTAAAGTGTGCAGTTGCAGATGTTGATTTTCTGTGCAACATGCATATGTTTGCTTCCCCTTACTATTTCATCTTTGAATCTGAGATTTTTCTATTAAATAAACTTTTTGTTTATTTTTATCCCAAGCAAACTGTGTGCAGTGTGTATGCCAAAGTGAACTGATAACCGGGGGATGGCTGGTTTCACCCTTCGGGGTGATGAACCAGAGGGGATCAGGCAGACTGTCTCGTAATTCAGAAGTCAAGGAGAATGTATCTGGGGAGACCCAGAACTGGAAGGGCTGTTGGTGTCACCCTGCAGAGATTTACTAGGCTGATGAGAGCCAGGGTGAAACCATATGCTGGTGGGCAGGCTGCTGGTGTCAGGGAACTGAAACGCAGCTGCACAGTACAAAGGGCCCCAAAAATATACCAGGCATGCAGTGACAGAACCCCTTACTGGTGTGGGTGGACCCCAAAACGAAACAGACATGACCAGTCAGGAGCCAGAGCTTCCGTCTCTAGTTCCTCTGTGTCACACACACAAAAAAATATGTTTCTCACTGTGGAGGATGGGGGCCATATGGCCAGCTGAAACACCATAACTGCTCAGGGAAGATCTATACTTGTTTCCACTCAGTATTTCCATTCAGTCATCAATTCCACACTGAGATCCAGACAAATATTTGATGACCAAACATTCCTTTTAATTTTCCTGTATACTTACATGAATTTGTCTTTACAACATTTTTGAAATTTGCAGGTTATTGCTTGTATTTTTCACCTGACCTAGGTTTAAGAGCCAGCAGCCTAATAAGATCACTCACTCTCAGTATTTGGTAGGAGCTTGTAGTGGGAAAGCTACATTCAGAAAGTAGTTTGTAAAAGGCTACCTTACTTATTTCTTCTGAGGATTCTGGGATACCAATACATAGGCTGCAGCATCTGCTTCAGTTTTCTAGGTCCCTCATTTTGGATGCTAGGTAATGCATCTCCTACTTGATCTTAATCTCCATATCTTTAACTGTGGTTTGAAGCTCTTCTGTCCTCTATTAGAAATGAGGAATCTTTGTATCTGTACTAGTGATGACCAATTTTAGGAGAGTCACAGTGGCTACCAACAAGTCTTCTTTCATATGGCTTGGGTAGGTAGCAATGATTACAAATTTATATCTAGATTTGCCGCAGCAGTGAGCTGGTGAATGTCCTTCAGGCCCCGGCCGAAGGGGACATTCAGATATGATGTGCTCCATCATTTGTGCCTGGTGACCAATCACTTACAGGCGTTTGCCTCATTTTCCATTTAAAGAGGGTTTGTCCACATCTCCCATGAGATGTACTGATGTGATTCAATCTGCACCAGTCTTTCTACAACAGTTGGAAAGCCTGAATGCTTACAAGGAAATCTGCTATGTCTGCACCAAGAGCAGTCAGCTGTCTTCTCCATCTCTCTCAACACAGAAGCAGTCTGGTCTCAACACAGGAAAAGTAGGGAACTCCCTCTGGAGTTTTAGGAAACAAGATCAAAGTTTGTGAAAATTCCTAAAGTTTTCTGGTAGATATTTTCTGCATACAAAATTTAAGATGGTCCAGTGAGGTGATGGGTTGAAGTATGTAGCAGTCACTTTCATGCATATCAAGTTGCTCCAGTCCCACCAGGAGCTCCTTCGCAATTAAAGATGGAAAACAAAAACAAACCTGTAAATAATTAAGTACATGCCTGCTCCGTCTCAGCAATGAGAGCAGCAAAGGCAGCAGGCAGCTCCTTCCTGATGTTGCTGAAACTACTTGCCAAGTTTTTTCTTTAAATAGGAAAAGCAGAACTGTTTCACAGGCACTGGAAAAACCCTTTCAAGGAAAAGGATAGATGATTAACAGCCCTGTTAAAGTCAGGCATGGTAAGTATACCTATTCAGCTGAGCTCCCAGATGGCTCTGCCAATTTACCTCAATGCTGATTTGCAACATCTGTGCTATTCCCAGTTATGTCATGAGTCTCCCCTGAGAAGAGACTGACACTTTGGCAGTTGTTTTTGCAACCTTGTCAACTGTCCAGTAGAAACTAAGCCAAAAGCACCAATCTCTTACTTACGACTTAAGCCACGTTAATATTCTAGATCTTCCAATGGGGTAAACTAGTGTATTAACCAGCCTCAGCCCCTAATGTTTAGTATCACAAGTTTTTGCCTAACAGTACTCAACTGCTTTAGAACAAACTGCATTAAGCTGCAAGGCATTGTTTATATTGCTAAAATACACAGGAGTAGCCTCTCTGAGGTATTTTCTTCTGAAGGAAAGCCCTGGAGTTGTTCTAACAAAAGGAGACCCAAGTCTTAAGACGGGGTGGTCAACCTGAGCCTGAGAAGGAGCCAGAATTTACCAATGTACATTGCCAAAGAGCCACAGTAATACATCAGCAGCCCCCCATCAGCTCCTCCCCTCCCCTTCCCTCCCCCCCGCTCCCAGCGCGCCTCACCCACTGGCAGCCCAGCTGATCAGCGCCTCCCCCTCCCTCCCTAGACCTCCCAATCAGCTGTTTCGTGGCATGCAGGAGACTGGGGGGGTGGGGGAGGAGCGAGGGCATGGCAGGCTCAGGGGAGGGGGTGGGAAGGGGTAGAGTGGGGGCAGGGCCTGTAGCAGAGCCAGGGGTTGAACAGTGAGCACCCCACCGGCACATTGGAAAGTTGGCAACTGTAGCTCCAGTCCTGGAGTCGGTGCCTACACAAGGAGCCGCATTATTAACCTCTGAAGAGCCGCATGTGGCTCCGGAGCCACAGGTTGGCCACCCATCTTAAGGGCTTAACATTAGCCTAACTGACAGATGCTGAGTGTATCATATTGTTCTGCCAAGCTAGACAGCGGCCCTCATGTCAGCTCCACAGGCCAGGCCTAAGCAGTTAGAAGCAGAAGCAAAATTAAGGAGAGTTACAGTTGGTCTAAGACAGCTCAATCACCAGCCTGACAGCAGGATTTCAATTACTGCAGAGAAAGCTTCTCAGTTCACAGCTCAGCTCTTTAGCAAAGGTGAGGAAACTCTTAATGGCAGTTTAAAGCTGGTCAATTAGCTTGAATGCTGCTGAGCTCTATAAGCTTCTTACACGCTGCACAGCCTATTGCTAAACTAGAAAAGAGTAACTGATCCTCATTTCTCTTGTCTGTCTTCCATTGAGTTTCAAGTCTTGTAAAGTTGGTAGGCACCAGTAATGAAAAACAGAATGAGAATCAGGAGAGGAAAAAAAAACCTAACATCTTTGTGAGCCCTTAAAATCCAGGGACTAATCAAAGGTTGCTTCACAGCCCAACCTGTAGAACCCCAAAAAACGTAACACAATTAAGACTGGAATCCTACAGAGCATGCAGGCATGTTTCAAATCCAGCACAACCTTCTGGTGCAGGTCTGCAAACAAGAGGCTCATTGTACGATTCTGTAAACCTCATGACATCATCAAAACAGAAGCTCCCATTCGTATAACAGTTTGTGTTTCCAAGGATACCCAGAACTTCAAATAACTTGCAGTCACTCAAAGCCATCAGTATGACCCTGCCCACAATGCTAAGTGGATTCTCCTTCCCACCTCTTCAGCTGTCATTCTGTGCCTCAGACCACTGAGTTTTTACCTCTCCTTCACTCCCAAGTATTAAATGCACTCACTCTCAGCAAGTTAAATTCCCACTTAGTTTGCAATACACACTCAATTTCTCAAAAGCAGAGAGATTTTATTAAACTGAAGAAAAGATTATAAAAGATTATATGCCCTACTACATAGCCACCAAGTTCTGAGTAGCTCCCTGATGACACTTCTCCCTGGAGAAAGTGGAGGCAGAGAACTTTTCTTAGGAGGTCTAAGGGCCAGAGCTAAATATCACCCTGGGGTAAAAGTGGTTTGATCTCCTCCCCTCTTTCCCACCTTTGAACTACCAGTAGAGAGAAATCCTACAGCTGTAGATGCTGACCACTATCTCATTTTACTCCACAGTTAGCTCTCTCCCCTAGTTAGCCAGCAGTGGTGCAGGGAGAAGGAAAGAGAGGCATCCTGTCTCTTTCAAACTGCAGCTCTACAGTGGCCCCAAGCAGCTGGGAGAAATAAGCTTAGAGGACACCCTGCTCAGCTCCTGCAACCCCTCTGGATGCTCAAGATTCCAGTGCAGTTGCAGGATTGTATTTGGGCTAGGGACCAAATGCTTGTGTGCCATGACCAATGTATGACATTTGGCAGGTCTGCTATTACCAAAGCACCTCTCAAAGATTGCCTTATTCCATTCCCTTGCCAGCAAACCATCACCATCTAGCCAAACATAAAACTCACTTCATATCTGCAATTCCAAATGGCCTCTTTACAAATTGTTTGCTTATTATGTTAGAGAACTTCCTTTAAATGGAAACAAAGATGATTAGTTTATCAGTACAGATTATTCCCCTTGTTTTCATTTTATTCCCTGATCTTGAACTTCCATAGAATAATTTAATCCACAAATAGAATCTTGCTAGAAGACTTCAGCTACCTCTTGATTTGAAACTTGATTTGAGTTGGATCTTCTTACCCTAGCAACCCTATTTAATACTGCAACATATAAAAGCTACATCATGGAACCATGTTCCTTTAGTGAAGCATGATCAATCAAGTGCTACCCTGGGATTCTCAGTGTACTAAAACTCTAGATGAAACAGCACAATTGGATTTAATATGGAGGGGAGATCTTCTTTCCTTAGGCCAGTCCTGACCTAGAAAGCATTAGGCAAAATCTGGGGTCCTCAACCTGAGTGGGATGGGGGGGAGGGGGTGTTTCACAGACATCAGAGGGTTATGTGGGGGTATTGACAAGGAAAAGATTGAGGAATGCTGGGCTAGTGTCAAGAACTAGCTGCTGAATGGTAAGGGCTGGGTGTCACAAGTATACCAATACAAGTACAAGTTAAATACCAATTGGGCAAATGCACACATTAGGCTATATGTTATCCCTGTGCAGTTTAAACTGCTATAAGGCCTAAACCTTTCAGACACTTGCATCCTCAGTTTTGCTTCAACAAAACTGAAATACGGAAAGCTAGTATTTAGGTGTCAACCCTCCACATACAGCTTTCATGGAATTGACCTCAGGTTTCCCATTTATTTAAAAAAAAAATCCTGCCCTATAGAAAAAGTCACCTGTCTGAGATGAGAAAAATTTGGTGTTCTAAAGATGAAAGCCTGTGGATTTCTATGGTATTCAAGCTGGAAGTGTAGGGAGTAATGAATCTACATGAACACCTGATTGTTGCAGAGTCCAGGAGGTGGAAAATACCTAAAATACTTGAGCTATTTTTCTGGGAAGCAAACATACATCTTGAAGCCTGAGACTATACGAGTTTTGAGAGGATACAGTGAGACTACAGACAACCACCATTGCATAGATGTGTGCGATCTTACTGAGACAGCATAATGTCTTTCACTTAGGGGGAAGGGGCATTATTCCTTGCATTCATAGGGTATTATCCAAGTCATTAAAGTATATAAACTTCTCTGATCCACAGAAAACAGCAAACTGCCTTAATAATGTATCATTCCAGCAGACTCTAAATATATTATAAAGAAGCCTCCCACCAGCTCCCCATGCTATTTTGGAAGACCTTCCCAGTTCTGGCATCTTACAAATGTTTTAACCAGAGTCTGGAACCAGCTATTATCCACCAATTAGTGGATTTCACCCACTTCAAACAAACAAATAAAAAGACCATCTCCCCTGCCCTCCAAGTCTTCCTCTCTCCCTGCAGAATCTGCACACGTTTTAGTAAAGAAACATTCGGACCATACAGAAGAGGCTTTTTTCAGTTCCCCCCTTTTTTCAGAGGGAAATCGAGAACGAATGTGATGGGGATTCTGTTCTGTATTACTCAGTTTTGCACAACAAATAAAGTCTTCCCATTGCTGTTAATCTGAATCACTATATTTAGTCCAATGCATGGAGATAATAGGTTTTTAAATACCCTTTTCTCAAATTCAGCTTTAAGGATTTTTTGAGGTAGCTTACTTTACCTAAGGAAACTAGGCTCAGATGCAATAACTGGGAAGGAGATCTGGCTTTTACCAAAAAAAAAAAAAAAAAAAAAAAAATCCACTTTGGTTAAGGATAGTGAGTTGACAACTGATCTGGTCATGGTTGGACAGTGAATCACTGTCTCAGCTCAGATGAAGGATCAGATGCCTCCTGACTCAGTGTTTTGCTTTAACTACTACCACCACATGACCTAAATATTTTTAAACCAAAGCTCAGTTTTACCCAGAATACTGTAGAGTAACTCGCCTGATTTTGTGCCTGCATATTGTCCAAGGAAACTATGACTTGAGAAATAAAGGAAACGTAGAAAGAAGTAACCTACACCAGTGAAACTTAAGGGCTGAAACATCATGACAATACAAAAATACATTCTTGTGGACCAATGTATTTGAAAAGTCCCTTCTTGTGAGACTGAGGTGAATTTAGAAATGGAAGGCAGCGAAGATGCTGCAGGTAGGTACCAAAATTTCACAGGTGAAGTAAGTTTTGTATGGTTATGGTAAGCATGATTAATTATGGTTAATGCACACTATGGTAATGGCATAGCTAATTAAGTATTTTCTAGCAGTCCAGGAAGTTTTACACTCTTCCTCCAACTCTAGAAACATGGGAAGGTTCATCTTTCATTTGTCTGATCTAAAATAAGAGTGCATGTTAAGCGAGCAAGTGATGAGAATCTTTATTCTAAACTAAATTAAATCAAACATTTAAGATATTTTGTTTATTTTCACTGGAATTATTTTTTTCTAATGTGAATTTTCCTCCTCCAGGTTTGTGGGGTCACAAGGAGAAAAGCCAGAATTAATAGCCAAAAAGTCACTCAACCACACAGCACACCTGATAATGCTACCTGAGGATTCCTCATACATCTCCCCTCTTTCTTCCCACTTTCCTCCAATCCCCCACATCCCAGAAAAGTAAAGGACACCAGGGACTAAACCTTTGCTATACTGCTTTACTATTGATACTTATTGGATGCTTAGAGTTAATGCATTTAATACCTTACATCCTTTAAGCACAAACATGCTGTTGCTCCTTAATGTTTTATGTACTGTATGTTTTCCGTACCAATAATGCTGTCCACAACCAGGATTTTAAGAATCACCTAAACTTCCTCACTAACATTTATTTTTTCAAGCTGTCTCAAATTCTGGAAGGAGAACATGTGAGGCTCACAAAGATACATAGACTGCTGGGGAAAAAAATAAAAGTACTTACAGCAGGACCATACTGAAATTTACAGATGATGGCTCTATTTAAAGAGCCCTGATAACATCTGATTATGAAATGCAGTTTCACAGCATGGCTGTTAGTCACTAGACCCAATCTGATTTCTGAGGAAAGAAAAGTAACAGTTCTTGGTTGAAATGTTTTCATCTAGTTTGGGAGTGGGGTTTTACAGAAGGGAAGGGAAATAACCCCCATCTGTGCATTTAGCAGTCATCGCTGAAATTCATCTCCTTTCTATTGGGAAGTACAACTTACAGAGGCAGCACACAATTTCTGCAGTAAGCTCTAAGAATTCTGTATGCTGCCAGAAGGTGGGTGGAGGTGTACACAATGAGGGTTCATGTACACAAGGGATTATTATCTAGGACCAACTTGGACAATAGAAGGAAATGCTTTTCAAATATAACTACAGATAGGTGTCCTCCATGTGGCTTTAGTTAAAGAGCTACTTCTATGCCACTGAACACAATGAGATCTCAAAGATGCACACAAATTCAGAGTGTAAACAGTCACACATAACATAAGAAACGGTCCCTCTGGGTCAGACTAATGGTCCATCTGGCCATGTATCCTGTCAGTGGCCAGTGCTAGATGCTTCAGAGGGAATGAACAGAACAGGGCAATTATCGAATGATCCCTCTCCTGTCACCCATTGCCAGCATCTGTCAGTTAGAGGCTTAGGGACAACCAGAGCATGGGATTGCATCACTGACCATCTTGGCTAATAGCCACCGATAGATAAGTTCATGGAGGATAGGTCCACTTCTTTTTTGAACCCAGTTATACTTTTGGCCTTCACAACATCCCTTGGCAATGAGTTCCACAAGTTGACTGTGTCTTGTATAAGGAAGTATTTCCTTTTGTTTGTTTTAAGCCTGTTGCCTATTCATTTCATTGGGTGACGCCTAGTTCTTGTGTTATGAGAAGGAATAAATAACACTTCTTTATTTACTTTCTCCACACCAGTCATGATTTTATAGACCTCTATCATATCCCCCCCCTTTTCCAATCTGAAAAGTCCCAGTCTTTTTAATCTCTCCTCATATGGAAGCTGTCCCATACCCTTAATCATTTTTGTTGCCCTTCTCTGTATCTTTTCCAGTTCTAATAGATCTTTTTTGAGATGGGGCAACCAGAACTGCATGGAGTATTCAAGGTGTGGGTGTACCGTGGATTTGTATAGTGGCATTATATTTACTGTCTTATCTATACCTTTCCTAATGGTTCCTAACATGGTTAGCTTTTTTGACTGTCACTGCACATTGAGAGGATGTTTTCTGACAACTATCCACAATGACTCCAAGATCTCTTTCTTGAGTGGTAACAGCTAATTCAGATTCCATCATTTTGTATGTATTTGTTGTGATTAGGTTTTCCAATATACATTACTTTGCGTTTATCAACATTGATTTTCATCTGCCATTTTGTTGCCCAATCACCCGGTTTTGTGAGATTCCTTAGTAATTCTGTGCAATCTGCTTTGGACTTAACTGTCTTGAGTAATTTTGTATCATCTGCAAACTTTGTCACCTCACTTTACCCCTTTTTTCAGATCATTTATGAATATGTGGAACACAGGGCCGGTGCAACCTATTAGGCGACCTAGGCAGTCACCTAGGGCGCTAGCATTTGGGGGGCGGCATTTTCTTCGGCGGCGACCGCAGCGGCTGGATCTTCGGCCGCCCCAGTCGTCGTCCTTTAGGTGAAGGGAGCTGGGGCAGGGGGGTGCAGGGAGGGCCGCCTGCAGCAAGTAAGAGGGGGGGGCGGCATGCAGGGGAACTCCCTGCCCCAGCTCACCTCTGCTCCGCCTCCTTCCCTGAGCAAGCCACCCGGCTCTGCTTCTCTCCCTCCTAGGCTTGCGGCGCCAAACAGCTGATTGGCGCCGCAAGCCTGGGAGGCGGGAGAAGTGGAGCAACGACAGTGTGCTCCGGGAGGAGGCGGAGCAGAGGTGAGCTGGAGTGGGGAGCTGCTGCACGGCTCCCCGGGCGGGGGAGGGAGGAGCTACCGCAGGGGGGCACCTCAGGGCGGGGGGGAGCTGCTGCAGGGCTCAGGGAGGGGAGAGGGTGCAAGGTGGAAGTTTCGCCTAGGGCGCGAAACATCCTTGCACCGACCCTGGTGGAACAGCACTAGTTCCAATACAGATCAATGGGGTACACTGCCATTTACCTCTTTCCAGTCTGAGAACTGATTACTCTTTCAGACAACTGAAACAAAAAATATAGGACAAAAGCTCAAGCTGTTCTAAATTCTCCATTATAAAATACTTAATATTTCAAAGGCAGAAATTTTTTCTTCCCTTTTTAAACAAAAGGTCTGCATTAATATTACACAATCTCTTGATACTAGTATCTAGTGAACAAACCATTATCTGTATGCAGTGGTGAACTTCCACAGAAAAATAGCTATTTTCATATACTCTTTGTAGATGGTACAATTTCGTCTCTTGTACTGGTATATGAGAGTCTCGAGCATAAGACAGAGATCCACTTCCCCCTTATTGTCAATCCTGGAGTGACAGAGAGCACCAAGAGGCCTGGAGATGCAGAATGGGTGCACAGAGGCTGAGAGGACTCTATAATAGTGGTGCAGGGAGAAGTATTAAAACAGATTTCAAGCACTTGACACAGAAGCAAGAAGTGTAACAAAAAACACAGATCTGAGCTAACTCACCTGATAAGGAATCTTAGTGTGTGTAAAACAGACAATGTATCCTCATTTTGCAACTTCCATAGAATCATATTGGTTGATACCCCCTCTAAAGAGACAGATGTCATGACTAGTTACGGAAACCTCAAATGACAACTACAATCATGTTGGGCATCTTGTTTCAGTTCCTAGTTAATTCTTAAAGTTTGCTCTAATATTTAAGCTCTTTTCTCCCCAGCTGTAGCTTAATTCTATTACTACTTGTTCTGTCCTCAATGACAACAATTCATCCCTCTCCTTTTCACAACATCCTCTCCAAGAACAGCATAAAAACTTGAATTGGAATCGTGAGCTTCACATCAACATGCTTTCCAGCCGTGAAGCAATAAGCCATCATGACAACCTGAAAAATAATTTCCTTTTCTTTATTTTCTAAACTCTCATGTGATTAAAGTTCATTAAAATGCAAACTGCCTTGAATTTTATTTTATACATCAATGGCCATGCTTCCATATCTCTAGGCTATTACAGCATCTCTTTGTGCATTCTTTGGGCATTAGACGTGCCAGACTCCAGGCTGAGCAGCAAGTGATCTATTCAATATCTCTAAACATTTGTACATTGATCTAGCTTTATTTTAAAAGTGTGTTCAAAGTTTGTTCACCTCAGGTACACCAAGCAAGGGATGTTTGGGTATCTTAAAAAGAATTGCAAAAGTATCACTATAGTTATAGGTAAGCAGGTGTTTTCTTCATAAACCTGTATCTAGGCACATTATTGGACTGAAGTTTCCTGTGCTTGATCTTGAGTTCTTTGGAAAAGTTTGGTAAATCTCACACAATCATTTTTGATAGACCTGACCAGGACATTTTAAAGACACACACACACACACACTTACTTCATGGACAGCAAGTGCCTTTGACATATCTGAAGACATTTGCACTATTTTTTTTTCTATTTTCTGCAATGTTTGCATTCCACCATGTGTATTCAGAGCTCTGCTATTAAAATAAACATAGCTATATCTATTTGACCATGCAATACTCTCAAGCATGAACATTCCAGTTAAATATGCAATACATCTATTTGACTCATGTTGTATAAGAGTGCTTATTTCAATCTGCAATCACAGTTTTGTCTCTTTTCCTTCCCCTTTTAAGCAAGCAAGCAAACAAAACAAAAACCAAACAGATGACAAATATTAAATGCATAAAAGTCAGGAAATTTGAAGTTACAGTTTCCACGGCAACCATTACTTAGCCACAATGAAGATGAGTTGTTGCATATCTATGCCCCTATGCTGTACAATGCAGGCACATACTTATACAATTAGCAGCATATAGTGTAATTCAAAATGCTACATATGCACAAGGAGTCTGAGTTATGGTTGCTGTGCAAATCATACATTAATTTCTCGACTAATGTATTTAAACTCTCAGCTATGATACTGCATAATAAAATTCAGAATGATGCATTCTACATGGGAATGAATCTGTAGTCTCTGATGTTAATTACTGAAGCCCAATGGCACTTAAAAGCAGTAACTGTTTACTGGGTGTGCACCTGTGTGTACAGTTTCTTTCAGTCTGTAACAGAAAGCCATGCAGGTGGTAGCTATAGAAGGTTCCAACAGAAACTGTCCAATGAAGCAGAAAGAATATCTTTAGGGATTATACTGTTTTTCTTATTCTAAGAATTAAAAGAAAGTGACTCAATCATAGGGTTGCCAAACCCTACAGGCTTGACCTGGAGTCTCCAGGAATTAAAGATTAATCTTTAATTAAAGTTCATGTCATGTGATGAAATCTCCAGGAGTACATCCAACCAAAACTGGCAACCCTGATTGTCAGTCATGTGACAATGAGGATACTTTCAGGTGCTTTTCTAGTGTGCAGGTATTTTGTGTGTGCCTGCTCATGCTGGTTCTGTCGACTCGGCTTCTCTAACAATTTCAGGGGCTTCAGTCTCTTCAAAGATGATATGAAGAAAAAGTACAAGCCTGCCTGCTGTTTATTCTTTCCATACCCACTCTACATCACTATTCTACTGTAAAAAAATGATCCTCAAACAGAAGAGTCCTGTCCAGTAATATGACAGGCTCTGCAGATCCCTTTACAATAGCTTTACTATTACAGTATCTTCTGTTAATCCCTGACCTTGCACAGTAATAAGGTCCTCAACTATCAGTGAAATCCACAGGAGTTGAGAGTATTCAGGATTGGGGCCTTAACAGGTTCCAAAGGTCTTTCTCATCTGGACATCTTGATTAAGAAAAGGATTTTACTATGCACACACATAAGTCAGATCCAAAACTAGGCAAAGCTGGAGCTTGTTCTCAGTTGTAATCAGGATACATGCCAGTGGCACATCTGAGGGCAGGCCTCCACTACCGCTTATGTCTCAGGGTGGGGAAAAAAGACACCCTCCCTGAGCAACGCAAGTTACTGTGACCTAAGCGTGAGACGTTCTCCAACTGACATAGCTTCCGCCTCTTGCAGAGGTGGAGTAATTATGGCAATGGGAGAGCGCTCTCCCATCAACATAGTGTCTTCACCAGATGTGCTGTATCTTCGCTGATGTAGCGCTTCTGGTGTAGACCTGCCCTACCTCTTGTGATGGACAAAGTTGAGTAACCAAAATCCCACGTGTTCAGATGGACATAATTACTAGTTGCTTTCTCTCAGAACCATTACTCATTTTCCCTATCATTCCCTTACAAAACTAGCTCTAGACTTCAGATATGAGAAAAATCTCTCTATCACTGAAAATTGCCTTATGCTGACAGAAAGTCCAGTAAAGAAAAGGACAGTCAGTCATTCTAAAATATGGTGGTTTAACAATGTTTATTTTTATGAAACTACAGTTGCACTGACAGGAAACTCAGCACCTCAACGATCTAGCAACACGCCAGCCAAGGCGAAGGCTTTAAATTCTTAGCAACAGATGTTTGAAATCAGTAGCATTTCAGTACACCATATTTAAACACACAGATCCCTATCTTCCTAATAGAACATATATAGAAGTTAGTTATTAAAATAGCCTTTCCTTATAGGATCAAAATTAGATGATAAAGAAAAAGTGATTATTTGAGAAAGGAAAACTGCACACCAGTAACTGGGAGATGTCCAAATCTGCCTCTGCACCTCTTCACTCCTCCTTCCACTCCTGTCCAGCTACTTTAGTCTATTGAGAGTGTCACTAGGTGGAGAGTGATGCACAGAAAGAATGGGGTTTGGGAAACACTTCAGTTGTGAAAGCTTAAATCCATGTACAGTATTGAAGCATGGCTGCCAAGAGTCAACTCTTTTTAAAGAATAGTGCTACTCTCAAAAGTGACTAAAAATGGCACCTTTTTATCAGAAGAATTGTTCACTGTGTGTATTCAGTTGTATCAGCTTGCTCTAAATAAAAAGCTTTTTTTACTACTGTCAGCCCTGGAGAATCAACAGGCTAATGAATTGGATTATTGGCTCATGATCATCAAGTGAACTGTTAACTCAGTTTCACTTTTGAGTCCTACTAAAGATTACATAGTCCTAGAAGTAGCTGAGGGCAACATTTGGCCTACGCAATCTTTACTAAGAAAGCTGCATGAGCTAGGATACCAGTTTAATTTACAGATTTCAGACTGATTGTTTACAAGCTAAAAGATTTTTTTCTAACCAAGTGCATTTATTAGCAGCATCATTTAAAACACAAACTTGGAAGTTCAAGTTTAGAATCATTTTTTAGAAAATAACTTCACTCTAAATAGCTCTGGGACTCGAAAGAAATGTCATGCAACTCAAGAATACCAATCTGAAGAGGCCGCTTCCTAAAGAAGTTAAGATTTGGTATGCCCTCTTATCTTTGAAATTTCTTCTGAGTGCTAAACCCCATGCTCCTGGCCTTATAAGTGTCGGAATTTTTTAAAAATGGGATTTCCTGTTGTTGTTTTTTTAATAAATCTATAAAAAAATCATAGAGATATAGAACTGGAAGGGACCTCAATAGATCTAGTCCAGTCCCCTGCTTGGAAACAGGACTAAATATTATTCAGACCATCCCTGACAGGTGTTTGTCTAATCTATTCTTCAAAAACCTCCAATGATAGAGATTCCACAATCCCCCTAAGTAATTTGTTCCAGCACTTAATCACCCTGACAGTTCGGAAGTTTTTCCTAACATCTTACCAAAATCTCCCTTGCTGCAATTTAAGCCATCACTTTTTGTGCGGTACTCAGTGGCATAAGAGAACAATTTATCACCCTCCTCTTTATAGCAACCTTTTACATACTTGAAGACTTATGCCCCCCATCAGTCTTCTCTTCTCCAGACTAAACCATCCCAATTTTTTCAATCTTTCCTCGTAGGTCATGTTTTCTAGATCTTGAATCATTTTTGTTGCTCTCCTCTAGACTTTCTCCCATTTGTCCACATCTTTCCTGAAGTATGGTGCCCGGAACCAGACACAATACTCCAGCTGAAGCCTTATCAGTGCTGAGTAGAGTGGACAAATTACTTCTTGTGTCTTGCTTACCACACTCCTGGTAGTACATCCAGAATTAGTGCTTTTTTTGCAACAGTATTACATTGTTGACTCATATTTAGTTTGTGATCCACTATAACCCCCAAATCCTTTTCTGTGTAACTACTTTCTAGGCAATCATTTCCCATTTTGTATTTGTGCAATTGATTATTCCTTCCAAAGTGGAATACTTTGCACCTGTCCTTGCTGAATTTCATCCTATTTATTTCAGACCATGTTTCCAGTTTGTCAAGATCATTTTGAATTCGAGTCATGTCCTCCAAAGCGCTTGCAACTCTTCCCAGCTTGGTATCATCTGCAAACATTATAAGCATACTCTCTATGCCAGGGGTAGGCAACCTATGGCACGCGTGTCAAAGGCAGCACGTGAACTGATTTTCAGTGGCACTCACACTGCTCAGGTCCTGGCCACCGGTCTGGGGGGGCTCTGCATTTTAATTTAATTTTAAATGAAGCTTCTTAAACATTTTAAAAACCTTATTTACTTTACATACAACAATAGTTTAGTTATATATTATATACTTATAGAAAGAGACCTTCTAAAAACGTTAAAATGTATTACTGGCACGCAAAACCTTAAATTAGAGTGAATAAATGAAGACTTGGCACACCACTTCTGAAAGGTTTGCCGACCCCTGCTCTATGCCATTATCCAAATCATTTATGAAGATATCGGGACCCCACTCAATTTGTCCTTCCAGCGTGGCTGTGAACCACTTGTAACTACTCTTGGAGTATGGTTTTCCAACCAACTGTACACCCATCTCATGGTAAATTCATCTCTCTAGGCTATATTTCCCTAGTTTGCTTATGAGAAGGTCTTGTGAGTCAGCATCAAAGGCCTTACTAAAGTCAAGATATCATATATATGCCTTCCCCCATCCACAAAGCTTGTTACACTGTCAAAGAAGGATATTATGTTGGCTTGATGTGATTTGTTCTTGACAAATCCATGCTTATTGTTACTTATCACCACATTATCTTCTAGGTATTTACAAACTGATTGATTGATTATTTGCTCCATTATCTTTCTGGGTACCAAAGTTAATCTGACTGGTCTATAATTTCCTGGGTTGTCTTTATGCCCTTTTCATAATTAGGTACCACATTTGCCCTTTTTCAGTCCTCTGGGATCTCTCCAATTCTCCACAAGTTCTCAAAGATAATCACTAATCATAGAATCATAGAATATCAGGGTTGGAAGGGACCTCAGGAGGTCATCTACTCCAACCCCCTGCTCAAAGCAGGACCAATTCTCAACTAAATCATCCCAGCCAGGGCTTTGTCAAGCCTGACCTTAAAAATCTCTAAGGAAAGAGATTCCACCACCTCCCCAGGTAACCCATTCCAGTGCTTCACCACTCTCCCAGTAAAACAGTGTTTCCTAATATCCAGCCTAAACCTCCCCCACTGCAACTTGAGACCATTTCTCCTTGTTCTGTCATCTGGTACCACTGAGAACAGTCTAGATCCATCCTCTTTGGAACCCCCTTTCAGGTAGTTGAAAGCAGCTATCAAATCCCCCGCTCATTCTTCTCTACTGCAGACTAAATAATCCCAGTTCCCTCAGCCTCTCCTCATAAATCATGTGCTCCAGCCCCTAATCATTTTTTTGCCCTTCGCTGGACTCTTTACAATTTTTCCACATCCTTCTTGTAGCGTGGGGCCCAAAACTGGACACAGTACTCCAGATGAGGCCTCACCAATGCTGAATAGAGGGAAATGATCACATCAATGCTCCTACTTATACAGCCCAAAATGCCGTTAGCCTTCTTGGCAATAAGGGCATACTGTTGACTCATATCCAGCTTCTCGTCCACTGTAACCCCTAGGTCTTTTTCTACAGAACTGCTGCCTAACCACTTGGTCCCTAGTCTGTAGCAGTCCATGGGATTCTTCTGTCCTAAGTGCAGAACTCTGCACTTGTCCTTGTTGAACCTCATCAGATTTCTTTTGGCCCAATAAAATAATATATGGAGATATACCTATCTCACAGAACTGGAAAGGACCCCGAAAGGTCATTGAGTCCAGCCCCTTGCCTTCACTAGCAGGACCAAGTACTGATTTTGCCCCAGATCCTAAGTGGCCCCCTCAAGGATTGAACTCACAACCCTGGATTTAGCAGGCCAATGCTCAAACCACTGAGCTATCCCTCCCCCTAGTTCTCTTCAGCCAGTTCCTTAAGTATTTTAAGATATATTTCCTCAGGCCCTGCCAACTTGAAGACTTCTAACTTGTCTAAGGGCTAGTCTACATTGGCAACACTGGTCCACGAGGGGCACAGCTCCCAGCGCTAGTGCACTGTCTACACTGGAGCTTTATGGCGCTGAAACTTGCTGCGCTCAGGGGGGGTGTTTTTTCACACCCCTGAGCGAGAAAGTTGCAGCACTGTAAACTGCCAGTGTAGACAAGCCCTTAATAATTCTTAACTTGTTCTTTAACTATTTTAGCCTCAGATCCTTCCCTATTTACACTGATGTTTGCTAGGTTAGCTGTCTGATCACTGCTAACCTTTTTGGTGAAATCAAACAAAAAAGGAATTTAGCACTTCAGTCATTACTACATTTTCTGTTATTGTCTTTCCCTCCTCATTGAGTAATGGGCCTACTCTGTGCTTGGTCTTCCTTTTGTTTCTAATGCATTTGTAAAATGTTTTTTTGTTACCCTTTAGGTCTCTAGCTAGTTTAATCTTGTTTTGTGCCTTGGCCTTTCTAATTTAGATCTATATAGATATATAGATTAATTTTTTAAAGAAGAAAAAGGGTAAATAAATACTCATACTAAGTGCTAGTTACAGAAATGTTTAGGCAACCTTAATCATAAGAAAAGACCCTGTATATTCTGAAATTCCACAACGGTAGAATTTACCATCTTACCGCAGACTCTAAATTTGCATGTTGTAAATATTTAAATTTCAGTACCTTATTATTGAAAACAATCTTGCAGACATGAATTGAGTGGAAACCAATTATTCTTCTTCAAACATCCCAGTGGGTGTCTGTCTTAGTCTGGTGTCTCTGAACAGTTCCCCAACAACTATCTTCTCTCTCTTGAGTCCCTTTGCTCATGTCGGTTCCCAGGTTTTCGTCTTGCTTGTCCAAATCAGTTCCCATAACAATGCTCAAGGGTTTATTGAAGAATGTCTTATCTTGAGCCACTACACCCCTCTATGCTCTCACCCAAGTCAGAATCTTGACCCCCAGAGCCTCCTATGTGGTAGGGACTACCTGCCCAGCATCAGCCTGAGCAGCAGCACTTCTTGTGGGGCCTCCCTTTCTGCCCCAATTGAAGATGTATGTTCAGTGGGGCAGAAAAGGCCTACCAGAAAACGGACCAGGCCCACTCTGCAACACCCCATTCACCACTCTAACCCACTGGTTCCCCCCACTATCGCAGTAATCTGCAATTGGACTTCTTGTCTCACCCTGAATTAGCAGATGACTGGAGAAGAGAGAAGAGGGGCTACTAATAAGAGGGCTTCGTCAGGGCACAAAATCCTAGCAACCAGGTAGGCACTAGAGCTGCCTACAGCAATGTAAACAATGATCAGCACCCACATTCCACACTAGTAGGATCTCCTCAAGGAGATCCATTTTGGGGATCCAGTGATATTAACCAAAAACTCGTCGTGAACAGAATCCCACTGAGTTACAGCCTTACACTGCACTGGGGGTATAGTCCCCATTAAATCACTTAATTCTCTCTTTTTTAGCTGTTTGTTTTAAAGGGATGTGACTGACTCCAATAAAAAATGCAGTGTATAAAATACAAGACCACTCCACTGTAATTAAGAGATCGTAAGTGCCCAGGTCAGCAGAGTACATTCTAATAATAAAACGGAGGCTTTCGGAATACAGAGGGCTTGTCCAATGATCTAAGATGGATCCAGACGTTATCGGGGGTTTAGCACGATAATCTGGAGGATTTTGAAAAACGTTACGAGTTTTTACAAGTAAGAGTTTAAACCCATTTTCATAGCTGCATCAGCTACTTGCGTCAGATCTGCTAGTACTAGGAAGTCAAATGAAAAACCAAGAGTGACAACAGGAGGCAAATTTCTCTCCCTTTTTCTCTTTCGCTTTAAAAGCATTATAATCAACGGGGTAGATTTAAATGAAATCTCACAGACTGGCATCAAGAAGCTTGCTGACCTCAATCCCAGCTAGCTAAATCTTTACAAATGTTATTGTTCTTGGCATCTAATACACAACAAACATTAATTCAGCTGACTGGTTACAAAACTGTGAATCTGGCACCATTAAATCAATCAGTTTCACTCCTGGAACACCGTTTAAAGACAGCTTTACTTTCCTCCACACTCCAGTTTGACAGTAGCAAGTTTTATATATCAAGGTACTACAAGTCCTCAGAGTTTGCCCTCAAAACAGTACACACCATCTATCCAATTCATTCCAGAGAGCTATTAGTTTCTAAAACCACCAAAAGACATGTTAAAAAGCCTTTCAAATTTTTAAGTGGGTGCAAAATTGTTTGGACAGTCCTAAACACCACCCTACTTTCATTTAAAGAATTGCATTTAGTGGGTTCACTGTTAAGGCAAGGACAACAGTGGAGGAAAGGAAACATTTCAGAAGGCCACAGTAGCATAAACTGCTCTATTTAAAGGACACATCAGGAAGCACTCAATTTAATGTAGATGCTATCAGCTTCCCCATATTACTAGCCACCAGTAAAATCAGTATGAAGTTACAAATAGTTTTAAATAACTAAAAATCTCTCCAAGGAGCAAGTAACTATGCTCACCTGTTAACCAGCTACATGGAGAACAAAACAATTCACTGTTACCTGTATTCAAATCAATCTGATTACAGTCCGTCCCCCATTCATTCACTGGCTCAGTGCTGGGCTCCCCTTTTCGGGTCAACATCTTAGAAAAGCCATTTGAAAGTGTAGAGAAGATACCATGGATAAAATATCCCTGTTGCTCACAATCTACTGAGCGCACTGGTTGCAGAAATGGCTTTACACTTCTATTTCTCCAGTGTGGTGCAGGCTCAGACATAGACCTGCTGAATGGAACTCGAAATGGTATACTATCTGCCTGGCTCAGCTTTCTTGCTGGGTCTTCCTGGAGAGCATCAACACCACTATTGTCCATCCTCAAAGGGCATTCAATAGGACTTAGCTGATTATGTTTCCATTTAAGACTGTGAGACAACTCTCTCTTGCTCCCCTTCCAGTGAAACCTGGGATGCGTCTGCCACCTGTATGCACCAAGTGACTTCCCTAGATCTGAAATAGCTTGTTCATGTGTCCTCTTACTCTTCATTTGGTAGTACCACTGATAGTCCTTCAAATTAGCTGCAACTTTTGTACTTCCACTCCCCTGTTCCGACAACGATCTTCTAAAGGCTGCAGCAGAGGGACGGTACTGCTTTTTAAACGCACTCATTTTCCACCATTCGACTTTCAGTTTCTTTAACTTACACTTCCTTGTGCTTTACCAATCATACAGCTACAGTTCATATTCGTCAGGAGTACTCAAAAGCATTTTAATGCTTGAGCTATTCTTCAGTAGTGTGGCTACGAATGACAGCAGATGTTCTTCCTAATGAACTGGAATCAATCGGGTATCATTTAAATACAGAGTTTCACACCATCACTTATTACTGCATATTTCTGCATCTCAGTAGAGTCTTCAGCACACAGGAACCCTCGCCTACAGCAAATTGTTTGGCTTCTGAAGATGAATTCAGCTCTGCGAAGTCAGTTGTCATTTCCTGCGCTTTCACGTTTCTACACCAAACTTTCAGGAAATGACTAAAAAAAACAGTCTTGAAAACCCACAATGGGGTTCTGAGCCAATCGTAATTCACTTTTTCACTTTGCAACAACAGTGGGTTAAATAAGGGAATGTGAAATTACCTTAGCTTAAAGCCACACATTCATGCAGCATGAAGTCTCAGCAACAAAAATAAAATAAAATAAAAATCTAAATTAGCAGTCATCCTTCTTATGTTCAGGACCTAAGAAGTTGGGTACATCAAGTGATAGCTTAAAGCAACATTTAATGCAGAATTGCAATTCCTGAATAAATCTGTTCAGTGTATATTTACCATACATAGCTTGTCAAACAAAGTATCTCAAAATTCCTTTAGAGAGGCAAAGACAGATTCATAAGAATTGGGTGTTGCAAACCTCAGACAGCAAGGCAAAAGCGATGTTACATGGATCAGCTGGAGTAAAGGAAAGAAAGCTGTAATTTAGAGTAGCAATAATGTAAATATACTGAAGGAAAATATGCATAGGGGAGGAGGAAAGAAGAGAGAAGGTGGGTGGGATTTAGTCAATCTTAAACCAAAGTGAAGAAAGGGAAAGTTTTGAGGCAAACTCTTGTGGCAAATGGAACATGCCTTCCCCCCCACAATAGGGAGTAGAGTTTTGCTTTTATAAATTTAATTGGAATAAGTGGGTTGGAAAAAATATTCCTATCTGTTTAACCAAAGACATTTTTTTGCCCTCTCTACAGCTTAAGAAACAGCTGACTATTTTAAATTTGTTAAAGAAAATATCTGCTGCTGAACTCAGATCTCATATGCCAAGTTTCAGACCAGAGCAAGGGTTGTTTTTTTTGTTTTTTTTTTTTAAATAGTCTATTCATAAACCCCTGAAAATAGGGGGTTTATAATGGAAATATTGACAGACCCTTGGGCTAATGTTACAACAGCGACAATCAAAAAGACTTTTCTGGTAGTATAAAAGGATAATTTGGCTTGGCAGACCAATAAAATTGTCCGTCCCACTACAGAACCTTTGCTTTGAGCTAGAGCTCTTTCAGCCAATGTACATCGCTGATAACTACAGAAGGCAAACATTGTGAATTGCTCCAGCAATTCCATTCTGAATCAACAATGGAATGGGACTGTAAAGATATTCAACCCACCACCACCAATTCCCTTTAAAAAAAATCTTGTGTTTTTTGGCATGTACAATAGAAAGATAGCGGCTGTGTTTACTTTAAAGTGGCCAGGTTTATGAGTAATAAAGAAGAAAATCTGAAAAACAGAATCCAGATTGAAAAATGTATTGTGTAGAGTCCTGTGTTTTGTAAAAACTATGTTACTCTCTGGAACAGAGGAGTAAATTAATTCACTATGAAAGAAACAAGACAATGGCAAGAGTGTCACAGACACTGGCCAAGGAGACAAGATACATCTAATGCATACGTGCCTACAATCAAGCACTGGCCAGAGGCTCAGGCTCTTGTGGGATTTCTCAGGTCATCTCCAAAATCTCAGTACTCCTGATGGTGCAGTGGCTGTGGGTACTCTCCAAGAGCTACAAGCACAGCAACCACTAAAGCGATATTGAATAGACTAGGGGAAGGAGAGAAAGTTGGATCCTGCCCGGGCAGGCCAGAAAAGGGAGTTCATGGGCTTAAAAGTTGTCCAGATTCATTTATAAGCAAGGAATATTTTACAAACGAGTTTACATTCAGCATTTCCCATCTCTGTCCTCATCACCTTAGGAGGCAGGAAAACAAGAAGACCATGAGTATGTCAGAAGACAAGAAAGTCTCCTGCTTTCCGGTTTCTTAACTGTAGTCAGGTATGATTCAACACCTTCATTGAGAGAGCAGAAAAACAGCAAATGGAAGAAAGTTCTAGGATTCAGAGAATTTCACCCCCCTATTCTTCAGTATGATTTTAATCATCAAATAAAAGCTTTGTGTTGTCAGAAAAAGCTCCCGTCGGCAGATCATACTCACAGTGCATGATACTGTTCATATCTGGGCATTTCTAGTTCACCAGTCACTTTAATAGCAGTGCAGAAATGCCCGAAACACCTGTGGTTGGCCTGTGCCAGCTGACTCGGCCTCACCGGGCTTGGACTAAAGGGCTGTTTAATTGCAGTGTAGATGTTCGAGCTCAGGCTGGAGCCCAGGGGAGGATCCCAGAGCCCAGGCTCCAACCCGAGCATCTACACTGCAGTTAAACTGTCCTGTAGCCCAAGCCCAAATCAGCATACACGGGCCAGCTGTGGGTGTTTAATTGCCGGATGTAGACATATTCTGAATATCTAGGCACCAACATTTGTGTTCCCAGTACCTTCCAAATGTTGCTTTTCCCAGATCAATCCTTTCCTGGGTTGAACATTCACCATACACACAAACTGAAGTATACCATAAACAGAAATGTCTTGCAGGTATATAGCAAGGAAAGAAAAACAGGGCAGCTATTTAGACATTTTCCTTCATTTGTAACTTTGTAATTTCTTCAGAAAAATGCACCTGATGAACTAGATCCTCTACTACACCAGAGTTCTGCTCAGTGCAGCTGAGGGGGGGGCGCGTGCTATATATAGGCTTAGCAAAGTTTGGTTTATATGTTATTATTTTGACAGAAAATATAAATGTTTAAGGTTTTTTTTATTTTTATTGATTCAAATTTTCACAGTTCTGAGAAATTATGGAGGTGGTCAGACAATTATTTAATGACGGTAGATGCAGAGATCCCAAAAAAGTTAAAGTTTTATAACTATTAAAACACAAATTGTCAGCTGCACACGTCACAACATACCAAGTAAATATCCTTAAATCAAACTCTAATAAGTTCTCAAGCAGCGTTTTTCTTACTTTATCTACCTGTAAATTCCAATTATTAGTGGTGGAAATATTTTTTCATTGGTTTGTGTGCGTGTGCAGGGTGAAATCAGTGTTTACGGACCTTAACTGATAAAAATCTAATGCTTCCAAGTCTAGCTATATACCACCTTCACTCTCCCCTAACCCCAGGGGCTGCTGAGGAGCCAGTTCAGTCCAGGCCACGGTTCACAGCAGCTTCAGGCTTTCTTAAACTATGCAGACTTGTAGTGATTTTCAAGGGGACATGACTGGGACATGCTGAAGGAATCTTCAGCTGTCTAGTTAGGGCAGCTTTACAACCCCTTTGCACCGCCAAAGCTGCAGAATCTGGCCCAGTGTCTGATCATCAGGAAGAAGTTTTATTTTCCCCTTTCCAAAGCCACATATTGTGATTTAGTGTATTTAGTGGTTCTAGCAAGACAGGCAGAAGAAATCTGCCTTACCCTTGAGTTCACAAGTTAGAAGAGTTTAAATAATGTGTCTTAACATACATAATGTATTCTATGTTTATTTCAATCAAAAGGGGAAGAGCTCCCCACATTTCACAACAGATTATTTAAGATCTCACAGGTCACCTGTAAGAAGAGCCTGCTTTGCCTTAAGAGTGACACCACTAAAACTTTAGCAAGGAAGAGGGTGTAACATGGATTATTGATGGAAAAGTAAATTAACCTGCCCTTGTCAAAACTTAGGGTCATATTTGTGACCGCAATTAAGACAAGTCTGATTTTTTTTTTAAATCCAGCTAAGACCTCTTTCTCCTTCCATGATTGGTTAATTTTCAGTTTCTTGAGGAGATTTTACTCTGTCAGCTCTTCTCATGTCACACAATTTTGCTATTCTGATCAGGGGATGCAGAAGTTTAAAAAAATATTTCATTCTGACTAGGGAACTGGACATTTCTGTATTTTTAAAGCAAAACCAAGAAATTTTTTGTTGTTGTTGGTAAAACCATTCCGTCTTTTTTTTTTTTCTCCACCATAAAGCAGCAAAGAAAAGCACAACCTCAATTTTTCCTTCCTTTTTCAGTTTACTTCTAAGAAGAGGGTGGTCCAGTCAAAAGGAGCTTAGGCCTGGTCTACACTAGGCTTTTATGTCGAATTTAGCGCCGTTATATCGAATTAACCCTGCACCCGTCCACACCAGGAAGCCATTTAGTTCGACATAGAGCTCTCTTTAAATCGATTTCTGTAATCCTCCCCAACGAGAGGAGTAGCGCTAAATTCGAAATGGCCATATCGAATTAGGCTAGGTGTGGATGGAAATCGACGCTAATAGCTCCGGGAGCTATCCCACAGTGCACCACTCTGTTGACGCTCTGGACAGCAGTCCGAGCTCGGATGCTCTGACCAGCCACACCCCCGGGAAAATTTGAATTCATTTTCCTGTCTGGGCAGTTTGAATCTCAGTTCCTGTTTGGACATCGAGGTGAGCTCAGGAGCAGTGGCAACGATGCAGAGCTCTCCAGCAGAGATGGCCGTGCAATCTAATAGAAAGAGGGCCCCAGCATGGACTGATCGGGAAGTCTTGGATCTCATCGCAGTGTGGGGCGATGAGTCCGTGCTTTCAGAGCTGCGCTCCAAAAGAAGGAATGCTAAGATCTACGAGAAGATCTCCAAAGCCATGGCAGAGAGAGGCTACAGCCGGGATGCAACGCAGTGCCGCGTGAAAATCAAGGAGCTGAGACAAGGCTACCAAAAAACCAAAGAGGCTAACGGACGATCCGGATCCCAGCCCCACACATCCCGTTTCTACGAGGCACTGCATTCCATCCTGGGAGCGGCCGCCACCACTACCCCACCCCTGACCGTGGACTCCGAGGATGGGATATTGTCCGCGGCCGGTTCCTCGTCGGACATGTTAGCGGACGGGGAAGATGAAGAAGGAGATGAGGAGAACGAGGCAGTCGACAGCGCTGGCACCGCTGATTTCCCCGACAGCCAGGAGCTCTTCATCACCCTTATCGAGATCCCGTACCAACCGTCCCCATCCCTTACCCCGGACACAGAATCAGGGGAAGGATCAAGCAGTAAGTGCTGTAAACATGTAAACATTTATTTAAAACAGAACGGTAATATTTATACTATTAACAATGTATATTTATAAAAGTGCTGTAAACTAGTAAAAAAATAATCAGGTACAAAACAGGAATATTTACAAAGGTAACAAATGGGTTTTCATGATTTCTCTGTCTTAGGCTCTTCTCAATTTAGTCCCAAGTATTTTAAAAAATTTTCACAATGTCCGTTACTACATGATTCCGAGGCCCAAGACGCTCCACTCCATAGTCCCAGTGCACCTAGGCGAAAATCCGGTCAATGTGGCCGGGGATTGACGAGAAATCCTCGTAGGAGAACTCCTCGTAGGTCTCGTGGAGGTAGATCTCAAGCCTGTTTATGAGGTTCCGGGGTAGGGCGATCTTAGTGGGCCCTCCGTGGTAGCAGACATGTCCCCTCCACGCCACAATCAAGTACTCGGGGATCATGGCCCGACATAGCATGGCGGCATACGGCCCCGGTTTCTGCATGCTTTCCCGCAGCATGCGTTCTTTCTGGGTGTCCGGGATCCTCAGGAGGGTGATGTCGCTCATGATGCCCTGCTTTGAATTAGGGAGGGGAATGTTAGTATTGGGACTGCTTTACAGCCACGCGGTGGAGGGAGAGGGGCAGCATACAGGGATCTTTCCCTGGGACAGCCGCGAGGGGGTGGGACGGGGCAGAGTTGATGCTGTCCTGATTGCTGGCAGCAGACTGGCATTGCTTTCAATGTGAAAGGAGGCCAGTGCTACTGCTGGAGTTTTAAGCAGCCACAAGTCTACGGCTTACCATTATTGCCCGCTCCAGAAGTTCAGGTCTCCAGCCACAGTTCTCTGATCACTCCAAGACCACCGCAAGTCCACAGGCACTGAAGGCGACGGCCGAAAATTCGACCTTGTCCTGAGTGCGCATGTGAGAGGTTCAGTGCATGGTCTTGTTCACAGAGAAAGACTAGGTTCTTTGTATACAATTTCATTTATCTGTCTCAGGAATTCACTCCCTTTTTACAATTCACACAGACACATCTGCGACTGTCTCCCAACCCAGCCTGTCAGCACACTCCCAGAGGCTAGCGCAGATTAGGCGGAGGAAGAAGAAGACGCGTGAAGACATGTTCTCAGAACTAATGGGCTGCTCCCGAGCCCAGGCAGCCCAGCAGACACAGTGGAGGGAGAATTTGTCACAAATGCACCGAGCAGTCATGGAACGGGAGGAGAGGTGGCGTCAGGAGGACCAACAGGCTACTGAAAAGCTGCTTGGACTAATGAGGGAGCAAACGGACACGCTCCGGCGCCTTGTGGATGTTCTGCAAGACCGGAGGCAGGAGGACAGAGCCCCGCTGCAGTCTATCTGTAACCGCCCTCACCCGCCACCAAGTCACACACCACCATCACCTAAAGTCCAAAGAAGGAGGGGCGGCAAGGGATGTTAAAACTTTCAGTCAACACCTGCAGACTGCTCTAGCACTAGAAGGCTGACATTCCCCAAAATTTCATAAGTCCTTTCCTACCCACCTCACACAAGCCCCCGTCCAAGTTTCACCCCCCACGTTTCATGTCTGGTTCGCAATAAAATGTTTGTTTCTGTTCATTGCTGTTTCAGTCAGGTTCTTTTGAGGGAGAGTCTGTCTGGAGGGGGGAAGGGGCTTGGTAATTGGACAGGACAGTGACCTTTAGCAGGGTACAGAGGCGGTGTCAGGTCCAGCATCAGGACACATACACAGTGCAGTCACTGGTTACCCTGGTCAGTCTGGGAGGTGTTTTTCATGTTCTGGGGGGGGGGGTTTGCTCTGTGACTTTGTGGCGGGGGAGGGCAGTTACAGATCTTATGCAGCGGTCCTTATCTTGGCTCACAGATCCACGCAGCAGGGGATCTGTAACCCTACCCCCCCTGCCAGAAAGTCACATAGCCGACACATACACACAGTCCCCCCCAGGAGTGCTGGCAGGCTCCATTGAAATAACCAGTCCACCAGTGCGGAGCCTGTCATTCCGGGAGTTTAGAAGCATCATTTGCATCAGAACACTAAACCCGCCCCCCGCCACAGTCTGCGTCCCCGGTTTAAAATATTCCCGCGAAAACAGCAATACAGACAACGGTGTTAATTAACAAAATAGAAATGATTTTATTTTTTGGGAAGGGGAAGGGAGTGAAGGGGGTATGTAACTGGAGAGGATAGTCAAAATGAACTGGGTAAAGAAACGGGGGCAGGTTCAGCTTTTCTGTCCACAAACTGAAAAGTCACTGGTTGCCCTGCTCACTCAGGAACCTAGCTTTCAAAGCCTCCCGGATGCACAGGGCGTCCCGCTGGGATCTTCTAATGGCCCGGCTGTCTGGCTGGACGTAATCAGCAGCCAGGCTATTTGCCTCTAGCTCCCACCCCGCCATAAAGGTCTCCCCCTTGCTCTCACACAGATTGTGGAGCACACAGCAAGCTGCAATAACGATGGGGATATTGGTTTCACTGAGATCACAGCGAGTGAGTAAGCTTCTCCATCTCCCTTTGAGACGGCCAAAAGCACACTCCACCACCATTCTGCACTTGCTCAGCCGGTAGTTGAACAGTTCTTTTTCTGTGTCCAGGGCGCCAGTATAGGGCTTCATGAGCCAGGGCATTAGCGGGTAGGCTGGGTCCCCGAGGATGACTGTAGGCATCTCCACATCCCCAAGAGTTATTTTGTGGTCTGGGAAGTAAATACCTTCCTGCAGCCGTCTAAACAGACCAGAGTTCCTGAACACGCGAGCGTCATGAACCTTGCCCGGCCATCCGACGTAGATGTTTGTAAACCGTCCCCGATGGTCCACCAGTGCTTGCAGCACCATTGAAAAGTAGCCCTTTCTATTGATGTACTGGCTGGCCTGGTGGTCCGGTCCCAGGATAGGGATGTGAGTCCCATCGATAGCCCCACCGCAGTTTGGGAATCCCATCGCGGCAAAGCCATCTATGATGACCTGCGCGTTTCCCAGGGTCACTACCTTTGGGAGCAGTACCTTCACGATTGCCTTGGCTACTTGCATGACAACAACCCCCACGGTAGATTTGCCCACACCAAAGTGGTTCGCAACCGACCGGTAGCTGTCCGGCGTTGCAAGCTTCCAGAGGGCTATGGCCACTCGCTTCTGGACAGTCAGGGCTGCTCGCATGCGGGTGTCCTTGCGCTTCAGGGCAGGGGACAGCAACTCACAAAGTTCGAGGAAAGTCCCCTTCCGCATGCGAAAGTTTCGCAGCCACTGGGATTCATCCCAGACCTGAAGCACTATACGGTCCCACCAGTCCGTGCTTGTTTCCCGGGCCCAGAATCGACGTTCCACGATATCCACATGACCCATTGCCACCGTGATGTCCTGGGCGCTGGGGCTCGTGGTTTCTGACAGCTCTGTGCTACTCTCCGACTTCAGGCCATCACGGCGGTGTCGTAGCCTCCTGGCCTGATTACTCTTCATCTGCCTCAGGGAAAGGTGTATGATAAGCTGCAAGGTGTTGAGAACGGCCAGAAGTGCAGCGATGGTCGCAGCGTGATCCATGATCGCAGTGCTGTGGCGTCCGCGCTCTCACTGACCAGAAAAGTGCGCGAACTGATTTCCCGCCGGCGCTTTCATGGAGGGAGGGAGGGCGTTAGTGACGGACGGATGACGACAAATTTTTTTTACCCAGAAGGCATTGGCAGCTCGACCCAGAATTCCGATGGGCAGCGGGGACTGCGGGAACTGTGGGATAGCTGCCCACAGTGCACCGCTTCCAATATCGACGCTCGCCCCGTTAGTGTGGACTCACAAAGTCGAATTACTGTCCTTAGTGTGTCCTTAGTGTGGACACACACGTTCGACTTTGCAATATCGATTCCACATATTCGATTTAAGTAAAATCGAATTACCCTCGTAGTGTAGACATACCCTTAGAAACACAAACAACTCATTCTGATCAAGGACAGAGAATCACGTAAGGAGAGTCAGAAGAGTCATGAAACTCCAGCAACCCAGAAGTACAGTACTTACAGCAGTGTTTCCCAATATTCTTCTGATGGAGCTCCCCTTTTTAATGAGCTGGCAGATGGACATGCACACCCGCTTCCAACTATGTCTAGTCATGTCTTATTTGGAAGACTTTCCACTTTCTTTCACTTGGTCCACACTAACCCCCCACTTCGAACTAAGATACGCAAGGAGGGGGTGGTCAGCGGACAAGGAGTAGGGGGGGTTGGATGGGTCATGGGTTCTGAGGGGGGCAGTCAGGGAGTGGGAAGTGGGAGGGGGCGGATAGGGTTAGGGTTTGGGGAGGTACAGCCTTCCCTACCCGGCCCTCCATACAGTTTTGGAACCCCGATGTGGCCCTCGGGCCAAAAAGTTTGCCCACCCCTGTTCTAGAGTCATACAATTTTTCTACCTGTCAGGTAGTTGCTCTTCCCTGTACTCCCCAGGTTGGAGACCTCTGCCTTATCAGGTAGGGCTAAAGATCTATAGCCTTTTCTTTACGTATCACATTACCTTGGAGCAAAGGATTGAACATTGTTTGGAGACAATTATGGCTTCATTTCAATTTAAAAAATTAGACCCAATAAATACTCATTGACATCTCTCTGGCAAGTTATGGAAACTCTGTTACATTTGAAAAAAACTGATCATGTTTTGCACTGTCCTGCAGTCAATGTCAATTCATGACCACAGGAACAACAAAAAAGGGGGAGGGGAGCGCCACTAAGAGCAGCAATGGCCAGAATTGCAGCAATCAAAGAAAGTAAAAGCAGGAGAGTCAGAATGGGTTCTTCAGATTGAGAAGAACATTAGTTTTCATTTTTATAGGTACACTGACTAGAGAATATTTTAATTAAGTAGTATGAGGAACAGCAAACCATCAGGCAAATGTAGACACTAAAGGCAATTTAGGGACACAAGCAGAACCACTGAGATGGGTAAGAGGCAACCAAAATAAATCAGATTAAATATATGAATTGAAAGCCTCTGTTAGCATCTGGGGAAATTAGCTTTGTAGAAGTTTAAAAATACATAAAAGTATATGGAAGCTTGGTGTGGTTTATTCTATTTACTCAAACAACAGCTAAAACAGTTTGGAAATGGTTAGGTGTATTGCTGGTCAATTCTACAAAACCATGTTTGACAAGCATTCTAACCGTTGCTACTAGGACTACTACATGCTTTAGTAAAGATAGAGTGGTGGGTTTTTTGTTTTGTTTTGTTTTTTAGTAATCATACTAGCTGAAGACATCTTATAGTCTTCCCCTTTGCAAAATCTTAGCACATTTTCTGAATGCTGTTCAAACACAGCTTGAAACCATAGTCAGTGCAGATGCAAATCATGTTTGGATATAGGGTTTTGAGAGCTCGATCTCAGTCATAGGACAAGATCCCAGCATACGACCAGCACGGCAAGAGCTGGTGTGTGTGTGTCTGTGTCTGTGTGTGCGTGCGTGTGCGTGCGCGAGAGAGAGAGAGAGATTAAGTTGGAAAATACACAGCTAGTTGTGTCAGCATTATTCTAAAAAAAAAAAAAAAAAGGGATGTAATACAACACTAGTTAAAGGCAGAACGAGATAGACAGTAGTTGATAGCTTGCCCAAGGACAGGAATGATGATCAGTCCCATTCCCTTCCCCCTCTGCTGCTGTCCTACAAACAGCTTATTGAATGACAAGACGTCATTGTCATCTTTACAGGGGAATTTCAGTTATATCAACCAATCTGCCTGCTCATTTTACTGTAATTCATCTATAAGCTGATTTTCTATTGAACAGAATACCATAACCCATCGACATTTTTATGCCACACATTTCCAAACAAAGATGCACTATATATACACATATGTAGGATAGTTATCCTTTCTGCATGCATAATACAGGATAAAGCAACACAGAAAACAAGCTATGAATTCAACTCTTAAAAAAGTATCTTTAGTTGGGTGGGGAAGTTCAGACAAAAATTCCATGTTATGCTACTCTGTTTCAGAACTTCAGAAAGCAAAAGACACGAAACATTAACTCCTCCAATGACAACAAGTCCAGGAACCTCAAATCAGAGATTAGTTTGTTTAAATGTAAATGAAGAAAGAAAGGCATTTTACTAATTACTCTCTTCATTGATGCTGCCATTGCTCATCAAATGAAAAATGGACTTTTAAACTGAAGGAAACATTGTCTGGCTATCTCCATTTAGCTGAAGTTCAAGATATTCTAAACAACGGGTGGCTCTTCTCTGAAAAGTGAACCTAACAATGGCACAGTGGGGTTCTGCGTTTATTGTGTCTCGATGATTTTGCATCAAATTTGTTTACTCTAGAAATAAAAAGATGATTCTTCTAACTGCAAACTCAGCAAACTCATCCTGGGCTCAGAATCAAACTGTGTTCTATACTTCTCATGCAACGCTACCAGTAATGAAGATGCTGGAAGCCAAACAAAGCTTTCAGCTACACCAATGCAACCCCATTGTCTTCAAATTGATCTCATTTGGCCTTCAGAATCTATTATTGTTGGTGGCATCCAAGACAGTTAATGTATCAGAGTTCTTCCACTTTGCTCAATCTTAGTCCAGTTACTCACGGGCAAGAACGCCATAATTTCAGACCATAAACTCTTCATGGGAAGCATTTACATGGTCTGTTGTGTCGCGATAGATTTGCAACAGTGCAAATTGACTTACTGGTTAGGCTGGGTCCCAAGTCATGCAAAGTCACCTATTAACCTGTCAACAGGTGAAATAACTGCAGTGAAAGAAACAGGCTCATTGGTCAACTGGAGAACATTTATTCAGAATATTTTCACCTTTCACCTCCTGTTTTTAACCACTGAGCATATGTGAACACAGCCCCACAGCTCACAAGAATTCTTCGCATGAGGGCTACTTTAATTCAACATTGATAATTTTGACCACAAGTTCTGTTTATTTGGGGGTTTTTGAATAATCCACCAGTCATTTAATCATTTGATTTTCACACTTAAATGTACTAATATAAGCTTTTATTATTTTTTTAAATCTTCAAAAGATAATTAACAGTACAAGATGCAAAATGCAGATTTCTTTGTGATAAATTTTTTTTTGTTAACAGACAAGCAATATGATATTTTGATCTATTTAAGTCACAGGATTATAATGGAAAACCCTCATTATTGTTTAAGATATTTTGGTAGTTGCACAAAAAGCTTTAAGTATCTTCTAAGCACTAGAAGAGAAGCACTGTTCCAAAGCAGTTTTCAAGTACATAAAAGGTTGTTACAAGGAGGGAGAAAATTTGTTCTCCTTAGAACAAGAAGCAATGGGTTTAAATTGCAGCCAAGGAGGTTCAAAAAGTTTTTCCTAATGTCCAGCCTAACTGTCAGAGTGGTTAAGCACTGGAATAAATTGCCTAGGGGGGTTGTGGAATCTCCATCATTGGAGATTTTTAAGAGCAGGTTAGACCAACATCTGTCAGGGATAGTCAGATAATACTTAGGCCTGGTCTACAGTAGGCGTTTATGTCGAATTTAGCGCCGTTACATCGAATAAACCCTGCACCCGTCCGCACCACGATGCTATTTAGTTCGATATAGAGGTCTCTTAAATTCGACTTCTGTACTCCTCCCCAACGAGGGGAGTAGCGCTAAATTCGACATGGCCATATCGAATTAGGCTAGGTGTGAATGGAAATCGACGCTAATAGCTCCGGGAGCTATCCCACAGTGCACCACTCTGTTGACGCTCTGGACAGCAGTCCGAGCTCGGATGCTCTGACCAGCCACACAGGAAAAGCCCCGGGAAAATTTGAATTCCCTTTCCTGTCTGGGCAGTTTGAATCTCATTTCCTGTTTGGACATCGTGGCGAGCTCAGCAGCACTGGCAACGATGCAGAGCTCTCCAGCAGAGATGGCTGTGCAATCGCAGACTAGAAAGAGGGCCCCAGCATGGACTGATCGGGAAGTCTTGGATCTCATCGCTGTGTGGGGAGATGAGTCCGTGCTTTCCGAGCTGCGCTCCAAAAGACGGAATGCAAAGATCTATGAGAAGATCTCTAAAGCCATGGCAGAGAGAGGATACAGCCGGGATGCAACGCAGTGCCGCGTGAAAATCAAGGAGCTGAGACAAGGCTACCAGAAGACCAAAGAGGCAAACGGACGCTCCGGAGCCCAGCCCCACACATCCCGTTTCTACGAGGCACTGCATTCCATCCTTGGTGCGGCCGCCACCACTACCCCACCAGTGACCGTCGACTCTGAGGATGGGATATTGTCCACGGCCGGTTCCTCGGACATCTTAGCGGACGGGGGAGATGAGGAAGGAGATGAGGAGGACGAGGCAGTCGACAGCGCTTGCAACGCTGATTTCCCCGACAGCCAGGATCTCTTCATCACCCTCACAGAGATCCCCTACCACCCGTCCGCAGCCGTTAACCAGGACACAGAATCAGGGGAAGGATCAGCCAGTAAGTGTTTTAAACCTCTAAACATTTATTTTTAACGGAACAGGAATTTTAACAATACCAACAATGGGTTTCTCATGATTAGCTTGCCCTAGGCGCTTAACGTTTCAGTCCCTGGCAGTGCAACTATTAAAAACAAATCTAACAATGTCCGGTTTTTCATGATTGTTCTGCCCAAGCCGCTCTACTGTTTAGTCCCTGCCACTGCAGCTACAGTAAAATGCGGTCTACATGTCTGGGGATAGAGCAGAAATCCTCCTGGGACATCTCGACGAAGCTCTCCTGGAGGTAATTGGAAAGCCTTTGCATCAGGTTCCTGGGGAGAGCGGCCTTATTGGGTCCTCCGTGGTATGAAACGTTTCCGCGCCAGGAGACCATCAGGTACTATGGGATCATTGCCCTGCAGAGCATAGCGGCATACGGCCCTGGTCTTTGCAGGCTTTCCCGGAGCATTCTTTCTTTATCTCTGTCTGAGATCCTCATCAGGGTGATGTCGCTCATGGTGACCTGCTTTGAATTAGGTAGGGGAATGTTAGCATTGGGACTGCTTGCCCGTTCCTTTACAGAACTGTAACCGCCGGTTTACAGCCACGCGGTGGAGGCGGGAGAGGGGCAGCATACAGGGATTTTTCCCTGGGACAGCCGCGAGGGGGTGGGACAGGGGCAGAGTTGATGCTGGCCGGATTGCTGGCAGCAGGGACTAGCATTGCTTTCAATGTGAAAGGAGGCCAGTGCTACTATCAAAGTTTTAAGCAGCCACAAGTCTACAGCTTACCATGTCTGCCTGCTACACAAATTCCGGTGTCCTGCCCCGCTTCTCAAATCGGCAGTGCAAGACCCCAGGCACTGAATGCGAGGGCCGAAAATTCGACCTTGTCCTGAGTGTGCATGTGATAGGTACAGTGCATGGTCTTGTTCACAGAGAAAGACTATGTTCTTTGTTCACAACTACATTTATCTTTCTGAGGAATTCACTCCCTTTTTCCCATTCCCACACCCACATCTGGGTCTCCCAACCCAGCCTGGCATCACACACCCAGAGGCTAGCGCAGATTAGGCGGAGGAAGAAGAGGACGCGGGAGGACATGTTCTCAGAACTAATGGGCTGCTCCCGAGCCCAGGCAGCACAGCAGACCCAGTGGAGGGAGAACTTGTCCCAAATGCACCGGACACACATGGAACGTGAGAAGAGGTGGTGGCAGGAAGACCAGCAGGTGACTCAAACGCTGCTTGGACTTATGAGGGAGCAAACGGACACGCTCCGGTGCCTTGTTGATGTACTGCAGGAACGGAGGCAGGAGGACAGAGCCCCGCTGCAGTCTATCAGTAACCGCCCTCCCCCGCCACCGAGTCCCATACCCTCCTCACCCAAAGTACAAAGAAGGAGGGGCGGCAGAGTACGTGAAAACTCTCACTCCACCACTGCAGACTGCTCAAGCACCAGAAGGCTCTCATTCCCCAAAATTTGAAAAGTCCTTTCCTTCCCGCCTCACCCAAGCCCCCGTCCAAGTTTCACCCCCCAGTTTCATGTGTGGTTGTTAATAAAAAATACGTTTCTGTTCATTACTGTTTCCATCATGTTCTTTAGAGGAGAGTCTGTCTGAAGGGGGGTCGGTAATTGGACAGGACAGCAGCAGGGCACACACACAGTGCAGTCACTAGTTACCCTGGTCAGTCTGGGAGGCGGTTTTCATGTTCTGTAGGGGGGGTGGGGGGTTGCTCTGTGACTTTGTGGCGGGGGAGGGCACTTATAGATCTTATGCAGCGGCCCTTATCCTGGATCACAGAGCCACCACATACATGCAGTCCCCATCAGGAGGGCTGGCAGGCTCCGTTGAAACAACCAGTCCACCACTGCGGAGCCTGTCATTCCTGCAGTTTAGAAGCGTCATTTGCATCAGTACACTATACCCGCTCCCCACCACAGTCTGCGTCCCAGGTTTAAAACATTCCCGCGAAAACAGTAATAAAGAAAACGGTGTCCATTAACAAAATAGAAGTCATTTTATTTTTAAACGTGTGTTGGAAGGGGGTGAAGGGGGTATGTAACTGGAGAGGATAGTCAACATTGACTGGGTAAAGAAACGGGGGCAGGTTCAGCTTCTCTGTACACAAACTTAAAAGTCACAGGTTACCCTGCTCACTCAGGAACCTAGCTTTCAGAGCCTCCCGGATGCACAGCGCGTCCCGCTGGGCTCTTCTAATCGCCCGGCTGTCTGGCTGGGCGTAATCAGAAGCCAGGCTATTTGCCTCAACCTCCCACCCCGCCATAAAGGTCTCCCCCTTGCTCTCACAGAGATTGTGGAGCACACAGCAAGCTGCTATAACAATGGGGATATTGGTTTCGCTGAGATCACAGCGAGTCAGTAAGCTTCTCCATCTCCCCTTGAGACGGCCAAAAGCACACTCCACCACCATTCTGCATTTGCTCAGCCGGTAGTTGAAGAGTTCTTTTTCACTGTCCAGGGCGCCTGTATAGGGCTTCATGAGCCAGGGCATTAGCGGGTAGGCTGGGTCCCCGAGGATCACTGTAGGCATCTCCACATCCCCAACAGTTATTTTGTGGTCCGGGAAGTAAATACCTTCCTGCAGCCGTCTAAACAGACCAGAGTTCCTGAAAACGCGAGCGTCATGAACCTTGCCCGGCCATCCGACGTTGATGTTTGTAAAACGTCCCCGATGGTCCACCAGTGCTTGCAGCACCATTGAAAAGTAGCCCTTTCTGTTAATGTACTGGCTGGCCTGGTGGTCCGGTCCCAGGATAGGGATGTGAGTTCCATCTATAGCCCCACCACAGTTTGGGAATCCCATCGCGGCGAAGCCATCTATGATGGCCTGCGCGTTTCCCAGGGTCACTACCTTTGAGAGCAGTACCTCAACGATTGCGTTGGCTACTTGCATCACAACAACCCCCACGGTAGATTTGTCCACGCCAAAGTGGTTCGCGACTGACCGGTAGCTGTCTGGCGTTGCAAGCTTCCAGAGAGCTATGGCTACTCGCTTCTGGACAGTGAGGGCTGCTCGCATCCGGGTGTCATTGCGCTTCAGGGCAGGGGACAGCAACTCACAAAGTTCCAGGAAAGTCCCCTTCCGCATGCAAAAGTTTCGCAGCCACTGTGATTCATCCCAGACCTGCAGCACTATGCGGTCCCACCAGTCCGTGCTTGTTTCCCGGGCCCAGAATCGCCGTTCCACAACATCCACATGACCCATTGTCACCGTGATGTCCTCGGCGCGGGGTACCGTGCTTTCTGACAGGCCTGTGCTACTCTCAGACTTCAGGCCCTCACCACGGTGCCGTAGCCTCCTCGCCCGATTTATCTGCATCTGCCTCTGGGAAAGGTGGATGATAAGCTGCGAGGCGTTGACAACGGACACAACTGCAGCGATGGTCGCAGCGGGTTCCATGCTCGCAGTGCTGTGGCGTCACTGACCAGAAAAGTGCACGAACTGATTTCCCACCGGCACTTTCAGGGAGGGAGGAAGGGCGGTAGTGACGGACGGATGACGACAGTTACCCAAAAGCACCCTCGACACATTTTTTTACCCAGAAGGCATTGGCGGCTCGACCCAGAATTCCAATGGGCAGCGGGGACTGCGGGAACTGTGGGATAGCTGCCCACAGTGCACCGCTTCCAATGTCGACGCTTTCCCCGTTACTGTGGACTCACAAAGTCGAATTACTGTCCTTAGTGTGGACACACACGTTCGACTGTGCAATATCGATTCCACATATTCGATTTAAGTGAAATCGAACTTCTCTCGTAGTGTAGACATACCCTAAGTCCTGCCATGAGGACTAGATGACCTCTCGAGGTCCCTTCCAGTTGTACGATTCTATGATTCCAAGAAAGAACTTGAAACCCAAAAAGGCAAAAGCAGATGAAAGGAGGGTTGAAGGGAAACAACATTCAAGAAAAGTAAGGAGGAAGATGGACAGGCATGTGTCTTATTAGTGACATGTTTACTTGTTGGTTTCAGGAGGGAATAGGGTTTTCCTTTTTGAAGTTATGCACACTAAGTGTTAGCAATTACTTGGAATGTCATTGCTAATTTTATATTAACAGTGTGAGCACCAGTGAGGCTTTTTTTTTTTTTTTTTTTTTTTTTATTTTTTTAAGATTATGTGAGTTTTTTTTTTTTTTTTTTTAAACCTTGAGTATCTTAAGGATACTGAAGAATCTCACAGATTAACGTAACACTGCTATTTCTTTTTAAAATAAAAGTACAGTTGCTGACTTACATACTTCAGCTACTAAAATATAAATATTCATGCTCAGTAACTAAACTATTCCCATTTAATCTGTACACAGACAAGAAAAAGATGATGCTGGTAGAAAGAGGAGTGCTCCAAATTGCTAGCCAGAACATCAATCTCCTCTCTTTATTAAGAAAATCTGCCTTCTGATCATCAGATTCACAAGACAATGTGCAGTCTTAGTGCAGGACCCACCATGGCTTCTTAACGCATGGCCAGTAACTGTGGAAAGAAATACAGTCTTTCATTTTCAGCTAGTCATGAGATTGTACCCATTCCTTTAAAATAAGGAACTAGCCACTGAGAGTCATGCCTTTGCCACCTCTTGGTTTAGTAGTGCAGTTTTATTTATATATATCTTTATATATATATATATATATATATATATAAAGATCAGTGGTGCGCAAACTTTTGCAGTTGCACCCCTGCACCACCATTAACAGAATCTGTCCACACCCCCACTCCATTCCTGCACAACCAAAGGCTTCCTCAGCAGTGGAGCTTGGGTTGAAGGCGGAGCTGTGGGCGGAACTAGGGATAGGGGAGGAGCTGGAGCTAGAGGCCCAGCTGGTCTGAGGGTAGAGAGGAAATGAGGGCAGAGCTGGGCTGGGGGTGGAGTGGGGGGGGGTAGAGTGGAGCTGCGGGGCGGAGCTGGTGTGGGGGCAGAGTGAGGCTGGAAGCGTGGTGCTCCCTCCCCGTCCCCCCATGGGGGCTGGCCCTAGGTGTGCCAACCCTCCAGGATTGCCCTGGAGTCTCCAGGAATTAAAAATTAATCTTTCATTAAAGATTATGTCATGTGATGAAACCTCCAGGAATATGTCCAACCAAAATTAGCAATCCTAGCTGGCCAAGGCCCTGCTGCACGTCCCCCTGAACATTCCTCCGTGTTCCCTGGGTGGCATGTCCCAGAGTTTGAGGACCACTGCATTAGATCAAGTTTCCCTCAGCGGGATATCTAAGACAAACTTGGAATAGGGAGCTCAACAGAGGAGTCCAACCTACACAGGGGCACAAAAAACTAGATGTCTGCAATCTGGTTTAGAAAGAGGATAAACTGCAAGATATCTTGGTTATGTTTTTTTCTGTTGTTTTAACTGGGTTTACTTAATCTACTTTTACAAAACTACTTTGCATCGAGTTTACACTTACTGCTCTATCTAGTTGGTACTCTGTCACCTTTTACATTTTGTTACAACTCCAGCTACTGAAAATGAAGGGCGGGAAAAAAAAAACAAAAACAACTATTACTAGACTTGTATAATTTGTATCACTGTAATAAGAAAAAGCTATGTGCACATTTACATAAATCCTGCTAGAGTTGTTCATGCCAGAAAAGCTGCATATGTTTCTTAGTTTTTATTTTAAACACTGGTTGTAAAAATAAATTTTAATTTCCTAAATCCTTTTACAAAATAGTGCCAAATGTGCCATTACTGTCTACTTTCCCTTTAATCCTCTTCCTATAAAAGATCCAAAGAAGCCATTATATATGTATGTCACATTCATGCTCATATAATTCTTTAAGGGTTTCTAAAACTAGTGCTGAAAATAGAAAAACATTAAGTTTGTGATCAAAACCCATTAAAATCAAGTATATTCAAATGAAGTCAGCCACTTTAATCCTCCCTCTCCCTAGCTGTCTCTCCTCCGTGTGGTGGTCCCCACCAGTTCCCTTTCCTCATTTACTACTTCCCCATGACCCACCCAGCTCCACTGTAAACAACTCCTGGAGTGCCAGAAGTTTTAAACACTAATTGCTTAGTAATAAGCATTACTAGTCAAGTGATAAAAATGTTAATTGCTAAGCAGTTGGAGGAGATCCAGTCCTTGACAAAGATTCATTAATTTCTTTTAATGCCCTTTCTGTGAAAGCTATCCAGTTCCTGAGTGTGTAGAAGCAGAAATACGCATACACAATTCTAGTTCATCTTCAGCATATATTGCATTGAGAAAAAGGCCGTTGAAGCCTACTGCAACAGTGCTTTATATATGACTAACAGAGGGACATCTGGATACGGCCTTCACTACAAATTCAGTACTGTGCCCTGTGTATTGTTTGGACAGTCTGCATGTAAACACACACAAATATACCAAAGAAAAATTTATTCAACCAGCCACAGGAAAAAGCAATCTAGAGCTTTCTATATTCTTTCACTTTCAATGCCAACTCAGACTGCACGACACACTAGAGCTGGAACTGTACATAAAGTGCCCTGGTGCAACCATAATTGGTAAGTTAATAAGAGAGTCACAGATCCCTTTCAATTGACCCAAACATCACAATACATAGCTAAATAGCCTCAAAGATGACTTTCCTTCCATTTGCTAAAAAGACATTTTTCAAAATGCTAAGTTTTGTTTATGTAAAGCTAAGTAATTAATGACTTAACATCCCCTTCCCATCTCCTATCACTGGGATCCATCTGCTTCCCGCTGCAATACTTCCTGTAGGTGAAGACCACTTCTCCTTGGACTACGTGTCTAGAACAGTGCACCTGACATATCTACATGTGACTGCTTCACATCAGTGAATGAAGACACTCCGGGGAAAAGCTGAGTAGTACCTTAAAAATTGCTGTGTTTGGGATCATTGCTATCTATTGAAACCTGAATTAGCATTCCTCTGAATGCAACACTACAAAGTGTTAATTCGGCAAACTCTCAGCTAGAAACGCATGTCAGAGACTGGACCAATTTGTTAGTGCTTGCAGGAAAAGATCAGCAATTTTGAATAAATCAGAAAGCTAAGCTGGTTTCCAGTATCTCAATGGGCCTGTGACCCAAATAAATGGCAACATCCTTCTAGCTTAATCCTCAGTCATCGTGTAACTACAACACTTCCCGACATCTCTTCACCAAGACATCCAGTAGCCACAGGACTGGCCCATGTGTTCTACCCCTCAGTGCTTTTCTTTTTACTGAGTTGACTTACAGTTGATGTAGCTACATCAGCATACATATACCAGTGCAAATTTCTCTAATGCAGGCCCTCAGTCCTGACTTGTAACAGTTATTATTCCAGGATTGGCTTCCCCAATGCAGGTACTGCCAACTGTGCTATGGACAAAAACACTGTGGGGCTTAACTTGAGACAAATCATTAAGACTTAAATTGAAATATGAAGTCAGATATCTAAAAGAAAGCCTAGTAGCATTAACACATTTCATCTCCTTTAGTGACAATCTTTGTAAGATCCCTCTCAACTGAAAAGAAAATCTAAAACTAGCAACTGTTCTTATTCCCACTCTGATATCCATTTCTTTATGATTACAGATTGGGTTGAATACCATGTCAAATCTTCACCAACCTACTGATTTAGCCTTTTACTGAAATTGTTTTCCAGTAGGCAAAATTACCTTTTCATCTGCCCAATCCTCTTTTCACTTGAGCCAGGGAAAAAGTATTACACTTGGAATCTTTTAAACCAACATTCTGCCAGCAGTAGACAATATTGCTAAATTTGATCACAGCATCAAGCAAACTAACTGCAAAGTTAGCATTATGGACCAAAGGAAAGGATTTGTAGCATATACACATGTTAAAGGATAAATATTATACCAGAGGCCCTGCTGACTATGTTCAAACAAAATTCACATGACCATTTTTCTCTCTCTCTCCGTCCCCCTTCGCACACAAATGTAATAAGTGACCACATCCTCTACAAGCAGGCTGTCAAAAATAATGAGACCTGATAATTTTAGCATCCACCATTTCATGCATGCACTACTGGAGACAGACACACCATATTAATGGAACATCATTCATCTGACATCAAAAGCCTTGGCTGCTGTAAGTAGGAAGGGGAAGGCTAAACATCCTGCCCCACAAGCAGCATCTGTAGAATATTCTTCAACTATATATAGAAGGGGGGTGCGGGGGGGAGGAGAAGGAAAAGATAACAGAGCCTGTAATTCATAGATTCTAGGACTGGAAGGGACCTCGAGAGATCATCGAGTCCAGTCCCCTGCCCGCATGGCAGGACCAAATACTGTCTAGACCATCCCTGATAGACATTTATCTAACCTACTCTTAAATATCTCCAGAGATGGAGATTCCACAACCTCCCTAGGCAATTTATTCCATTGTTTAACCACCCTGACAGTTAGGAACTTTTTCCTAATGTCCAACTTAGACCTCCCTTGCTGCAGTTTAAGCCCATTGCTTCTTGTTCTATCCTTAGAGACTAAAGTGAACAAGTTTTCTCCCTCCTCCTTATGACACCCTTTTAGATACCTGAATACTACTATCATGTCCCCTCTCAGTCTTCTCTTTTCCAAACTAAACAAACCCAATTCTTTCAGCATTCCTTCATAGGTCATGTTCTCAAGACCTTTAATCATTCTTGTTGCTCTTCTCTGGACCCTTTCCAATTTCTCCACATCCTTCTTGAAATGTGGTGCCCAGAACTGGACACAATACTCCAGCTGAGGCCTAACCAAAGCAGAGTAGAGCGGAAGAATGACTTCTCGTGTCTTGCTCACAACACACCTGTTAATACATCCCAGAATCATGTTTGCTTTTTTTTGCAACAGCATCACACTGTTGACTCATATTTAGCTTGTGGTCCACTATAACCCCTAGATCCCTTTCTGCCGTACTCCTTCCTAGACAGTCTCTTCCCATACTGTATGTGTGAAACTGATTTTTTCTTCCTAAGTGGAGCACTTTGCATTTGTCTTTGTTAAACTTCATCCTGTTTACCTCAGACCATTTCTCCAATTTGTCTAGATCATTTTGAATTATGACCCTGTGCTCCAAAGCAGTTGCAATCCCTTCCAGTTTGGTATCATCCGCAAACTTAATAAGCGTACTTTCTATGCCAATATCTAAGTCGTTAATGAAGATATTGAACAGAGCCGGTCCCAAAACAGACCCCTG
>NW_020664563.1:10971470-11036875 GCF_002925995.2 Terrapene triunguis | reverse complement strand
GTGCCCCCCCCACAAACCCCCTGCCGCCCCAGCCCTGGGCTCTCCCCCCACACGCACCCCCTGCTGCCCCAGCTCTGGGCTCCCCTCTTCCCCCCCACCAGTGCCCCCCCACCCACACACCTCCTGCCACCCCAGCCCTGGGCTCTCCCCCTTCCACCCGCAGCCCCTGCTGCCCCAGCCCTGGGCTCTCCCCTGCCAACTGCACCCTCCTTCCGCCCCAGCCCTGGGTCACTGGTAACTCGCTCCCAGGGCGGGTCATTGAGCAGGAATTTTAGCTGTGCACAGAACACAGACAGGATTGGTTCCCATATGGTTACAAAACTCTAGTAAAGTGGAACAATTTTCAGCTTGTGTGATTGGAGGATATCTGGAACCATATTATAAGACTGTCCTCCATAAATGAGGAAAAGTTAAGGTGCCTTTATTATTCTTTTGTTCCACTCTTTGTTTCTATGGGGAATTTGCCAATGCAATATCACTGTCTTCCTTTTAAACAAATAAAACTAAAAAAAAAAAAAAAGGCAATGGCAGTTGAAAATAGCAATTCCAGTCCTAATAACCACTAGGGAGCATTTCTTGCTCAATTTTATTCTACTTTTTCTACAACAAGTTACAGTGGATCAGTATATTTGATTTGGGAGAAATGAAGTAACAGCTGCCCGAATTGAGCTTGAGCACTCCTGAATGTTGAGGTGTTCAAATCTGGAAGGCAGGTGCTAGATTCCCTTTCTGAATATTAGCTAAATCTGGAAAGGAAAAATCATTTTCTGCTTCCATGGCTCAGACGTGGAAATCCTCCTACGTGCCTGGTTCTGTATCTAAAGCTGCCCAGGTCCAGAGCCTCCCCTCCCTTACTTTTCATTTTAAATTCTAGTGGGATCCACGTACCTCCCTTGCTAGGCTTCAGATAGAGAGGGGCACTGTCCATTTAGTCCACCCAATTCTTTCTTTGGGAACTGCAAGGTGAGGTCACAGCAGTATCCCTAATCCAGTCTGGGATGTCTTCAGAAGGGGATAGCTGGGCCAAAGCCTTCTACTCCTTGGGCACACTTGTTCCCCGTCCCAGGGCCACCCTGCTCTAGCAGTGAGCTCTCCATTCACAGCAAGCTGCAGCATGAGGTTTCAGCTACCTCACTCCCTCCACCTCCCTTTCCTGTTGGTAGTGGCCAAGGGAATGCTGGGAAATGTAGTTCTTTTCCTGCTCCAGGGCTGGTTGTATAGGCAAGGAGCTAACCAAGGAACTACAGCTCCCAGGGCCCCCTGTTGGTTCTCAGCTCCCATGCTGGATCCCTGCCGCCCCTGCAAATGGGCTGCCCCAAGCACCTGCTTGCTTTGCTGGTGCCTAGAGCCACCCCGGCTGGGAGAGCTCTCTCCCAACGCTGGTGCCGCGACTACACAGCCACATTGGTAGTGAAGCCATACCCTAAAAGAAATCAATTCTCCCCAGGTTGTTTGCAGGGGCTAGAGCTGGGCAATAGAAAATCTCAAGAGAAAGGAAGGAACAAACAGAAAGGGTCTTAGCTCAGCAAGCATACATTTTAACTGATGCTTGGGTTTTGACTGCTGGATCTAAATAATTTGAAGGGAGCTAGGTGGAGGAGCTAGAGGAGGCTCCGTGACCAGGAACAGAAGACGGAGCCAGGGGAGTGAGTTCCAGAAGAGGGGACCTGGGAGGCATTGACCAAAGCCTTTGCAAAGAATGCTGTAAAGTAGTGAGGGCTGAGGGAAGAAATTGCCTACAGATGTTTATTATTTTGCCTAAATTTGAGTTTCTCTTGTGATTTGAAGTCTGAGAGTTATTTGCTTCAATTATCATGTGTCCCTGAAGGGTTAAATTATAGAACAGAATATCCAGGAGGGTGAAGCGGCTAGAGCAGCTGAGGGGGCCAGCACTGGTCCTGGTGGCCCAATGCAGCTGGACCAGAGGGTCCCATTCCCTAGAAGTGGTTCCAGACAGATACTCTACCTGGGAAGTATGCCCAAGAGGCCAGAGGCAGAGGCTAAACCCTGCCCCAAACTCAGGGGAGTTTAGAAACACACGGATCCAACATTAGTATCCAAACACAGCTGGCAGGTGAGCATCCAGGAAAGAGCGAGCTATGCCAGGACTATCATTTTAAAATAAAATAGCCTTTCTGTGCCAGTTTATTTATATTTAAGTCTAATGCTAAACTAAATATATTTGAAGGTAACAATGTACAGGAGGCTTTTCCCAACAACAGAAGGATATAGGATAACTCTAATGGTCAGAAGAGGAAGGAAGGAACAGATTGTCACTTTCAGAAGACTATTTATGGAAATACTTTTCCATACACACACACACCCCTTCACCACCAAAAGAAAAAAGGACAGCGTGCACGCATGGCAATACATCTGTATGAGGAATGTGTTCTAGGCAAGGACCCCCATCACCAAGATTACCCCTCTGAGCCAACAGTCCTCTGTATTCTATATGGCAGCCAGAGAGAGGCATAAACCCAATCCTGAAAGAACTACACACATCAGCAGCCTCAGGCGATGTCCATGACATCAGCACTTTGTTTCTTCATGCCTCATTTCTGTTCTGGAGAGATTACTTCACTTCCAAGTTCCAAACTATTTTGTTTTGAGTTTCGTTCAGCACAAACATTCACTTACCAGATGACTAAACTGCGTATTTCTGAGGTCAATCCTCAATCAACTTTGCATACAAAGTCCAGTTCTTCAAGCTATGAAAGCTACACTGAGGACCTTATCTACAATAGGCAACCTAGTCTTAAGCAACCACTTAAAAAAATATTCTCAAATATTTCTGTTACAATATTTTCCCCAGTTTTAACTGGGGACGCCTCTACCAGGGGCTGAGTTTTTCTGGCCCTTTGTGTTATTGCTTAAAAGAGGGTCTACTCTGCAATTGATATTTCTGTAACACTTTTCATGTCAAAAGCATTTACCAGCGAACAACTAAGTTTCAACATCCCCAGTGAGGTTACTGTTACATTCTCATATAAACGGATGTACACAGAGGTTAAAAGACTTATAAAAGGCCACACTGCAAGTCATTGGCAGAACTCGGAAATAAACCCCAGAAAGCTCCAACAGTACTAATCCCCAACTAACGACTAGATCCTATTGCCTCCAGAAAGATAATATAGGAGTGACTCATCCATTCTTAAAGTGCCATTCTGTTGCCTGAGCATATCCTATGGCATTTTATTTACTTCCTTCAGTGGCAAAATCACTACTTTTTACTCCTATTGGCCTAGAAGATTTAGGGCAGCTATGTACTATGTTCTGTTCAGATTCAGACCACGATCAACAGAACTAGTGAGTACTGACTGCAGAATCTGTATTACACATGATGTGAGCAGCAAACAACACAGCTTGACTTCCACACTGCAGGGTAAGTTTCCAGGCAGTTAGTAAACCAAAAAAAAAACCCAACAAATATGATGTCACTCAGACACAAACATGGATCCCCATTTCAGTTCTTAATAGACACTTCAGAGTAATGCACTGCACTTTTAAAGCAAGACCAAAAAGGTAAATTTGTGCATTTCAATCCCATTAGGCCAGTGGTTCTCAACCTGTGGCCCAGTCAGCTCATGGCTGAGGCCTATGTGACATCTTCCAGGCCATACAGGTAGTATTGGATGCAGCCCACAATGGTAAATAGGTTGAGAATCACTGCATTAGGCGAAAAGCAGTTATAGGTTCACTTATTTACATACTATAATTCATTTTTATTTTATTTTTTTAAAAGCTGCTCTAAACACCTGAAGCCCTCTTATTCTAATGACAGAGCCTCACAGGGAGAGGAAAACTGCTGCAATCAGATGCCTGCATTTTATATGCAATGCCACCAGGATTTAGATTTGCAAAACTGTCAGTAATGGTCAAAGTGATATATATTTTCCAACAACTGAGTGTGTTTGAAACATCCAATTTGGAGGATTTTAATAGCCCCAAGATAGATTTTTAAGGGGGTATTTTTATTTTTTTAAAAAACAAACCAGTTGAACATAGATTAACACATGCACAATGAGCCAGTGATCTTGTTTAAACAATATACCAATTATTGTCACAAATCTCACTGTCAAGTCTAAAAATAAACTTTAGGACAAAAAAAATTGAAAGGGTTTTTAGTGCTCTGCAGGATTCTCGTATTTATTGTTTACCTAATTATCCAAATTAATGTGCAATTTGGATTCTCTGCCTCCTTGAGGCTGCATAACCATTTTTTCAGCACTCCAGCTTACATGGCCTAGGTAGGACAAAGGAGTTTTAGCTGGAACTGGAAACGCAGCACAATCCCGCACAATGGATTCTGGCAGTGCACTTGGTGTGATTTCAAATCTTGCATCACTGTTTGGGTATGTGCGCATCCTAATTCCCACAGACAGGCCAATGCCTGACAAGAGGCAGATAGGCACCACAAAACTGAGTCACAACTGCAAAAACAGGGGAATTTTTTAAAAGGCTTGGGAAAAATATGTTCCACTTACAAGCCATCAGCAGTGTCAGATTTCTGGTGTCCAAACAGGAAACACTGAAAAAGAGTTCTCTTTATTTTAGTCTGAATTACATTTGAGGAATTTTACCAGTTGTGTGGTATCATCCTGTCACAGCAAGTAAATCTGCTTTAGTTAGTTAATGTGACATTTATCCTTACTGAAACTCTTTTGGGAAGTATACGTTGTTGCTCCTCTGTAGTATTAATCCAAACTGGCTCCTTAGGCAAACCAAGGTAATTATCCAGAGGCTACAGTTCCAGAATGGAGAAAAAAATTCACACCACAAATATTCTTGGGTACAGAATACAAGACGATATATACTCTATGTATATCCTCTTCCACAAACAATATGGGAATGTACAACCTTTAAATAAGCAAAGAACCTGCTCCTTCATGCGGTGGAAAACATACAGAATTCATAGTAGATTAAGAACCTGAAATCCAGAATCTAAACACAGTGAACCAGTGAAATTTATACTCCTTATGAGTGGCAGGAAGTGCTATTGAAATCCTTCCCTTTCTTACATTGAGCACCAATGACCCCAAGAATTCACTGGCATTCCTTGTCAGTCAATATCCATTAAAAAAACCTCCTCAGACTACATAGTACATAAAAACAAGATTGTGCCTTATTTAGAATAAAATCTTCATTGCTGCCATTCCCAACCCTGATCTCAAGTTTCCTATTTTATTCTACATTAAAACATGTTCCATGTTTGTTCTTGCTCATTAAATCAAAACAAGTCATCTTGCAAATTTCTCCCTATGGTTATCATTGTTGGTATTCTCTTCAAATCATTTTCCTAAATTTCTAGTCTCCACAGTTACAGCTAGTAACATTTCGTAACTATTTTTCTTAAACTAATAAGAAATTTACCATGCTTGGTATGGTATGGAAATATAGTAATTTGCAGTAGAGATTGTTAGTCAGGGAAAAAAAACAAATTCATATTGAACTTGGTTTATTTATAAGCATCTTCAAAGAATCTTGGAAACATTCCACTTTGGACTGGTGATGCGCAGGAAGGAGAGTAGGGGGAAGAGGCAAAGAAAGAACAAGTACGTTTCTGGAAAAAAGCAAACAAAACAAAAAACAGGAAATCCTCTTGATTCAGTATCACAACAATGTAGGCCAGACTAAACACAGGCCTGCACTTCCTGCTCCCTCCACTCTGCAACAAGCAAGGAAAAGACAGGACATCACTCATCTACAGCAGTCACACTCCTGTGAAGTCTTACATGGATATAGTACCTTCAAAATAGTGGCTTAATATTACAGAAAATATTACAGTACCTACAAAAAAACTACATTAGAAGAACATTAAGGTTCCAAATCAAGTGCTCAAAATTAGAAAATACTTGAATTAAGGTTGCCTGTAGAACTCTAATTCAGCTCCCTTATGTGCAAGCGTAATGACCCAGTAACTACATCATCACATCCCCCCAGCCTGTCCCATTCTGATTCTGATTCCCCACCATTCCTTGCCAGCAACTTGTCCTTATTGCTATTATGTCCCTGCTCTTCTCGTCTTTCACCCCAAACATCTTGTTTCCATGCATGCTCCTCAGCCCTGCATTCTGGGGTCTACATCTGAGTCAATCTTGTTCCTCCATCATGCAGCCTGGGTGCCAACATGGAGAGTTTCGGGAGCACAGGGGAAACACCAAAGTACTCAACACACATACATTCCAACAAGGCTATGCTGAATAGGGATGCATTTAAACATGTGCTTAAATGTTTTGCTAACTTGGGGCCGCAGTCTGCAAAGAGGCTGACTGAAAGAATACACGATGAAAATACAGGTGTTGGAGCCATAATAGTAATTTCTAATGAATTCAAGTCTACAAAGTTACCACTGGACATTTTTGTATGGTTACGTTAATAAAATCAATTTTGTTGCAGCCTGTAGGTTAATTCTGTACAGGCTTGAGGGTATATTATTCATACCTTTTAAAAAAATTAGGACAACACAAGTTTAACTTTTTAGACCAGAGGTTCTCAATCTGCTTGCGGCCCAAACAGCACAGAGCTGCGGCCCACGTGACATCCTCAGAGCCAAACAGGTAGTATTGGATGCAGCCCACAATGGCAAATAGGTTGAGAGCCACTGCTTTATATACTTGTAATATTCATTTTCACTATGCAATCTATGGGGCTTGTCCAACCACAAAACGGTTTCACACAGGGCCTTTGGCATACCCACTGCTTTATACCCTCCATAGTTCCTCAGCATATGGTCATGAACTTGTTCCACAAACCAGAGGAATGGGCAGTAGACACAAATTAACAGACCTTAAGAGGTCAACGGGGCACTGAGGAGCAGGGAGCATTACCTAACCTTAGTGATTAACAGCAGGGCAGCAATGTCTCCACCTCTGTTGTACTTCCCAAGCTCCTGAGGTCTTTTAAGTACATAAAGCAAGTGCTATCAACTCTTGTGACTTCACACCCTGCTGGAGCCAATCTGGCAATAATATGAGAAACTCCAGCATTTAGGTGATTTCCACTCTGGCGTGGGGAAAACCCCAGTGACTGACTGCCTTCCCCATCTCCTGCAGAAGAGCAGAGCAGGCAATCAGGGCTGCTCCAGGAGATGGAAAGAGCTCTCCCTACGCTCTTCAGAAGCGGAGAGGACTTTATGAGTAGAGATGTGGGAGAGGAAGCAGGTGATGCCATTCTCATAGGAGGAAAGGGGAGGATGAAACAAAGAGCCCAAGAAGCATTTCTGCTCTCTCTTCATCCCTCCAAAGGGAGGGGGTACATAATTACGTCCTGGCATGGACTGGCACAGAATTAATTAAAATTACAATTTTTGAGTTTGGGGAAACTAGATACTCCACACCATCCAGCAGCAAGCAAGAGCTCCTGCAGCACGCGGGGGAGGGGAGAGATGGGGGGAGTCACTTCATTCAATAAATTTGGGACAGCTGGCCACTCTGTCTCTCTGACACACACTTGGGTGGGATGGGAGAGTTCAAAAATCAAAAGAAAAAAAACACATTTTTTAAAATCTCATGATGTTGGAGCCAATTTTGTAATTTTTTGGGGTCTGACAGCTTTTTTTATTTTGGGGGTTGGCAATACTGTAAAGGATCTAAGGAGGACCACAGAGGTTCAGTGAGGAGAATATCCCTGCTTTGCTGCCAAGGTTAATATCAGTTTGTTAAGTATTTCATCACAGTATGCAATGAGTACTTCAACAATACCAATGTGCTGAATGTCCTTCTGCGCATGGATAGTGAGAGCAACCACCAAAATTAGATTGTTCTTTTAAGATTCTCCAAAAAAAAAAATCACATAGTTATTGCTCTGTGGTGATGCTTCATATGCATCTACCTGTAATATCACAGCTACCATGGAGCACCACAGACCTATTTTACAGTATATTTTCAACACGCCAGGGGGTAGATCAGTGAGAATATTTAGCTATTTCTGTCCTGACTCTTCCATTTAGCCTGATCAGTGGGGCTATTCAGCACACTGCTGAATTAAATTGATTTTTTTTTTAATTTTGCAGTTCACGCAAAAGAACTCTCATTGCTGCCACAGATTTAATACATCAAGGAATGAACCAAACCTGTATAGATCAAATCAAGTGTTGTACATCTGAAGGCCAGGAAACAAGTTCTCAATCTGAAAAACTCTCTCAGACTTTCCTCTAGCAAGCCCCATCATTCCATCACTGCTTATTCATTCAATAAAAAGCATATTTAACACAATCAAGCATTGTTCTGGATTTAGCTATGAAACAGAAATAAATCTGGCATAAATCTGAGTTTATCTTCTTAAAACATAACCCTCCCCCCATCCAGAGAACAAATTCCAGCCATATAATTTCCTCCAATTAAAAAACTCAATCCATAAACTAATCCTTAACAAATCACCTTAAGAGTTTAACGAGAGAGAGAGAGAGAGTGAGTGTACACACACCGGTCTAACAAACCTGCTCTTCATTTAGGAGTCACAGATCTGCACGTGGGTGGGGTGGGTTCAGAACAAATTATTTTCTAGGACCATTTAGTTGACATTTTGAGAACTCGGTTCAAAATGTTTTAATCTTTAATTAAACAAATGCCTCAGAATTCTTGCAGCTCTCATTTGAAGATCATCTCACTATCTGGACAGTTTTACACAGCATGCCAGGTAACAAAGTGTTTTCCATATTAAAAAACTGGATGAATTTGAAACAGACATCACATAAAAGTTAAATCAGATTTGCAAAACTGTCATATTTATAACTGGGGCACAAAATTAACTTTCCTGTGTGACAATTAAAACATAATTTATATTTAACTCACCCTTAAAAAACAATTGCATGCCCTTGGTGAGTCAGCAAGTAGAATTGTGCCTGCCTGGATTACATGAAAAAGAATATTTTGAGAAAATTTTCAGGCGATCTCTTACTGCGGCTGAAACTGCTTCATCTTCCAACACTTTTTCTAATTCAACTGAAGTACTGTATTTTCCTGTGGTAATCCAGCTACATCTGGCCTCCTGTGTTAGTGTTATGGAGCACAGATTCTTTATTCAGACCACTGATGCAAATTTTCAAATCACTTTCCAAGAAAAGTAGAAAGACAACTAAGCAAGGAAAACTGTACATGAAACTACTCGAAACAATAACCTTGTTATTAATATAAAGTAGCAGAAAAAGGATTAGCAGATTTTTCCAAGGTTAAGTCTTAGTTTATTATTAGGTAGGAATAGTATAGTTGTATATGAAGTTCAAGAGAATGAGGAGCTTCCAAAACTGGTAACTTATGAACTTATTTTGCTAACACTGTATTTTGTTTTATGTTTAACATATCAGCTCCTAGGACAAGAATGTCAAACTCATTCAGAAGAGAGGGCCAGGAAATAAATTCAGGATTTATACTCCCCTCAATCCACAGAGGATCTCCCACTAATGTCAGTGGAAGGTTTGCACAAAGATCCAAGGGAGAATATAGTTACTACAGTTACTTCCTGTAGTAACTAAACTTACTTATTCAGTATCTTATTGTCACATTCAGTGAGAAAAAAAATGTTCCCTATTGGGCCACTGCTATTTCTGCCCTTTGCTTCTCTTCTTTCCCCATTGACATTTCTCTCACTTTGTCTGTGCATCTCTTTTGTGTTTCTTTCCCTGTAGCAACTACCAAACTCTACCCATCAAGGGATTCACTCCCACTCCCTTTCCCATTCCATTCACTATGTCGTTCAGCAAACAAATAGTTAACGTTGACATTGCAGTGTCATCATTGGGCTTTAGAGAGGATACCCGCAATGAGATTAATAGGAGACGAAAGTTCACACCTCTGAGCCATTTGTCTCAGGCTTTCTGAAGACTCAGGCAGATGTAATGGTGTCAGTTTACACTTAGTCCTCAAAACATGAACCATCTCTGCAGTCACAAAGGCTAGAAACTTTTTTTTTCCCCAAGAAAGAAAATTTGGATACTGCACAGCCTGGATCTGTCATGGGGGCCACATAAATGAATCATACAAGCCAGATACCACCCACGGCCATATGTTTGAAATGTCTGTCCTTGGAAATACACTAAATGGTACACCAAAAAAAACACTTAACCAAGAAGCACAGTCATCACAGTAAGATGAATCAATCAAATATAATTTTATTTTGATAGATTCCACAATGCAAGGGGTTGAGAAGTCAATTCACATTCTGATTTGCTTTTTACTAGTTTTTTAAATTTTTCTTTTAAGTTTAAAATAGCAACTTAAGAAAAGTAAAAGCCAATTTTTGCTGCTTAACCATTAAGTTATCCAAGTAATGTGCTGACACACACATTAGGAGAATTTCTAGGTAATCAGGAAAATGAAAATTCCAGGGTAATTCTGGTAAGAAAAAATTCTGTGGTCTTACATACACTTTTTATATGTAACACAAATGGTCCATTTCAACAAAGATGGGAGTCTCATATGATAGGATACACACCAGTCGAAATATTTAGGGTGACCAGACGTCCCGATTTTATAGGGACAGTCCCGATTTGCGGGTCTTTTTCTTATATAGGCTCCCATTATCCCCTCACCCCCGTCCCGATTTTTCACATTTGTTGTCTGGTCACCCAAGAAATATTAAATAGTATGAAATCCTCAACAGCAATTAATGCAAGACTAGTAATGCACAAACACCACTCGACTTCACACAAGTGAAAAGGGAAGAATAAAATCTACATTTAAAGCTTGTAAATTAAGGCCCATCAGAGTGAAGATGACAACATCTAGGTTTAGGGGAGGGAAAGAGAAAGAAACAAAAATGGATGTGTCCATCATAGCTTAATTTCAGGGGTATGAAAAGCAACACAAGCAGGGAATTAAACTCAATCGCAGCTTCTTCAAGAGTAGCCAGGTCAAATGCCAGCATTATTTGGCTATCAGAATTTGACATTAGTTTCTGCAAAGCTGTTGAAAGCTGACAGCTAAGAAGCTGTAATTTGGCAAACATGGTTATTTTTGAGCATTTGCTCAGAAAAGAGCTGGATTTAGCTCAAAGAGGAACTAGCCACTGCCTGCAATTGTCTTAGAAAGTAACTGCCAAAGTCAAAGGACTCATGCATGAAATCCTTAAACTGTTTAAAATCTAGAGACACACGCAGGAAATTAATCCATTTAATTTGTTCTGTTCATGCTTTTTTGACTAGCCTAGCTATAACTTCTAGCACCAAAGCAGCTTTCATTATTAACTGAATTCAATCTGCAGTTTGCTCAGGATCCTAGCCACTATGTGTTCTAACACATGATTTTCTCTCAGGCTCTACCAAGATCGGAAAAAAGCAACAGAGGGTCCTGTGGCACCTTTAAGACTAACAGAAGTATTGGGAGCATAAGCTTATGCTCCCAATACTTCTGTTAGTCTTAAAGGTGCCACAGGACCCTCTGTTGCTTTTTACAGATTCAGACTAACACGGCTACCCCTCTGATACAAGATCGGAAAGAACCTTTCCAAGTCACTTCTCTCATCTACTTAGGGTGACCAGACAGCAAGTGTGAAAAATCAGAACAGGGGGTGGGGGGGTTATAGGAGCCTATATAAGAAAAAGACCCAAAAAATCGGGACTGTCCCTATAAAATCGGGACATCTGATCACCCTACACCTACTTACAATTGATCATGAAAACCCATTTTCAGGGCTGCATGTTTAGCCCTGCTAGCACCAGAGAGAAGAAATTACTGACAAGTCAGTGAGAGTCCTTTTAAGGCTTCCAATATCAGGATTTACTGGTGAATGACACCTTCCTAAAATCAGGAGTAGGAAACGGCACAGAGAAGAGAAAACTGCATGTTTTGTGGCATCCTCTACTCCATCTGCATTCTCTAAAATCCTCAGGAAGACAGCACACAGAAGAAGAAATAAAATTTTCCTCTCCTGCTAGACAAACAGCAACTAAAGAGTTTGAGAGACCAGCTGACCCCCTAGAGACTTCTAGTGACCCCTGACATCTCCTACAGAAGACTTTATTTTTATTCACTCCTTAACAATCTATTATAATATTTCATCCCATAAGACCATTCATTTAAGTATCTCAAAGCACTTTTAATTCACTAATGTTTATAGTTTCACGACACCCCTGTGAAGTAGATAAATTATTATTGCTCCCATTCTACAAGTAGGAAATCTTGAACACAGAAAATGTAAGTAACTTATGCAGGTCATAATGCAACTCATGTTCAGAGCTAGGAAGGAATTCTCGGTCCTATGCACTAACCTGAAGACACTGTTCTGACCCAGGGAGTAAAGTAATAATCCTATTTTTGATGTCAGAAATTGTTATGGACATACCTATGCCCTCAAAAGAGTAACATTAACTGGGAACAAATAGCAGTTAAAAAAAAAACCACAAACTTATGATGTTGTATTTGTTCCTTGTAATAAATAAATTTAAAAATGGATAAAAACTGCAAGAGGTAAAGTTTATTTTAAGCAGAAAGTTCTAGTTTCACATGAGATATAAAATTATTTTTCAAGACTAGGAAAGTCTGATTTAGTCACAAATTTCTTTTTAAAGATGGAAAGAAAAGAGGTCTTCAAAAATACCTACAAGTAGGTAAAGATTAAGATTCCAATAAACTGACAGAATGTATTTGCAGATTTAATTACAAATACATACATTCTAAAGTTATTTGAAAACCAGTGGCTCCTTCACATACCTGCCCAGTTCTACACTCAGGATTTTACATTTATCCAGCTCAATTTTCGCTCCCTGCTACAATTTTCTGCTTGAAAGAAACAAAAGAGCCCAAAGCTCAGTACATAAGGAGAACAAATGTACAAGAAGGGTCAGCTTGTTTAATGCACTATTTTACAAAATCTTTTCTATTTATCTTTTAAATGGATATGAATTAATATTAGATCTTGAAGGTTGCATGACAGGGAAACCAGAGAAAAAAGGAGAAACCTAAGGGGAAGAATTGAGAGACAAAGATATACTACAATCTTAATTATATGTTCACACACTCATATCATATACCTGCACAATAGCCTACAAATATTTCTACAATCTAGTAATTTGGTCTATTTTTTAAAACCTCCAATATTCAAAATAGTCAATGATCTAGAATATTTGTAGTGACTTACATGGTAAAATTATGGTCTAGCCCAAGATGTATTTCGTAGTAATTTAGTCAGCAACCAGGTTCTACACATTTTAATTTGGGCTGGTATCACAGCCTTCATAATGGTCTGTACAATTCAGGAGATGAAGCAGTTAGCTGTGAAGCTAACTTCGCTATGAACTTGGCATATGCCCAACTTTCATTAATATTGTGTGCTTTGTCGTTAAAACATTGTAGCATTTTGTGTATACACTTAACAAATTACTCTTGTGGACCATCTTTGGCATACATAATAGTACAAGATGCTACACATATGTAGTATTTATCCAAGGTAGAAATAATTGCATTTAATAAAGAGTATAGGCTCAAATTGTTGGAGACTATTGTAATCCATACAAAACAAGGGTGCAGAGTTAATTAAGGTGGTACAACCTTAAACCTATCACTTCCTGACATTTGAGCATGTGATGGTAGAACTGTAACTTTCATTTAATAGCAGCTTGTACAGAATACCTGAGTTTTCAAACAGCAGCAATCTGATACAACACGGTAGCCTTTTTTTGCTCCACCACTGAAATAATGTACATAATTGTATATGCTAATTCTAAGGACATTCAGCAGAAATTAGACAGAAAAAGCTTACAGGATATAGTTTAGCAAAGCCCTTCTGTATCCCTTTTTAATTACCTTATAAAGAAATAGAGTTGTAATATCATCCATAAAATGTTTAACTATCTCTTAAATCAAATACTATCAAAACTTTTCATCTTGTGAAATAGGTTTTTGGGGTTTTTTGTTTTGGGGGGGGGAAGGTATTTTCAAGTATCGTCTCCTTCAGCTACAGTCTGGCTGAAGCTATTTGGCTGTTTTCAGTTTACCCCATCTCCCCTTCTAAAAATGAGTGTGCCTTTTCTTTGTACAGTTGAAAACTCTCTCACAGCTAAATTAAAGACTAAAAAAAGCACTATGGATCTCAAGAGAGGGGAGATAAACATACTTGCATGCATAAAGCTGGAGAAAATGCCATTTGTCTATTTTAAACTTGACTTTCCATGACGTGTATTTAAGAAAAATAATTTGAATGTTATGATGGCCAATGTCAGTAATAAGACAAACATTTAGGACACTTTACTCTACTGAGTGCTTTTTGGTTAACGACAAATTCTTATATAAAACCAGTTCTTCTACCCCAATAATATATATTTTAAACAATGGCTGGAACTGCAAGTGGAGTACCTGCAAATCCTGCTATCAACATTTTGATCCTTTCCAAAAAAAAAAAAATGCATGAAGTCTATCTTTTTGGAGTAAGTACACTGAATGCCCATAAAAGATGCTGATTTAAGTGACAGAGACTTAAGCATTCTCACCACAGAACAGGGAAAAACATGGCCAAGAGCAACACAAATTTCTCCTCACAACACGAATCATGATGAAGGTACAGCACCACTTGTAGGACTGAGCCAGAAGTTCAGCCTCTGAGCCTATTTACTCCTTGGCCTCTCTGTTGAGACTGCTGCTAAAGGTGCTAGTTAGTACCAGCTGAGTTGTTTTTACGATGTGAGCATACGTCAATTAAAATTAAACAGATCTACTATGAGCACCCTAGTTTTCCTGCTCCCATCCCAAAATCAGAGCTCTCTGAACGGTTGCTACTGTCAGTCACTGAGGGGAGAAGATATGCATAAGTTACGACTATCAAAATTTGAGGGTGCAGAAATAAGTATATTGTAGATTACAACAGGTAATTTAGAGGATAGAGAAAAGTCAGTCTCAAATTAAGAATATTTTTTTCACATTTGAGCTGAACTAGCTATATTTTTGTAACAACTCCAGCACTTTCAATTTACTTATTTTCCAGACAGCTGAGGTGTTTTTTGTTTTTTTTGTTTTTTTTTTAAAGAATAGAATAATATTCACCCTCTAAAGAAAGGAAGTTAAAGAAGATACTCTCCAATGGGTAGAAGTGAAGCAGAAGTCTATCCATCCGAATCTGATCTGGGAAACTTCCAGCCATGTAGGTTTTTTCATGAGTTCTGACTCCTTTCTTGGAACAAATTTTTATCCACTATTACCATGAACTCAGAGGCACCCAAGTGTCTGCAAAATCCCATTTTGAAGGCATCTGACAGTCTCTGATCATGATGAATCTTTGTCGTAGAAATATTTGGTGTGCGTTTATTGGAACCAAGTTTTATGCTTCATTATCGAGCAACATGACACGTAGCAATGCAATAAAACTGATGTCCCTCCAGCATCAGAGATGAAAACTGCACCAGAACACCCGAGAAAGAAAGGGTTATTTACCAGTGTCTTTTAAACATACTGTCTTTGCAGAACCAATCTGGGATAGGGAGAGAGCCAAATACTTGGCACAAGTATAAAAAGGAGCCTGGGCCTCCCATCACCTCAATTCCTTCCACTAACTCAAACTAAAGTGCTATACCCTAAAAAGTGGGGAGTAAGTGTGGCTCTGTTGAGGCAATATACTCAAAGAAGAACAGTAAGCAATTTTTTCTTCTTTCTTCACAAATTGTCTCTACAGAGCTCCACCCCTGGGATCTTAGCAAGCAATATCAAACCTAACAAAAATTGTTAATGGCATCAGAACAAAATGTCACATCCAGAGAATAGGGCTGCGGAAAGCTAAAATTGGAGCATCAAGCATTCACAAAAGACTCTATAAACACAGAAGTTACATTTGCCTGCCATGAATCTGCATTTGATGTAGTTAAATGAGCTCTAGGGCTTTCAGACTAAGAAATCAGAATACGTAATTTAATCCACTGTAGTGATCTGTGCCAAAAGGATTCGCCCATAGACTTCATCAAAAGCTACAAAATGCTTAGAGGTTTATTAAAGAGTTCATTCATTACAGACAGTAAAATATAGCCCTCTAAACATCTAACCTATACAATTTAGCTTCCTTTGGCAAACAGATTTAGGTTAGTTATCAGATTATTAATATGAATCTCAAAACCATTTTGACATGAATTTGGGATGAGGATACTAGCACTCCTTACTTTTATCAAATGTAGTGAAAGGAGGCTCAACTAAAGCCAGCAGAACCTTGCTATCAATTAAAAAGTTTCTACATCAAGGAATCATGCACACTCCAATATACAAATAAATGCATTACCAGGACCGAGAAGGAGAAAAATGCTCAGGGGTGGGAGAGTTGGACAAAAAAACCTGGTGATCAGAAATGGGCTTTAAGTGATTTAAACAAAGGGTTCATCAATCTATGGTAGAGGGAGACCCTGCAGCAAAACAATTACATTTAATGTTGCGGTCTAAGGTATATGCATCCACCTCAGCCCTTAACACGGTTCAGGAAAAGTCACTACTCCAGGAGCTAAACCACTGTCAAGCCAGTTACTGCTGGTTAGTTTCCTCCTCTGGATTTTCTGTTTGTGAGACTGAGCAACAGAATGTAATACTTTAAACTATTTAATTCCTCTCATACTGACTGTCCTTCTGATGTCTTTTATGCTGCTTTAGCATTTGTTTCCACAATGCACCATTTCTCCCTCCAAAGGCATGCCAGGGGAAGACTGCCCTAGGCCCCTCTTATCTTCTTGTAGGAAGTTTGGATATGAGGATGAGAACGTTGGTGTGTGTGTGTGTGTGTATATATATATATATATATATATTTTATTTATTTATTTATTTAAAAAAACATGATTTTCTATGAAAAAAAGAGTAGAATGGTTTAAATACACATGTAAAAGGGGAGGAGGGGCGTGCTTGCACTTGCATGCCCACTCTGAATATTTCCTCAGGCCTGCCTGCTGCTGGGCTATAATCCTGTAACAGAAAGTGGGTAACACTATCCTTCAAGCATGCTGAGTTTCAGGTTTACAGCCTCCTGATGTAAAAAAATGCATTTAAAAACATATCCCCACACTGTAACTCTAGCTGAAATAGGCTGTTAAATCTCTCCAGAGGTTCAAAAGTTAGACTTTAAAACATACAATAAACTTCAGTTTGCTAGCTCTCCTTACTGGCCATGTTTCTTTCATCAAAGATTTGTTCTTTCAAAGATGAATGAGAAAAATCTAGTATTTCTCTGAAGTAGTGTAAACGTGTGTCAGTCGTATACAATACATTGTGTGTTTCAGTCATCTGTAAGTATCTGCTGAATCTTTCTGTGGAAACATCTGTAAAATGAGAAAGGACTCCCCTTTGCAAGTATATTTAATGACTCAAAAGTGTTTCATCACCAAAAATACATTACAGATATTCACGTTTTTTTCCTGTATACACTGAAGTGAACTGGTACTTACAAAGCCTGAAATTATTTACCTTAAGATGGGGGTGGTGGTGGAATCAATTCGGTGTATGCTCTTATATGATGCTAATCACCATCATATCTGAGTGCATTCCACAATTAAACAAGACTACGATCTGTCAAGCAATGTTTCCTCTCCATTTCTCACCACAAGTGGAAAAAATGCATAGTTTTAGAAAAATTTAATGAATGAATGAATATGCTATGTGTTATTGTGTAGGAAAGCTAGAGTCAGAGAAGTGGAGTTTACATTTGCCCAGAAAGCAGCAAAATCCACAGATGTTCTTAGGCTATGTCTACACTGTGCACCTTACAACAGCGCGGCTGTGCCACTGCAGCCACACAGTTGTAAGGTGCACTGAATGGCTGCTCTTTATCGCCATGAGAGAGCTCTCCCAGTGACAAAATAAAAACACCTCCAACAAAGGATGGTAGCTTCGTCGCCAGGAGCACAGCTCCTGCCAACAAAGCACTCTCCACACCGGTGCTTTTGTCACTAAAACTTTTGTCGTTCGGGGGGGGAGGGGTTTTCACACCTCTGAGCAACAAAAGTTTTAGCAACGAAAGTGTCAGTGTAGACATAGCCTTAGTCCCTGCACGAGTTAGTTCCACAGTTGTAGGCCAGTCCCACAGAAAACCATCTATTGCAAACACAAGCTTCATGGTTGCAATAGTTTGCTCCATTATTCCCGAGGAGTGGCGCAAAGCCAGACAACCAAGCACCCGTGATCAGCACTGTCTCCCAGATGTTAGTTGTGTAAATTAGAATTGATATATTACAGTAAAATAAAAAACAGATGTGTGCCAATAATGAAATATTTTTAAAAGCCAAAACACATGATATTGATAATTAATAATGACTTCTATAAGCAATGAATCATGGCAGCCTCCACTCTGATCCAGTATGATGGTTATGAACAAGTCAAAAGACAAATGAGATTAGCTAGGGGGGAAAAAATTGATTTCCGTTATCTCATTAGCCATCATTCTGTCCCCACACCCATTTGTTCATTCAGTCACAACTGACAGACAGCAGTAACCCCAACAGCTCCCAAGGTACACATCTCTAGCAAAAAACTGAAGCAAAACAGAAGCCATACAGTTTACAGGGAAGGCTCCTGTTGCAACATTAAACAACCAGATGACCAAATATTACTGGGATAGGTGGGAAAATATACTTATTTGTCATCTCCAAATGAAACTCTGCACAATGACCAGCCCTCAATGTGGACAGTATCACCACCATGGCCAAACTCACTGACATTTTCAGGAAGCTTGTTAGCACTGGGAAGGGAAGTTTGACAAAGAAACTCCACCATAATGCATTGTATTTTCTGAGCTTTTAAGGCTATCACAGTTTTTATACATCTCCATTAGGCAAGAAGCATCCCACTCACATACCCTTCAACAGCCTTGTGTGCACTAGCCATTTACCCACTGTGCTCACTACACAGGCATTTTTCCCCCACAGCATTGTCTAAACCTGCTCAGAGTAGGATTGGGTGACCATGGTAAAAATATCTGTGTCCTCTTTCGCCTCACCATTGCCACCTCCACTGAAGCTACACAGACGCTAGACCAGAGGTGGACAAACTACGGCCCGCAGGACCCTCCTGCCCGGCCCCTGAGCTCCTGGCCCGGGAGACTAGCCCCTGGACCCTCCCCTGCTGTTCCCACTCACCTGCAGCTCAGTTCACTGTGCCGCTGGCACAATGCTCTGGGCAGCAGGGCTGCGAGCTTCTGGGGTAGCGCAGCTGCAGAGCCCGGCCTGACCCAGTGCTCTGTGCTGCGCGGGGCGTGGCTGGCTCCAGCTGGGCTGCGCCGCTGCCTGTCCTAGTGCAACCGCACCGCCAGCCACCAGTGCTCCAGGCAGTGTAGTAAGGGGGCAGGGAGCAGGGGAGGAGGGTTGGATAGAGGGCAGGGGAGTTTGGGGGGTGGTCAGGGGCTGGGGGTGTGGATAGTCAGAGGGCAGGGAACGAAGGGTTGAATAGGGGTGGGGCAGTCAGGAAGGAGAGGAGGGGTTGGATGGGGTGGCAGAGGGCAGGGAGAAAGGGTGGTTGGACGGGGCAGGGATCCTGGGGGGGGCACAGTCAGGGCGGAGGTTCTGGGGGTGGTCAGGGGACAGGGAGAAAGGGTGGTTGGACGGGGCAGGGGTCCTGGGGGGGGCACAATCAGGAAGGGGGGTTGGATGGGGCGGTGGGGGGCAGCAGTGGTGGGCAGTTAGGGGCGGAGGGTCTGGAGGTAGTCAGGGAGAAGAGATTGTTGGATGGGGCAGGGGTCCCGGGGGGGCAGTCAGGAAGGAGAAGGGGGGTGGATGGGGCGGCGGGGAGCAGTTAGGGGCAGGGATTCGGGGGCAGTCAGGGGGCAAGAAGCAGGGGGGGTGGATGGGGCAGGAGTCCTGGGGGGGCCGGGCCACGCCTGGCTGTTTGGGGAGGCGCAGCATACAATTTCTGAAACCCGATGCGGCCCTCAGGTCAAAAAGGTTGCCCGGCCCTGCGCTAGACCAACAATGCTGAAAATTCCATGTAAACACACCCACAGCACAGAATCAATACTAAGTGTATTTACTTCCTTATTTGTGCTCCAATATCTCTGATGTAAACAAAGAGTGTGTATGAACTAACTGAAGCTGAAAAATTAGCCAAGGGAGCACGTACGTACACACACACACACACACACACACACACACATAAATAAAAAGATGTGGATCGCACAAGGAGTAACTAATTTAAAAATAACAATTAAGCTACATTGGCATTTCCCCCATCAGATTAAATTTTAAATTTGGCAAATTCTGAGCCTACTGCTGTGATAGATAAGGAAGAAACAATTCCAGATTGTGTTTTGGCTAAAGTGTCATGGACCTCCAATATGAATATACCTTTATGCTTTCTTACTACTTTCTCACAGCCATACAGAAAATTGTCACTGCAGTCATGAGGGCAGAGAAAGAAAGGAAAGGGAAGACCAAGACAAAAACAAGCCCCAAAGTAAAAGAGGTAGAGGTTTCACAGGTTCTCTATTAAAGGCATTACACAAAAGAGGGGTGGTAAGAGACATTGATTTTTATTTCCTTATCCCAGTCACATGACCTGGGTGAGGGTTATCAAAAGCTATATCCCTGTTTTATAGCAGGGGTCAGTCAATATCCATGATTCCAGTAGCTAAAGCTACAGAACTATTGGCAATTACATTAGACTGACTAGTGCAGGGGTGGCCAACCTGTGGCTCCGGAGCCACATGCTGCTCTTCAGAGGTTAACATGCGGCTCCTTGTATACTCCGGGGCTGAAGCTAAAGGTGCCAAGTTTCCAATGTGCTGGGGGTGCTAACTGCTCAACCCCTGGCTCTGCCACAGGCCCTGCCCCCACTCCACCCCTTCCCCTGAGCCTGCCATGCCCTCGCTCCTCCCCCACCCCCCAGAGCTTCCTGCATGCCACAAAACAGCTGATCAGGAGGTGCGGGGAGGGAGGGGGAGGCACTGATCAGCAGGGCTGCCAGTCGGCGGGAGATGCTGGGAGCAGGGGGTGGGGAGCTGCTGACGTATTACTGTGGCTCTTTGGCAATGTACATTGGTAAATTCTGGCTCCTTCTCAGGCTCAGGTTGGCCACTCCTGGACTTATGGGTTACTATAGTGTGATTTGATCCTATCCTCTGAATGAGAGAAGCTAACTGCTCACATACAGACCAGCAAATGCAATCAGATAAATGTGTATTTTTATTTTAAGTGCCCTCCACTTCTATGTTTGTGCCATTCTGGGCTCATTAACACCACTAACTAGCTAACGTAAGCTTGTCATTTTGGGGCTACACTAATGGAAACCTGCACATCAGAGTTCTGTTCACAGCAACCATTGACTGTCAAGTGAATCTATAATCTCGCTAATATATTCCACCATATCCACCCAAGTCATCTTTTTCAAGCAACTGAACATACTTCACAAGATAGCATGAAGCCTTCTAAATTTTCATAGGTCTGTTCTGAGAGCAAGTGTTTGTAACAAATTTAAGTCTTGAGGACAGATCAGGAGAGGGCATTTGAAATACCATTTAACTCATCAACAATTCCTTTAGCATGGTGCTGCAGGGCTGTAACGTTTGGTCAATTTTTCCATTGAAGCCAGATGTGAAGTTGATATCTTGGCTTGTGCTTGAATTCCAGGCTATTTTTCAAACCTGAAATATTTTCCTGTTAGAGGATTATGATCTCACTACTTCACCAAGGCACTGTCTAACTCTATACAATGATGTTATATTGCACAAAGTGTAGTTAGTTTGCCTCAAAGGATATGCCTACACTGTAGTTAAAGACCCACAACTCACTCATGCCAGCTGACTTGAGCTCATGGGGCTTGGGCTAAGGAGCTGTTTAATTGCAGAGTAGACACTCAGGCTCAGGCTGTAGCCTGAGCTCTGAGACCTTCCCACTTTGCAGGGTCCTAGAGCCTGGGCGGCTACACCACAATTAAACAGCCTCTTAGCCCGAGCCCCACATGTGTGAGTCAGCTGCCATACACCAGCTGTGGGAGTCTAACTGTGGTGTAGACATACCTTAAGTGCCTTGTGTTAACACACAACCTGTTTTCTAAAGCAATTTATTTGCTGTCTTAGGTCTCAAGCCCTCCTTGGAATAGGAGTAAGAGAGTTTGTCCACTGTAAGTGTGTAACTACTGTACTGAGGGCAGTCCTTCAATTAGTATCCCACACCGCGTTGCTTCACATCTTGACTGACCTGATATCTTTGTACCCTCCACTGCTCCGGAGTCATATTGACTGCATGTAACCTCTGTTTAAATGCTGGTGGGTAGCCAGGGATGCCCCTCTTTAGTACCAGCCAGGAGTAAATTCACATATCCAGTACAGCAGTCCTAGCCACCCCCCATGCTTCCAGATGAGCCCTTGCAGAGGTCCTGGACTCATTTCCCTCTTTGGAGGCATGTATGTCCAGTCCCATTGGATAAGAAACACCAAAATGCAGACATCCACAGGGCACTGTTGGAGAAAATGAAAGCGGGAGGGAAGGGGGAGCACTTCTGGAGCCGGTCCCAGTGCTTGGGCAAAGCAAAGGAGCTCCGGCAGAAGAAACTGAAGACAAGGGACCATAACAGGACCTCCAGTAATGCTCCTGCTACATGCCCTGCTGTGAGGAACTGGACCGTATTTTTGTGAGTGATGCCAGCATGGAACCCAAAATTGATGTGGTGGATAGTGCCACCGAGAACATAGCAAGTACCCAACAAACCACTGATTGGTCTCTTGACCCCAAGTATGCAATGGGGTCCAGCCAGGAGGGGAATTATCAGGGCAGCCAAGACCTGTATGACTCAGCAGCTATGGACAATACAAGAACCCCATGAGGACAGCCATACTGAAACCACTGGAGATCTGTACCTGCATCCTGCCTGAAATTGCCGCAGAGGGGAGCTGTACTTACTAACATGGCAGAAATCTCACTATATTCTTAGGCTCTGGAAGACATACAGAGGCAGCTGGCCAGCAGCAGGTGATTTGCAGAAGTAGTGACCTGTCACTTGGATTACAGAGATTATTTAAAACTAGACAGAACAGTAGCATAAATCCCAAGGAGAGATCCAGCACTAAGAACTAAGCACATTAAACATCCAACAAGCAACTTTCCTCATCCTTTATCTCTGGAATGTCCATATCAGCATTTGCCTCTAAATGTTTCTGATCCATACAGAATGGAAGCCTTTTTTGATCACTGGAAAAATAAGAGTCTAGACAACACAGTTGTCCCTCACTGCATGATTAAGTATTAACTACATGTACAAGGAAAGGCTCAAGGAATGTAGCTCCTCCACATTGCTTGAAAACTTCCCTTGCCCTTAAAATGGCAGAGGTATACCATATTAAGGATAGGACCTTAATCAGGTTCTATCCTTAATATGGTAGTCAGTGTTTTTACTGTTCACATATCTATATGCTTTCTCAAGACAGCAGCTCAATTTGAAGAAAAACCTTACCAATGGACTTTAAGTGAAGACTGAACAGTGATGAACCTGATGACTTAAATATTTATCCCCAAAGTCTACAGTCCCCACACCCCCCTTTTTATTTTTATTTTTTAAGGATTACCTTCTCTTGGTCTACCAACCACCTGGAGGTACTTAGATATAAAGTTAAGGTCATCCATCCTACAGTGCAAAGGAGTTTTATTATATCTAATTAGGTGCAATAAAGGACCCATGACAATTACATATAGTCTCTGCATAACCTATTCTTAATTCTACCTTGCAAAGTTGGATGGTAAAGTTTTCCCCTTTGTATCACCTAGTTTTAGGATTCCCCTACCATGTTAAATCTCTCAGGTCCTCCACAGTTACATCCACCATATCCTTCAAGGTCAGTAAAATCAGAATCTCGATTCACGTCAAACACCGCTGTAAAAGAAAACTGAATTACCCTTCCAGGGCAAGTAGCTGTGAGATTAGAGAAAGTTCTCTTTAAAATGAGATAGGATACCAAAGTTAGAAACCTCGCAACAATCCTTCCATGGTATCCGAAGCAAGTTTTACCAAAAATGTTTAAATGGGGGGGGGGGGGCGCGGAGGAAACAAGTACAATAAAATAGAAACCAAATGCATCTCTAATAGGCTGTCTACAAAAGGTATTACCACTACCACTTTCACTGTATAGGTTTCAGAGTAGCAGCCGTGTTAGTCTGTATCCGCAAAAAGAACAGAAGTACTTGTGGCACCTTAGAGACTAACAAATTTATTAGAGCATAAGCTTTCGTGGGCTACAGCATATACGCATCCGAAGAAGTGGGCTGTAGCCCACGAAAGCTTATGCTCTAATAAATTTGTTAGTCTCTAAGGTGCCACAAGTACTCCTGTTCTTTTCACTGTATAGGTTTAAAACAGGCATTTCCTCTAACATAATTAGTTACAATTTCACAGGGGTTTTCCTTATAACCTCACAAAATATGTTGATATGTAGCACAATGTGCTTTATAAGACCCCTTTCCCAACTCAACTCAGTTTCACCTAATGTATGGAAAGAAGAATTTAGGTATTGGTAAGAAAATATTAATGTATTCAAGAGACTTGCCTGTTTAGGAGACATTAGAGCTAACACTAAATTGTAACAAGATTACAAGAGCCAGATGTAATCAAATGTATCAAGGTCTATTAGGATGTGTATATTTATATGCTTACTAGTAAGGAAATCCAGAATTTCTTTTTCTATATACAATTAAATTATTGTTCACCTTTAAAACACTAATCATTTTCTGAATATGAATATCAAATACTTGCCAAATGAAGGCTCAATAAGCCCAAAACTGAAGATATTAAAGTAAAGCCTTTATTTTAAAAAATAATGAATCAACCTCAAAAGGACAGCACTATCAGAGTTTAAGCTTGAAACATGGGAGAGATTCACCATTAAACATCAATTATTTCAGATGTAGAAATGTCAGAGGTGCATTTGTACACAAAGCCCGTCTGTTGTAATATTCTGTAAGGTATTGTTTTTTACACAAATCCAAAGGTGAGGAGCAGTTCACGTTTGGACACAGAATATTTTTGGTACCATCCTCTTTGGTCCCCCAAAATGTATTCAAGATCCTTCATGTTTCAGTTTTGATAGCAACCGCATTACTTTTGAGTAGAACCTCAGTGTGACCGGTTTGGTCACCGAGACCCCCTTGGGACTGTCACCTGATGTGCTGAAATTACCTCTGAGCCTGTTTTCCCTGCCAGCTTGGGACTCCAGAACCCTGCCTTGTTGAGCCAGACATGCTAGCCTGCTTCAACACAGACTCAGGGTCTGGGCCACGCCCCCAAAGCCACAGACTTTAACCAAAAACAGCTCAGCAGGTTACCTCTCCAGCACCCAGACACCCAGTTTCCAATGGGATCCAAACCCCAAATAAATCCGTTTTACTCTGTATAAAGCTTATACAGGATAAATTCATAAACTGTCCACCCTCTAACACTGATAAAGAGATATGCACAGCTGTTTGCTCTTCCAGGTATTAATCAATTATTCTGGGTTCATTAATAAAAAAATGATTTTATTAAGTATAAAAAGTAGGATTTAAGTGGTTTCAAGTAATAACAGACAGAACAAAGCAAGTCACCAAGCAAAATAAAGCAAAAACACGCAAGTCTAAGCCTAATACAACAGGTAATATCTCACCCTCAGAGATGTTCCAATAAACTTCTTTTAGAGATTAGACTCCTTCCTAGTCTGGGCCCAATCCTTTCCCCTGGTACAGTCCTTGTTAGTTCCAGCAGACGTCTCAGGTGGTAAGCAGGGGCTCTCTCATGACTGGCAGCCTCCTTTGTTCTGCTCCACCCCCTTTTATAGCTTTGGCAGCACAAGGCGGGAATCTTTTGTCTCTCTGTGTCCCCTCCCCTCCTAACAAATGGAAAAGTACCAGATTTAAGATGGATTCCAGTATTATGTGACATGGTCACATGTCCTGTGAGACCCCAGCCTCCATTCTTCCTGGGCTGGCCCACACGTACACAGGAAGGTTTGCAAGTAAACAGAGCCATTTACAGTTCACTGATTCTGAAGCACCCTTAATGGCTTCCACTTAATATGTTTACATCAGTAATACAAGTTTATATCTTATTCTCCTAACTCCAGACATAGAAATAATACATGCAAACAAATAGGATGAACACACGGTAGATTATAAACTTTGTAATGATACGTTACAAGAGACTTTTGCATAAAGCGTATTCCAGTTACATCATATTCACATTCATAAACATATTTTCATAAAACACATGGAGCGCAACGTCACACTCAGTTATGAACGTCTTAGGAATGGAGGTTGTTCATAACTCTGAAACGTTCGTAACTCTGAACAAAACTTTATGGTTGTTCTTTCAAAAGTTTACAACTGAACACTGATTTAATACAGCTTTGAAACTTCATTATGCAGAAGACAAATGTTGCTTTTAATGATCTTAATTTAAATGAAACAAGCACAGAAACAGTTTCCTTACATTGTCAAACTTTTTTTTTTTTTTAAACTTTCCCTTTATTTTTTTAGTAATTTACGTTTAGCACAGTAATATACTGTATTTGCCTTTTTTGGGTCCTCTGGTGCTGCCTGATTGTGTACTTCTGATTCCAAATGAGGTGTGTGGTTGATCAGTCAGTTTGTAATGCTGAGGTTCTACTGTACATAAGAAACGCAGATATCATTTTTGACCCATTATACTACTTGAAGGTCACTTTTTTGCTCTAATCAGATCAATTTACCACCATATGAAGGCAACCCCGTGCCATCACTCATTCTGTCTCTATCACACTGGCGCTGGTCAATCAATGCATTGGTATTTTCTAGGACTGATCAATTATGACAGGTGGAAAAAAAATCTGTAGGCTTCAGCTCATGCATAACATCGTTTGAATACTTTTATGCACTTCCATTTTTTAAAGACCCATTTCTCCAATATTAGAGTTTCAGTGACTTCCTTTAAGTTTTGTGTTATATTCTAAATTTCTTTGACAACATCTACAGCTCTTACTCTGGTTCCACATATCTAAGTGGCCTTCTGATTTCCTATGCAGTGGCCTAAGTCTAGAGGCATAGACTTAAGAATTTAATCTTAAATTTTACTAAGTAGCATTCTCAGATCTGGAACTCTCTCCCTTGATTGGTGTAAGGCTCGTGCTATTTCTGTTTTAAAGGTTAGGCTTGGAAATGGGATTGTTGTGTTTATTTTATAAATGACTTTAGAGTGAACTTTGTGAAAGACAACCGACAGAGCAGAGATTTCACCTCATTGGGTAGTTGGAATAGTATGCTACGTTTCAAACTCAGGGATTTGTGTTTCTATATGTGGCTATGACCCTAGGCAGCCCTGTATTCACACCCTACACATTATTGCAATGATATTGGTACAAAATATGCCTTATGAGGTATCATATGAAAATTAACATCACATTGGTTAATAATATCATTGTGAAATGTATGTGACACTGCAGTACGTGGAATTATGCATACTCACTGATATTAGGCTTTACAGTCTGTCATTAAAAGATGTTTTAACAAGGCATGTCAGTGAGAGCTGATAAACTGATTTTCTCCAGACAAAGGGAAGAAGTCACCACCTCAAACCAAGTGTGGCCAAATTCAACGGGCTATTTCGGAGGTTGCAGAAAGAAGTCATTTGCATTGTACAAATCATCTGTTGGGAAAGTGGGGGAGAGACAGAACACAGAGTCTTCACCAGACAGCATGACATCCACATCCAGCAAGGAAAAGGAACTTTATCTGGGGATACATTTCAAAGGTTTACTGGACTATAAAGAGAGAGGGGGACTGAACCCCTAAGTTATCCTTCACTGAGGAGTCAAGGAAGACCAGCGCCTTGGACTCTGTGGGGATCTGGGCTCAGAGATAACCAGCTATTGCTGGAAAAGGAAGATTTGTGCGGAAACTACCTTGAACAAAGACTGGGGCCCGTTACGTTAGAAAAAATACTCTAATGGTAAACACCTTTCTGTTTGTAACCATTTCCATCTTTACTCCTTACTCTTAGTATCGCTTAAACCTATGACATTTGTTAAACTTTTTTTTATTTTTACCATAAGCCAATTCAGTGCTGTGATTGAAGCAAGACTGTTCATTAGACACCAGTTAAATTAAATGAGCTGCAGTGAGCTGACTGTTTAAAAAAGAGCAACAAACTTAATATATTCTGTGAATGTACAGTGACAGGGGTTGTGCTTTGCAGAAAGACATCTCTGAGGAGCTCGGGGACCAGAGTTCACTGATTGTTATATGCTAGGCAAGGTGAAGGCTGGTAGCATCTTGAGAAGTTTGCTGATGAGGAAGACAGATAGCTGTGGCAGGAAGCTGACACTCAGTCTAATCTCCAGCAAAGCTCACTCTTTTTGAGACACAGAGCTAATACAATGGCTCACAGCTCTGGGTACCCCAGAAGCATGTTACAGTGGCCTTGAATCTTAACCAAAGAAGCTGTTATAGTCTGAAGTCATCTTTGTATTGAGGTTCCACAAGCATCTCAAATTCAGCAAGCTTTACCAAAAAGGAAGGACACCCCCTACACATACACATTTTGAAGGGGGGGGAGGGGGGAAGAGCCAACACCCAGCCCAATGACCTGATGTTTTCCATGCATTTGTACTCTGATAAGCCCTGAACTGCCTTTTTCAGGGCGTTTTCACTATTAACCTTCCTGAATGCAGACATTCAGCCTCAGAAGAAAACAGAATCTAATCCACTAGGTAATGCTACTAAATATAAGTAATGAGTCAAATCCCTCACTGTGCTTTCCAGGACTTTTCATCAGGGTAAAGAAATGCTGCAGAGACTAGATCTACACAATTTGATATTTTCTAATGGGGTCAGAAGACAACTGAACATTTTAAATTTTCATTTATAACCCTTTAAAAACATCAGGTGTTTTTTCCAGTACATTTCACCAGGCAGTTATTTCAGTCCTCCAGCTGTGAAAGAGATGTCATTTAGATACAATTCTTTGCGACAGGGATTCCAATTAAATAACTATTTATCACCCTACTGACCAGGAAACAACATTTTAAAGAGTGGAAATTTCAAAGATTGTTCTATCAGGTCTCTGGCATGAGTGATCAGAAGGAGGAGGTGGAGGGAAATGTAAAGAGCAGGGGATATCTGTGTCCCTGATGTGGTTCTCTAGTAAACAACTAGTTTCTGTTATGGGGTCAGCTATGAGGCAATCTGACTGCTGTGCATTGTTCAGCAAGGAGGTTTAATTAGCACAACCGGATATAGCAGAGCATGCCCAGCCTGTGGAAAGATGGTCTACAGTGGAAAAGACAGCTTCTCAAGTCCATTGCCTCTAACTTAAACAGAGTGTCAGAGAAAGAGTTCAACACATCCAGCTAAGCTTGAAAGAGAAATATCAAGGCTGGCAAAGTGATAGAGAGCCAGTAGGAGTTGCATCCCACAATGCAAATGGCTGTAGGGGGCTGCTTTCAAAACCAAGAAAAAAAAAGCCTTTTGAGAGAGACAAAATCTGATCCGCAAGTAAACACAACCGTACAAATTCAATGATGCATTAATACTTTGAGCATTTCCAATGCATTTCCTCACTGACTTCAGTACATTTCTTATGATATCAGGAGTACAAAGCAAAAAGGTTTGTCCAATTCTACAAAACATGTTATGCGCACACACACACAGTATGTTCACTTACTCTAAAATTTCCCACTGATGACATTCACCAAACAGTTTTTAAAAGCACAAATGAAACATTTAAAAAACCTTTAAAACATCTAATCATTTTGTATTATCATTAGTAATAAGACTGCCAAGTGAGAGCGCATAGATTAGTAGCACATTCCCATAAACTGATTTCCAAAGTCCCCTAAATATAGGGCATCTGTGGTCATCTCTTTTTCCACTTTCTGAAACCTAACTGAAGCTCAGTGTTTGGTCTCTGGTTTTAGCAAAACTTGCAAGATATGCCAATTAGCTGTAACTGCAGAAGATGCCATTAAAGTTACTGTCACACTAGTTTAATGGCAATGAATTTTAGAGTATTTACCACAAGAATGCAAGTGGGAACTAGGGTTGCCAGGTGTCCAGTTTTCAACCAGAAAGTCCTATCAAAAAAAGAGGACCTGACAGTGTCAGGCTAATGCGGGCAGGGAGGTACCGGGTCATCACCTGTGCCAGCCCCTACTCAGCTGGGGCCGCCTCCTACCTGCGTCGGGAGGCTACAACTCCCAGCCCTGGCTCCGCAGGTGGGGTGTGGGGGGGAATAAGGGAAAAGCAGTGAGCAATAGGGGCAGAGGAAAGAGGAGCGAATGAATTTTAAACTTAATAAAGGCATAAGCAATGGAAGTAGGTGGGTGGGTGGGTGGGTATAAGAGGCCAGGGAGGCTAAGCCCCACCTCCCTTTGGAGGCACACTGGCCCGCTGCCTTTGGAGTACCGCCGCCGAAAGAGCGCCCGGGCTGTGGCCCTGCCCGCGCTCCACCCCGAAGCCCCACTCCTCCTCTTCCCCCAAGGCCCTGCCCATGCGGCTCCTCTTCCCATCCCTGCTCCGCCTTTTCTCCTCAGGGCCCCCATGCCCGCCGCGGATGAAGAGGAGTGCGCGCCCGGGGCGGGTGTCTTTGGGAGAGGAGGCAGAGCGGAGCGAGTGGCAGGCAGTGGGGCCTTGGGGGATGGGCCAGAGCAGCATGAGCTTGGGGGTGGGGGCTGAGTGGGAATGGGGATGGAGGCCAAGAGGGGGCAGGCCTCAGGGTAGAACGGGGGGCAGGGCCATGGTCCAGGCACCGGTGCCCCTCCCTTCTAGAGAGCTTCGGCACTCATGCCCAGCCTCCCCAAATGCAGGAGTCACACACCGCCCATGTTCAGAAACCCCACTTTGAGTGGCAATACTGAAAAGCTTTAGATAAAGTGACTGACCCCTCAACAACTGATTAAGAGGTTCAGAAAACAACCCCTGTGAGAAAACCTTGCTACCCTTCTGGCTTTGAGGAAGGAAAAAAGTTTCTATCACGCTCCCCAGAAGGGACAAAAGGGATATGTCCGCAATGCACTGTACACCTGGGGCTGTGGGGCCTGGGCTCATGGACTCTGTGGGTATGTCTACACTGCACAGTAAGCCTGGACTGTGACTCAGGTTTGAGCCCAAGCCCCACTCCCATCCACACACAAATCAGTCTGACTCCAGTCAGCAAACACTCAGGACCCAGGTCCTAGGACCCTGCTGGCAGGAGGGGGGATGAGGGCGGGGGGGGGGGGGGGATGGGGGAGAGCCAGAGTCCTGCTATGATTCATAATCAAAACCTGTTATTTTGCAGTGTGAACACAGCTCAAGTGGCTGATATGGTTGGGTCCTCTGATGGTGCTAATCCCTCAGACAGAGACAAACACCTACAAGATCTTTATCAAGCATTCTTAAAACTACAATACCCACTTGGGGAAGTGAGGAAACAGACTGACAGAGCGAGACTGGTACCCAGAAATCACCTACTACAGGACAGGCCCAACAAGGAAAACAACAGAACACCGCTGGCCATCACATACAGCCCGCAGCTAAAACCTCTCCAGCACATCAACAATCTACAACCTATCCTGGAAAACGATCCCTCACACTCACAGACCTTGGGAGGCAGGCCAATCCTCGCTTACAGACAGCCACCCAACCTGAAGCAAATACTCACCAGCAACTACACAACACTCCACAGAACACTAACCAGGAACCAATCCCTGTAACAAACCCTGTTACCTACTCTGTCCCCATATCTACTCTAGCGACACCATCAGAGGACACAACCACATCAGCCACACCATCAGGGACTCATTCACCTACACATCTACTAATGTGATATATGCCATCATGTGCCAGCAATGCCCCTCTGCCATGTACATTGGCCAAACCGGACAGTCCCTACGTAAAAGAATAAATGGACACAAATTGGAGATCAGGAATGGTAACATACAAAAGCCAGTAGGAGAACACTTCAATCTTCCTGGACATTCTATAACAGATTTAAAAGTAGCCATACTTGAACAAAAAAACTTCAGAAACAGACTTCAAAGAGAAACTGCAGAACTAAAATTCATTTGCAAATTTAACACCATTAATTTGGGCTTGAATAGGGACTGGGAGTGGCTGTCTCATTACAAAAAACTTTCCCTCTCCTGGAATTGACACCACCTCATCAATTACTGGAAGTGGACTACATCCACCCTGATTGAATTGGCTCTGTCAACACTAGTTCTCCACTTGTGAGGTAACTCCCTTCTCTTCATGTGTCAGTATAATAATGCCTGCATCTGTAATTTTCACTCCATGCATCTGAAGAAGTGGGTTTTTTACCCATGAAAGCTTATGCCCAAATAAATCTGTTCGTCTTTAAGGTGCCACCAGACTTCTTGTTGTTTTTGTGGATACAGACTAACACGGCTACCCCCTGATACTAAAACACAGAGGCTCCACTAAGGAGTGAAATTCCCATCTAGCACAATGGACTTAGCTGGCTGAGCTAGTTTTCCTCTATTTGATCCAGTATTTTAAAATGTGATAAAGCTAAGAAATTACTAGGGAGGTCACATAAGTTTATGGACAGTTTGCAAAAGAGTTTTGATATGGAAGAGCCTCAGAGCCCCCGAGTCTAGAGCAAGTCTGCAAGGAAAGATACCCTGAGGATTGCTTTTATTCAGGTTGCAACCTGAGCCAGACAAATGACAAGAGGCTAAACTTAGAATATGGGAAATCTGAAACTCGGGAAGTGCCTCTGAACAGAAATTAAGCTATCATCAGCAGAGGGAAGAGAATTTGTGGCCGGTGCTCGGCAGCGTGTGCCAGGCTGGCACATTCCAAAGGCAGGCTGCAGGCAGTTTTTGATGTTCTCATTGCCTCCATTAACTGTGAATAATCCAAAATCCAGGCAAACAGGAAACTTATTGGAGACTGATTGAAAACTACAGACTGTGGTTCATTATTCAGGTTGAATTACTTTCAGATAACATGGATAATTAAAGGGCTGCACATTTTTATCAAATTTGTTGTACAAGTTTAAGTGCAGGTAAGGGTCAGGGGTATGAGGGAGATTGGGGAGAGACAGCGTGGGAAAGATTTTTTAAACAGCCAAGATTTATAGAATGAGGAAAAACTCCCCATCCTCTTTGGGTGACTAATTTTGTTCTAAGGCAGTGGTTCCCAAACTGGGGTTCGCAAAATGTTACAGGAGGTTCTCGGGGAAAAAAATCCCTAATGATGGACAGAACTGTCCCTAGGGTCCCGGGGCAGAACAGGGCCAGCAGCCCAGAGCCCCTGGACTTCCAAGAGCTAAGCAGATAAAAGCAAGCATATCTATCACACTGAGGAGATTTAAATTTCAAGACTCCTTATAGAAATGGAAAGGAAGGTGGATATTTTTTGCTGTTTTTAAAATTAAATATGCAGCTAGTATTGTTTTTAAAATTATTATGAAGAACAAGTTTGAACTTTGTTGTAACGTGGGCTGTTTGCCTGGACTGCTCGAGACCTGAATGCTTGTGTAGGAGGAACTCTGAGTTAGCTTCTTAAATACCTTCATGCTTTCACATCTGATACTCCTTGATGAAACATAGGAGCTTTGTTTTATAACAGGCTTATTCAAAGTAATACAAGCTATGAAAGTGAGATCTTGGAAGAGTGTTGCCGTTTTCATAATGTAATAAAAATACTGTAATGATAAATAATAATTAATAATAAACAGTGTGTAATAAGCATGTCATAAAAAGAAATTTTATATTTCCAAAATCACTACTTTTATAATTTATACTCAGGTAAAGAAGAAAATCCCTGGAAATATTCATTTTTAGGAGGGGGTTCGCGAGACTTGACATTTTAGTGAAAGGGGTTCACAGGTTATTAAAGTTTGGGAACCACTGTTCTAAGATGACCCAAAAGAGAAGGCATGAAAGAGTTGGATAAGAGGCTTCTACCACAAAGATTAATTAGCAAAACAGAATAAAAACAGAAAAAAGAAGAAAAAGGGGTAAAAGAATGATGCTGAGTTTACCGAATCTTCCATCCTTATGATGGATAACTATTTTATAGCCTTTAGTCCAGCCCAAATATGAAAGATTTGCAACCTAGAGACTCTCCATCTGTGCAAGAGAAAACTTTTTGGGTGTAATAAAAAAAGCATTGTACTTCTGTGACCCTAAAAAAATCAGCATTAGACCTCAAGCAGTGGTGAGCACATCTGCAGAACATGCTGGACACACTAGATTTAAGCACCATTCTCAATGGCCTGTTCCTTCTTCTACATTGGCTCCGCTGGAAGGCAAGATAAACAAATTTGTTTGTACAGTGGTAACAGAGAGATTGTGTAGTCAGAAGCAGTCCTTTGGGCAAATTTATTTTAAGAGGTTCTGTTCCTCTTCCTTTTAGGGAAAAGGATCTTTAGCTTAAGAATGTATGAATTATACCAATAAATCAAAACAAAACCAATCATAAATTACACAATTATTGCTCCACAGCATGCTAACACCAAAATGTAATTGCTTCTTAATTTCTGTGATGGCAAAATAATTAATTCTACTACTTGAGGTGCTAGACTCAGGAGCTAGATGGGACTAAAAAAAATAACATTATTAAGCAGCTGCAATTTAAAGGTGACCTGCAAAGGATTTTTTTTTAAAATTGGGTTTGTGCCCCTTTTTTGCTTTCTTATTCTATACTGAAGAAGGGCTGAGGGTTAATTTTTGTTTTCTCCTCTCCTCATCAAATTCCCTCCCCCCATAGCAATATCGGGAATGTCAAGTCTGGTCTTCCTTGGCTTACCGGAGGACCACTGGGAAGTCTTAGGTATGTTTATTGCAGGCTTCAGCACCTTAACTGAAGGACAAGAATGTTGAATCTTTAGCTATGTTTACACTAGCACTTTTGTCGGTATAACTTATGTAGCTGGGGGGGGGAGGGAGGAGAGACAACACACCCCTGAGTGACATACACCGACAGAAGCGCTGGTGTGGACAGTGCTATGTTGGCAGGAGACGCTCTCCCGTCAGCATAGAGCAGCTACATCGATATAGCTGTGCCACTGTAAGCTCTCTAATGTAGACATGGCCTTTAACAAAGACTTCCTTTAGCAAAAGTGTTAGTCATTGAAATAAAGTATTTTTAAAAAGTTTTAAGCAGACCAAAAATTCCTTCCCCTCTCAACTGCTCAACTTTCACAGTCATGGCTCTTGTAATATTTCACTAGTTCTGCCTATTAGTCTTCCAGCCTAGACAGGACCTGAACTTACTACATTTTTAAAAAATCAAATTTTGTTTGCAACCTTTCAAACTTGCATATATCAATATATTTTTAAAAGGGACAGTATCTCTTCAAACCCCACCCCTCCAGCTCATCTTTAATAAGATGAGCACAGCTGAGTCCACATATTTAGGTTTCCTTCACCACCAAGTTGGGCTCTTTACTTACCCTTTCTTCAAAACGGGACTTTCCATTTATACTACTTACGCCAGCAAGAATTTGGGTTTTTCTCTCTCTGCCTACTCATTCATGGAATTATTTCCTCTTTCCCAATTCTCCTCCTCCACAACAATCACAGCAGAAGACAGGCATACAGTGTTGTTGGGCATTAATCTACTAAACAGCTGCTGCTGTACAAGAAGTTGTATTACTTGGACTCTCTTGTAACTGGCAGAGATAGTGTACACTCACAAAGCTCTCACTTTACCAATGAACTCAGGTATCTTCAGTGTTCAGTATTGCTGACCAGGGTAATAGAATATAGTATCCAGATCCATACCTTGGGCCTCCAATTTTAATGCCTGAGGTAGCAACAAAAAGATCCCTAGCTCAGAGATGTGCAAAAAGTGACATTCCCATTTTCACACAAATTTTTTTGCACAGGTAAACTCAATTTTTTTGTTAACACATTTTTAGTCACGTTTTCTCTTTAAAAGTAAGTTAGACCATTTGTGTGAAAGAAACCATTTTCATATGAAAAACTGAAATCATGGTAATTAAACAGGGACACACATCTTGATCATTTAAAATGAAATCCAGAAGCCTTTATTTCATGTTTTCAGTTGCTTTGCACAGTTCTATCCTAGCTGTTTTGTTGAGCTGATCTTTGCATGAATACTAATCCATCCCATTGTAACACTACAGCCACCTACCTGATTTTACTAACAGTAAGCAAGCAAGAACAACCCACAATATATTGAAAGATCACCACCAACCTCCAATTTTTTAATAAAGAGAAAATTCACTAATTTTCCACTGTTTTATGTTTTTGCAATATTCCCCAGGCCCTTGTTTGGGGTACAACACCCCCCAGCTGCCAAGAAGGATACCAACCCTAACCTCCTTCCTTCTTCTCAAAGGGAGTGAGTGGGTGAGGTTCTGTGACCTGCAATGTACAGGAGGTCAGACTAGCTTATCATGACGGTCCCTTCTGACCTTAAAGTCTATGGGTCTAATAGCTTAATTTTAGAAAAGACAGCAAACACAAGTGAAGTTAAAAAGTTTATTATAAACAAAGATGCTCACTTAACATTCCTTATTCTTCTAGTAAGCTATGTACATCAGTAAAAATTAAGTTTACTACAATAAACAAGGTGATTATATATCACACTACTAGCTTGTTGATTTATTATTGGGATTCAGTGTGTTACTTACGTGGGTTAATTGAAAGTTAAGTAAAAGTATCAGGGAAAGGAAGAAAATATTGGTAAGTCGAGCAACAGACGTCTAAGAAGTGAGGTGATGTAGAAGAAGAAACTAACCTACCAATGGATATCTATGTCTCCTAGAAAAGTAACAATATTTCAGCCAAGTTGATTTTTGAAGGAATAATCTTCCCTTTGAGTTTTGAGGATTTCTCGGATTCCATTTTCATGAAGATGGAAAGTTCTTTACATCAGTTATGCCTACAGAACAAGGCTGGAGTAAAGCCAAGGACATTTTCAAATGCTAATTTGTAACCAGCACTTCAATAACCTTCTCAGAGCAAGTTGTTATGTTAACTGGTAGTATTAAGGAAATTGGGGCAGAGTGGAGAAAGAGTGCAGATACCACTATTGTACGTTGATGCCCAGAAGACATCTCCCTACCCAACAGAAAAGTGAACATATTTTCAACAGTGCCTTTTTCCAGCAGTTGGGCAGGGGAAGAAGCTTGACTTCACACTTAGACAGTGACCCAAGGCAACAGGGTCCCTCATCTTAGTCTAATTCTCTGGCTATTCAGTCTTTTGTACATTTTTGCAAGCTTTCTGTAGGAGAGGTAGGAGATCAAGGTGCAGGAGAGCGGTTGGGATGGTAGATTATTTTATAGAATCCAGAAGCTTGCTTGGGGCTTCACAGAAGCCTGGCCCCTGCCCCGAAGATCTTTCAATCTAAACAAGGACCTTATTAATCAAAAGACCAAAAAGCCCTCATCAGTTGGAGATTGATTTTGAAGGAAGTGGGAAAGATGGCAGAGACCCCCAAACAGAAAGAGAAAAATATAAGGGAGTGCAAGTAGAGGCAAAATAAAGGAAGCAGAGTGAAAACAAGTCAGGAGGAGATACACCATGACCTATTGTAGGAAAGAAAAGAGAAAAAGAGTGAAACCAGATAGGAATGGAAGTTATAACAAAAATTAGAGTTGTAGTAAGCCACATTTCAAGGTAATTGCCACATTGTCAGTCAAAGCGCACTACTATTTAATTCCTTTAAAACTGCCGGGGAAGTGGTGGGTCAGGTATTTTTCACCCCAGCTACCAGGCTTAAGTCCTCAGGCAAGTGAGTGTCAGATAAATGTTTCAAGGTCTACAAGTGGTGTTTATTAAAACTATATTAAAATTAAAAATAAAAGGGAATGCTGAACTACTAAAAATAATAAAAATAATATATGGAGATATACCTATCTCATAGAACTGGAAGGGACCCCGAAAGGTCATCGAGTCCAGCACCCTGCCCTCACTAGCAGGACCAAGTACTGATTTTGCCCCAGATCCCTAACTGGCCCCCTCAAGAATTGAACTCACAACCCTGGGTTTAGCAGGTCAGTGCTCAAACCACTGAGCTATCCCTCCCCCATACTAATTTCATACGCAACTTGATTCCCTACTTATAAATGGCCACGGCTGTAAGAGTCAATGAGAAACTGAAAGGCGATGCATTCCCCTGGGATACGGTTAGTAACAGCTGAGGGATATAGCTAGAAGACATCAGACTTTAGCTTGTAAAATAAAGTTTGCCTGCACAGTTGCTGCTGGCATAAATACAGAAATGTTAGTTACCTATCTCTACTCTTCACAAATGTCCCATACAGGCTATGAAAAGGTAGTTATATAGAATTAATTCCACAAGAGAAAAATCTTTTCTCAAGTTTTCTATCATTGCCAAGAGGATACAGAGGCCCTGGCAGTCAAGTGGGGGTTGGAGGAGAGCAAAGCAAAAGTCTGCCTTAAATGCAATTCTTTACTGAAGAATTTTAAGAAGTCCATTCATGACACAGCCATGAGTTAACTCATTATCCCAGATGCCAAAGACGGCAACACACACTCATACGCAGCCAGTAAGTCATTGCCGTTTAAAGACAGATGCATAATTTTTTCAATCCAATCAACCAATGACAGAATGAGATGAGACAATGTTGTGGAGTTTGCTACAACTTGTTAAAATGTCCGTTAGAAAATAAAAAATGGCACTTTTCTCTCTTTTTCAAAGTGAGATCCTGTGACTTGCTGAGTACAAAAGGTTATCCTATGCTTGCACAGACTTATCTGAGAGCAGCAAATGCAAAGTAATAGAACTCGGTGAACTGCAGAAGTACACTTTGCCAGAGATCAGTTCGTTCGTGTAATTATGGATCTATTAACAGAGTCTACATAAAGCCTCATGCACTGCAGCTCAATGGCATTTTGAAGGGAAATGTTGATGCTACTGTAGAACTGTGGTGGTGGGCAAAAGGAAAGACTAGCCATGTGCTAATCACTAACGAGGCATCATCTATTTATGGAAGGATAAGTCACACTTCCATTAAAAAAAGTGACTATTTTATTTAATGATGAATAAGTACTTTTCACATAGGGTAACTTTTCAAATATATATCATTTAACTCCAAGTCTAGGAATTTCCACTATTACTGCTGTAGTTAACTAAAGGCATCTGAGTTTAACAAAACAAAAAAACAAGGATTCTCCTATTTTCACTGATTAAATAAAATCATAATGCTGAAATTCTGACATTCGTCTGTTTTTATTATGAAAATTATTGTGATTTCAGAGCCCAGATTCTCTTCTCTTGCAGTGAAGGAGAAATCTCACTGAAACATTCAGATAAAGACTTCTTCAGCAATTAGACATACAAGCAAGTGAAATGGAGCATTACTGACAAAGTACATTGTATTTTGTAAAAATGTTCTACCCACAAACACACCCCTCTGCCTGAACTTTGTCCCAGCATGAAAATCACCCTTTAAAGAGGCAACTGGGAACACACAAGTCTTCCTGACAAGCTAATGGAATTTTTCTTAAATGAATCTATTTCCTCTCGCATTTTGTAACTCTTCCCTAAGTGATGGTGTAAGTGAAATTTAGACTTTCAAGTCAGTCAGAATTTGCTAGGACACTTAACATGCTAGATAACTTTCCTTTAACTTGAGATTGTATTGCTTCTGATTTTATGCAGCTCCTGCCTTTAAGGACTATACAGGGCACAGGAATATACTTTGCATGCATATACTGCAAGTATGTACCTAGACACCACTATTTTATGGCTCTGTTGTGTAATAGTACATACAGACAGAGCCTTTGTGAACATCAGTATTACTTGTATATTGTGACTTCAGGACTGCTCTGTATTTCCACCATTTTACCAAAAAGCGGTCCTCACAACCAAACAAAAACATGCAAAAGGAGCTATCCACATTACATGAAAACTCAAAACATAAAAACTAAAGGAAGCACACTCACTTTAAAATAAAAATCATGTTTTCGTAGAAGTGTAATGGAAATAAAGTCACTAACAGCAGAAATGAGGACACCATTTGCATACCCAGTAGTATGATTGTGTGGAGATTTCACGTAGCATTTCCAAGAAAAGCAACGAACTTTGTTTCTCTTCTTTTAAGGGGACTGAAAAAGCTGCAGCAGCTGGGAGGAAAATGAAGGAGTTCTTACTGGAAATTGAGAAGTGAAGGCTAGGGAAACAATAGCCAAACCAAAAATATCCACAAGGAAAGCCTTGTAGCAAGCCTTGTCATATGTGGTTTGTTTATTCTTTTCTATTAGCTCCTGCCCTTAGTTTGCCGCCTTTGCTTATTGATATTTTCAGAGGGTTTGAACTAGAGTACAAAAAAAATAAAAAACCTGTGTACACAATTTGCACTTTTGTTTAAAACAATAATATACAATGTTAGCAGCAAATGATCATGAGCCTCAGTGTTTCTCCAGCAGCACTCAATTCACCCACTACTTAGGAGTTCCACAACTGCACAAAAGCCTGGCCTACAGATTGTGGAACTTGCTACCCTGGGACATCACAACAGCCCCGAGATGTCAAACACTCATCTTGCACCACCATATTTCTATTCTGCAGAATCCAAGCTTTCATTCTGAAAAAAAAAATAAGTAAATTTCTAGCCTTCATGGTTGCAAAAAAACCAACAAACAAAAAAAAAACCAACTTCCAAATGTAAAACAAGTATAAATCAATGCAGTGTTGTGTTCCTGAGTCTGCAGACAACCTGAGACAATGGCTTTGGGAGGTGTTAACTCCCCGTACTCATTAATTTCACTAGGCTGTTAACTGAAGCCTAATTATGATATTTTACATGTCAGCTATTTCATCACGGATCATTTTATCAGATAGGATGCGTAGTAAGTAAAGCCCACAGGTAAACTGAGATTTGCTGCAAGAAAGGAAATTTAGAGGGAAAACAGAGGGGCACACACAGAGACAGAAACAAAACAAATGAACAAAAAGGTAGGAGTAGCAGTGGTCCTAATGGAGAGCATATTTTCCCAGTGAGTAATGCTGAATGAGACAAATAAGATCAGTTAAAAAAAATAAATAAGGTCTTATTCTACCATTGATCTTTATGCAAAGCTCCCGCTGACATCAGTGGGAGATCTGCTGCAGATTGAGGACATTATGAAGTCTCCAATTTACATCCTGGCCCATGTACTACACCTCTACCTCGATATAATGCGATCCTTGGGAGCCAAAAAAAATCTTACCACGTTATAGGTGAAACCGCGTTATATTGAACTTGCTTTGATCCACCGAAGTGTCAGCCCTGCCCCTACCCCCTCCCCCCCGAGCACTACTTTACCGCGTTATATCCGAATTCGTGTTATATTGGGTCGCGTTATATCGGGGTAGAGCTGTATAATCAAATGTGGAAAAAGTGCTCTCCAAAAACGGAGCTAGACTCCTCACAACAGTCCATTCCTTCAAATTCTAGGGAAGAAAGATTAAAACCACCCCTTCTTTTCAAGTGTGCTTACTGTCTAACTATTTTGTATAAAGTCTAGCATTCTGTAATTTTATTTTGTTGGCAGAGCACTCCAAGTATGGTTGGAGTGAATTTCATTATTTGTAATATTTATTGCAAAGAAAAAGCCATGCTCATAAGTTCTGTTTTCACTCATGCTTTTCTGTCCTTCTTACTTTTATCACAGTAATGCCCAGGGCCCCAATCAGGTTCCACCTCCCACTCTATATTTCTTAGATTCATAGATTTTAATGTCAGAAGGGACTACTATGATTATCTAGTCTAATCTCTTGTATAATACAGGCTGGAGAACCTCATCAATTAATTCCTATATCAAGCCTATAGCTTCTGTTTGAACTATAGCATCTCCTTTAGAAAGACATCCACTCTTCACTTAAAGACTTCAAACCCCTCCTGGCCTCAGCCCCTTACTCTGGGGACCAAACCCCCACTGTGCCCCGATTGGGCAGGCTCTGTGTCAGCTCCTTCAAGTTCGGCTCTGCAGGTAGCAGGTGAGTCCCGGGGTGGGGGGGGGAGGCGTGAGTGGGGCCTCGGAGAAAGAAGCAGGGCAGGGGGCGGGGCAAGAATGTTCGGTTTTCAGCAATTAGAAAGTTGACAACCCTAGTAACAAACAATGGAAAGGAGTGGGAAGAGAGGCGGAGGGAAATGGTAATAAAAACATATATAATTATAAGCCAAATATTAATAAGATACTTGGGTGACTGGCTAAGGAATTCCCTCTTCAAAAAATGGCCTCCCACTACTGTGAGCGCCCACCCATTCCTCCTCTGACTGCTCCAGATTTCCGACTCAATTTAAAAGTTAGAAGTTACAGAACTTTATTCATTCCCAGTTGAACAAGAGGCAGGGGATGGAACAAAATGCAAGGAAGTATTTCCAAGTAAAGTCATCACAAACACTGACATTTTCCATTTGAGTCAGAAGCAGATGCTTTGATAAGTTTCAAATTATATGAAAATGAGTCTAAAGGATCCTTGTAAGATTACCTCATTTACAGAATCCAGAAAACAAAGGAGATGGAAACTGTGCAATAAGAGCATAAATATCCCAGTACAAACAGGGAGTCTTCAGAAATTATCTTTTTTGTCTTCCAGTAAACAGTAGGACTCTGTTCTCTTTGTACTTCTGACACGTTTTAGTTCAACCACCACACCCAGTTCTGGGAAGGGCACTATGATTGCCATTGACTTGTTTGCAAGGTGAAGTCAGTTTTAATTATCCCATATTCTGTTAACTTTTTCAGATTTCAAACGGGCAAGTCCAGAGGCAAGCCACAAACTCAGACACGTATGAAAATCAGAAGGGGAGGGAAAACCAATCCGTTCAGCCATAGAATAGCAAACAAAACACCACCACTCTGTTCCAACAAGGAGTCCAATATGATCAATAAATAGCATCACAGAACATCAAAAGGCGGTAAGCAAATTTATCACTCATGAAAGAAGTCAAACTGGTAGTCCCTGGAGACTGACTCCCTTCTCTAAAGAGTAGGGACAGCACAGGCAGTAGCAAGTGCAAGCTTTCCACATGCTGCCCTGCCACTATGTCCCAATCCTGACCTGGACAGAACACCTAGGATAACAGTGCAGTTCTTTCTTCACTGCCATTCAATCACTGGCATTTGCTAAGACTAACAGCAGCACTGTTTCTGACCAACAGGAACAGAACTGAGATCAGAACCATTTTACATAGGCTAAAACAGCTCTCATATGGTAATGCCTTCTGGTCACTTAAAATCCTGAGTCTGTTTTTAACTGATGACCTAGATAGGAGAGGCAGCATATCCAGATGCAATCCAGACTAGAACAAATGAAGGTTAAAACTTTTAGAATTCAAGTCACACTGTGTCCTTTACTCTACCCAGATTGGCAATGGAAAGAAGCATACCGGGGGGGTGTGGGTGTGTGTGTGGGTGGGTGTGTGTGTAAACATATCCAGTATATACACTCTTTACCCACTGTATACAGTATATAAATATATGCTTGAATAAAAAATTAAGATCATTCTTGAATTAAGTTAGTCACTATAGCTAATAGCATAAAAGCATTTTAGCCAGATAGCATCACTTCATTCATCTATCTGCTAAATTTTAACCCCATGAAGTTATGGCCACTGCCATTGAGTTTTGCTGCTCTTGCTTAGAATTAACCATAGAATTTTTAGCCACTTTATGTCTTTATTTGATTACCAGTACCCTCCATCAGACAGATGTTTTTCTTGGAAGTAGCAATGAGCACTTTAGCAATAGCTTTTATTATAAGAAATGGAGAAATGATGTTCCTGTCTCCAATTTCTTTTTTTAAAAAAGAGAGAAGGGATGTTAAACTGGATCAAGGCTTGGGTTTGTAATGTGAATAATAAAATCCATGCCCTGGAGCAGTTCTGAAAGGTGCTTATGACTAGGTATACACTAGAAACTTTTGCTGTTATAACAATGTTGCTTTACAGTTTTTGTTTTTAAATTACATTTCTATAGCAGCAAAGATCCTAGTGTAGGTGCAGTTATAATGACCAAAAAATGCTTTTGCTGTTATAGCTTATTTTGCTTGGGAAACTGTTATAAGCAGTCATTTACCAGTAATAAGCTGGTCCTACACTAGGAGGGTTTGCCAGTATAGCTATACCAGCAACTAGACTTGGCCTAACTAACCACTCACTCAAATGCAGTAGTCATGGGAAGAGAAAATTTATAACTTTGTACAATCATCTACAGAGAAATGAGACAGGCATCTAATTATTTTGGCTTTCTAATGCAATATGGTATACACATAAACTTAGATTTACAACAGTAACACACAACTGTCTCAAACCAACTATATAAACCAATACATACTCTTTTCTGGACAATAACACTGATGCACACCTACAGAAAAATAGAGGACTCCTGAAGTGAGCTTGAAAACTCATTGATAAAAAAAAAAAATCTAATCTTCTGTATACACAAGTGGGTGTGAATTAATAAGACAAGTCCTAAAACTCACGTACTATCAGTGACTGTCCTTGTCCATTTAAGATTCTTCAGTTTCTTAACCCAAGCTGAAAAAGAGAATGGGGGGAGGGGTAAAACTACTTTTAAAAGTGCAGTTGCAATCCGAAAAGTGACTGTAAAGGGTGTTGAGGTGGTTCCATGAATATTCTTTTTCGGATTCCTGATCTAGTTATACATTGGGTTGATTTTTATAACCGCCAACTTCGTAAAGTCAGCTTGGGATATGAAAATTAATCTTTGTTTAATCACCTCTGAAATCACCAAAAGTAATAGAGATTTTGTAATTGGCACTTGATTGGTAATTTAGTTAATCATGCATGAGAAGGGATAGAATCTAGCTCACTAAGCTGCAACTACAGTATATTGGCCCTACAAAGCTAAAGAGGAAAAACCTGGGTTTGTCAGCAATAGGGTAATCAGAAGGACAAATATTCAAATAATAGTTAGGGAGAATAACAAATTAGCAAGAGATTGCAGATCAGGCCCAAGGTGGACTAGGTGGAAACATACATGAAACTTTGCATAGCCGTCAGCCTATACTAGACCTGTATCTAGCCAGTGCCATCCACTCTTGACTTTTACGAATATTAAAATTTGATAGTTCTCCCCTTAAGATGAGCAAGAGATGGCGGTTTCCAAAGATGAAGAGTGCACAGACTGGCATTTAAACTGCTCTTCTAGCAAATCCTGTACAGATGGACAAGGATGCAGGGACGACTTTCATTACTGTGTTTATGACAAGGGAATTAAAACTAAAAAAAAACCTCTTGCTGGGAAATGCAGGAACTGGCAGATTTGTACTCTCTATGAAGAGGAAGTAAGCTCTACAAATTCACCATTCAAGGTAAGTGATCCAGAATGGCTTTAAGGTAGCTGGTCAATCCTAAATGACAGCTCACAGATTTTCAGATAATTGTTCTGTGAAGTACCATCCACAGAATGTCCTGCAGGTCAGTGCAGACAAACCACAAATCGCTTTTGACCTGCCTTGTTAATTGCTGGGTGCCTGGAGTTACAATATACCAATACTGAGCACTATTGAAAAAATGCTGCGAAAACCACAGGGACAAACAAGAGGTCAAAAATGAATATCCAGAAATATATATTCAGAACACTAATCATTGGGAATACTGCTGTACACAGCACTTAGGACCCATCTACATTAAATAATTTATTCCCAACATGACTGAAACATTTTCAATTAAGACCAGGGTGGATTTGATCTAAATCCAGTCAGGAGACTTGATTTAATCATGGATTTCTACATGAAAGTGCATTCTTGTTCAGTGTTACAACCTTAAAACATATTCTTCACAACTCAAGACATAGATGTAGGTTTCATTTTTAGAAGGTACACACTATACATTTTTAAGTGATTTATTTTGAAAACTTTTCAAATTAGTTTTACAGCTATATCAGAAAATGAAGGATTGTTTGGTTATTTCATTTACCAAAGGTAAATGAAGCAGATATTTATGAAGTCATTGGGAGGTGAACTATCTCCAATTCAAAAGGTTAATCATTAATATTTGGATGATTTTCTTGCCATGCTGCATTAGGAGAACATCACCAGACAGACATTTAAATTGTTTTATTTAACTAAAACAACGTTATGTATTATGGATTTTTGTTCAACAGCAAACATAATATTTTAACAAAACAAGCATATGAACTTTTGAATTTAATTAAACATTCCCTTTTTTAAAATCAGATTTGTTTTTGTTAAAATTGTTTTTAACTAAAATAGTTAAATGAAATATTTTTTAAAAATAACAAAAATTAAATCGACTATGTCAGCCAGGTCAACATGAGAAAACTTAAAATATTGGCTTCTGCAGCTAACTCAGTCGTCTTCACCTTCATTTTCCTGTTTGTTCATAATCTGGAAAAGAAAAACAAGGTTTCCTGCTTTTTCAGGTTCCTAACGATTTCTCAATTTTGGAATGAATTAGTCCAAAGGAAGAAAATATTATTTCTACACCGGCAGAAGAAGCTACTGCTGTTAAAAGTGAGATTATCGCTTCAACAGTCTCTGAATCCAAGTGCTTAAGTGACTTCCACCAGTTCACTGGTGAGACTCTCTTTAAAACGTCATCAGCAAACATATATTTCTTGAATGGTTCTTATTCCCAAACTGGGTCTCTTTTACGGCCTGCTGCCATGATAGGTTTTCCCTTCCAGTGAGAGAATGGTATGGTAGATCTCAAATCAATGAAGGCTACACTTAGAAACAGGGCGGCTCCAGGCACCAGCAAAGGAAGCAGGTGCTTGGGGTGGCCAATGGAAAGGGGCGGCACGTCCAGGTCTTCAGCGGCAGGTCCCTCAGTCCCTCTCGGAGCGAAGAACCCGCCGCTGAATTGCTGCCGAAGAATGAAGCGGCGCGGCAGAGCTGCCACCGATCACGGCTTTATTTTATTTTTTTTTTTTCCTCCCTTCGCTTCGCCACTTGGGGCGGCAAAAAAGCTGGAGCCGACCCTGCTTAGAAAGACCTCAAGACTTCTGGAATATGCTGCTCAAACAGTCTCACTTTTGTTTCTATGCCCATCCCTCCCTTCTCACATTTATCTCCAGACTTCTTCTCCTTGTCCAGATCTATTCCACCCCCAACAATCTTCTATTCATTGAACTTTTTGAAACTTTGCACTTTTAGAGAGAGGTAAGGGATTGACTCTGAGTACACACAACCCTATTGTGCAGAGGGACAATAGGGTTGAGGTCTGTTATTTCTCATCTCTATATATTAATTTATTTATTTTAAAACATTTTTGCTGTTAACAAGTATATCATCTCTGGAGACACAAATCCACAGTTTGAGAACTGCAAAACTAATTATCTCTGATGGTATCTTCTAGACTGAGCACTGAGTCCCATTGAGTAGATAGGAAGATTAACCTAAATAATCTATACAGAAGCCCCCCCAGAACCCTATAAAATTGGGTCCCTTAACCATGAACTATTGGAATTCATTTACAAAACTTTTCTTAAACATTACATGAATATATTGTCTCATACTATAGAATTAGAATTTATAATCCCTATTCCAGGATGCGATATCTTTGCGCTATAATATATCTTTAGATAGGTTTTTTCCTCAAAAAGCATTTCATCAAAAAAAACTGATTTAAATAAAAAAAATCAGATTTTTTTTATTTATTTTTTTTAAAAATCATTGATTTTTATCGACCCTGATTAAGACAAGACTTAACTGTGTTTTGCATTCTGTCCAGGGCCTTGCTACAACTCCCCTAACATGGTCTTTCAGCCCTGTCTATACTGGACTAGTAACAGTGTTCCCTGAAACAGTTTAAAACACTTTTATTGAAGAAACTCTGACCACAATGGCTGATCAAATCATATTTCAGACACTTTTTAAACAGGTTCTGCATACACTGATTGATTTGCAGTGTACAGGTGAGTCTCATCTTACGCTGGGGTTACGTTCCGCAGTCAGCGCGTAAAGTGAAAATCGCGTATAGTCAAAATTACATTGAGTGTAATGGCGGGCAGAACTGCCCGCACTACAGGTACAGTATTTAAATTGTTATTTTTCTATCTTCTGTTTGTTTTTTTGTTTTTGCCGACCGCGCAAAGCTGAATTTGTGCATGTTAAATGCGCGTAAGATGAGACTTGCCTGTATACAGATAAGCCTGATAAGTCACTAATATTAAAAGTCTTGAACACCACCAAAGAAAAGCACTCAAGCCCAGTCTGTTGGCTACATATGCCACATCTTGCTAAGTATTGTGAGTGAAGGCACCTCAAAAAGGAAAACTGACTAGTTTTAAAAATAGAGTTTAAGATGTGTGTATTAAAGAAACAAAAATACTTTAAAATGAAGCTTCTTGTCGGTGTAACAATGACAAGTGTTCTTAATGTCATGAAACTTTCCATCAGGTGCTCCGGATTGCCAGTGCTGCAGAGCAAGAGTAAGGGCATTCAGAATCCAGTGGCATGCACATGAAGTCAAGCAGTTCAGCCACTGTACATTTAACCAAATTATTTTTGATAGAACTTACCCCACAGCATCCTTAAGGTCTTATGTTCCTCAACAGGTTCTAGATACCCACTCTTAACACCGTCAAGGTGATAGGTTCTTATTTCATTACGAATGATCTGATTATATTTAAAACAAATATTTTCAGTGAGTCTTCTTTATGATCAGAGGCAGTGTTTAGTATCTTTAATGCCACACTGGTTATCTGCAAGATATTTTTATTTTCCTCCTAGTGATGAAGCTTTGAATTTCACACCATAGAAGACAGACAAAAAGCAGGCAAAATAATTTCTTGCTCATTAAAAACCACCACATGGTAAACTTGGCACCACTGTTAATGGCAGCCAGATTTGCAGCAGTTCACTGTTTGACAAAAAGAATCCTGGGAAAGATCGATGGTAGGCTGTTATTTCATGTCTAGCTAGGTTTATTTATTTAGGTGGGGTGGGGAGGGAGATAGGTGTGAGAAGGGAGTGGAGAGGATAAAAAGAAAGTCTAATTTCACAGGCAGGCTTGCTAATGAGAGAGAGAGAATGCAGGACACCAGTTATTGTAATTGACACTGGGGTTAAGAAATTCCTTTCCAACCCTTCACAATTAATGCGTACTAAAAATACAGTTACAAGAACAATTGAAGTGCTATTAAAAAGCCACAGCTAGAACAAATGTTAATTTCAGATATACTAAGTGCTCATAGTTAATACACAGCATAAGCTAGTCATTTATTTTATTAGCAAAAGCCAATGAACAGTTTTTCCTCTTTGGACAACACTTCTCATCAACTCCAGCAAAGGGAAAGCCAAAGAGCCATCTCATTTTGCCAGGGAATGACGGTCAAAAGCATGAAAATAATAAATATTAAAAAACGCTGAAAAAAAATCAATGACATTTTACATCTTCTCCAACTTTTCTACAGTGTCAGTATAACATGCAACAATATCATGGGGGATGAGGGCAATGCGTAGCTATTGTATCCTCTGCAGATCCTTAAAAAGCACGTTTAGGTGCAAGAAAGAGCATTTTCACTACCTCCACCATAACAACAAAATGCTGGAGGTGAATATTTTTCTGCAGCTAAACGAAGTTGAAGCAGCTGCTCTACAGAGAGTTTTCTCTTGTGTTTTTGCACCACTTCCAATACATGTTCCTCTTCGGCTATCAAGCCACACATTATTCCACACTTTGTAACTGACCTACAGCAGAGAGCTGGAGGTGCACAGTCCAAGAGTAGAAACAAAACATTTCAGTTATGAACCAGCCCATACCAGAAGCCTAAGCAGAGTAAATTAAAGTAGTTGGGTCTGAGATCTGCTTGCTAAACTCATATTTATTATATTGGAAAGCATATCTCCGTGTATATCCTATTTTAGATTAGCACAAGGGTCCTGGGAAGCAAAGAAAAAGCTGTAAACATTTAAATCTTTAATCTTCCACAAGACAGATATACTATAGCTAAAATCCCAGTGGAAAAAGATGACAGCCCAGCTAATGGACCAAACTGCTATAACTTAATGATTCAACTATTTCTCCCAGTTTTCACTGATCTGCTCCATCAATTAAATGACCAAGAAACTTCATTCTCCAACTTCTAAAAAGAGGGGAGGACACAAATCGTTGCCTTACTCTCTAGTGTTTTTAAAAGTAGATTAATAGATTCCAAGGCCAGAAGGGAACATTGTGATCATCTGCTTTGACCTCCTTCATAACACAGGCTCTGAATTAATTCCTGTTTGAGCTAGAGCATTTATCTTTTTGACAAACATCCACTCTTGATTTAAAAATTGCCCTTGATGGAGAATTCACTACAACTCTTGGGGAAATTGTTCAAATAGTTAATTACCCTCACTGTTAAAAATGAATGTCTTATTTCCAATCTGAATTTGTCTAGCTTCAATTTCCAGCCATTAGATATTGTTATATTTTTTTCTAGTAGATTGAAGAACTATTATCAAATATTTGTTCCCCATGTAAGTACTTATAGACAGTAATTAGGGCTCCATGCCTGTCACGGAGGTCGCGGAAGTCACAGATTCTGGGACTTTCTGGAACCTCCATGACTTCTGCAGCAGCCAGTGTGGCTGACCCCAGGGCCGCCCAAGCAGGCGGCCCTGGGGTCAGCCACTCAGGTGGCTGCTGCTGCAGTAGCTCCACAGCCAGCCGCACCAGCCGCTGCTCTGGTGGCCCAGGGCAGCTGGCCCCGGGGACCAGCTCCAGGGATCGCTCTATCAAATGTACGTGAGCAAAAAAAATCCTATCACTGTAGTAACGTGGTAGTTCTACTTTTTATTTCACAGCTATCTAGTGTGGGCTTTAAAAATATTTGGAATCATCAGGACTAGTCTAGATGTATTTTATTTTCTAAACCCACTTACTATGATCTCTGGGAGCAATACTATCATATCTACACTGAAGCTTCTCTCCACCTAAAAAGCAGAGCTCATTTGACAGTTACTAAAAAGCACATATTGCATGCACATATTCACATGACAAGAATACAGTACTGCAGACTCTTAGGGTGTGGCTACATTGCAATTAAAAACCTAAAGCTGGCCCATGCCACCTGACTCAGGTTCACAGGGCTTGGGCTAAGGGGCTGTTTAATTAGTGTAGATGTTCATCTAGTGAACTAGATGTTCACAATTAGTGTAGATGCTGGAGCCTAAGCTATAGGACCCTGTGGGGGAGGAGGGGGGTCCCTGAGCATGGGCCCCAGTCCAAGCCCAAAAGTCTACACTGCAATTAAACAGGTCCTTAGCCTGAGTTCCACAAGCCCAATTCAGCTAGTACGGGCCACCCGTGGGTGTCTAGGTGCAGCATAAACATACCCTTAGAAATCAAGGGCTATTTTTAACTACTGTATTGAACACATTTTGGCTCATATGGTATTTTATTTTCTTTCCAGAAGGCAGTGTACTGGACAGTGGTGAGGTGCACACTGGGATTAATTTTCATAATGGATAGGATAGAAACCTGGAAACTAGAAGTGCTGAAAGACAGAGTGAAGGTGGACAACAAATTAAACATGAGTTTGCACTATCAGACAGCAAAAAAAAAGAGAGAGGCCAATGCAATTTTTGGATGCACATGAAGAAGCACCACATCACATAGCATAGGTCTGCTGGGACCACACGTGGAATACCATGTTCATTTCTGAGCACTTCACTACCAGAAAGTGACGGTTTACAAACTGCAGTGAACTCCAAGATGGCACCACAAATAATCAGTTAGCTGCAAAGAATTACTTAAAGGTAGACAGTCAACTTGAATTCTAGTCAACTTTTTTAAAAATCTGAAGTAGTTTTGCATATTGCACCTCCCCTAAATCATACCAGTTTTTGTGGTACTACATTCTCATTTTCCATTTTTAATGTCTCATTTTCTCCCCATTGCTATGTGAAAGATCCACATGGAAAACCAACTATAAATAGGCAACAGTCAAACTGATTAGAAAAAGTGCTGTCAAAGTAAACAATTTTACAAAAGATAGTAAATTGCACAAACAACTTCTCTAAACTCTTTCACTCATACTAATCAGTAAACACAAGTGTCTTATTAGCAGGTTAAAAAAAATATCGTAACAGAGAAAACCCACCGTACAAGTCTCTAAATTTTGATGGCTTTGGCACAGTATTTGGAGACTCTAGGTGTTCTCCAAACATCCAAACCACGTAAAAACCAAGGAGGCGGGGGAGAGCTATTTATGGCAGTGTCAAGTCAAAATTAGGTGAGATTAAGAAAGTAAATCTAAAACGTTCCCTACCAAAAAAATGTCAGAGATGTTAAATTGTGGGATAACGTACCAAGGGAAAACAGTGGAAGCATCTTAACTAGGAACATCAAACTACACTGGACAGAACAGTAAGTGCCCTGCAGTGCCAGTGGGGATGGAGGAGACCTGTTAGATCAGGGGTGGGCAAACTTTTTGACCCGAGGGCCACATCTGGGTATGGAAATTGTATGACAGGCCATGAATGCTCACGAAATTGGGGGTTGGGGTGTGGGAGGGGGTGAGGGCTCTGGTTGGGGCCAGAAATGAGGAGTTCAGGGTTGCCGGAGAAGGCTCCAGGCTGGGGCAGGAGGTTGGGGTGCGTGGGGGTGTGGCTCCGGCTTGGGGGCGCGGGCTCTGGGTGGGGCTGGGGATGAGGGGTTGGGGGTGCAGGAGGGTGCTCCGGGCTGGGACCAAGGGATTTGGAGGGTGAGAGGGGGATCAGGGCTGGGGCAGGAGCGCAGGAGGGGGGCAGGGGTGCAGGCTCTGAGCAGCACTTACCTCAAGCAGCTCCCGGAAGCAGCAGCATGTCTCCCCTCTGGCACCTACGCGGAGGCGTGGCCAGGCAGCTCTGCGCACTGCCCTGTCTGCAGGCGCCGCCCCTGCAGCTCCCATTGGCCGCAGTTCCCAGCCAATGGGAGCTGCAGAGGCAATGCTTGGGGGGCAGTGTGCGGAGCTCCCTGGCTGCCCCTACGTGTAGGAGCCAGGGGGGGGGACATGCCGCAAGGAGCCACAGCATGTGCAAAGTGGGGCGAGTCCCTGACCCCGTTCCCCGGCTGGAGCACCAGAGCAGGGAAAGCCCTGGACCCTGGGCCTCAATAGGAGCTCAAGGGACGGATTAAAACGTCTGAAGGGCCAGATGCGGCCCCCAGGCCGTAATTGGCCCACCCCTGTGTTAGATCATTTAGTCTCGCTAATTTATGATAACTCAAATTAAAAAAATTGAAGCATGTGAGGGAAGAGAGGGCATTATGTTTATTATGGTAGCACCTATGAACCAACTAAGAATCGGGCCCCATTGTGTTAGGCGCTGTACAGAATAGTAGACAGTCCAAAGAGCTTAGAAACTAAATAAAACTATTGAGACGTACGTCTTTTTAAGATTGAGCATAGCTTCCTTTGTATTTTGCACTGTGTGGGGTAGGTTGCCAACTTTATTATTAACACTTTTTTTTTTTTTTTTAAAGATTCTATTACCAGTCAAATCATGTTTCTTATACAAATTGACTTGGCATCCTTTAAAATGGTTATTTTGTGAGGGAGGATTTGAATTTAAATTCCTATTATGGGGACTTCCTATATTCCCCTCTTCTTCCCCTCCTGCTCTATTAAATGATACTGAGATTTAAAATGACAAAGATAACAGGATTTTAAAATGAACTGAGAAAGAAAATCCTGTTATCTGTTACTACTTGATGTTTTCAGACAAACTTGATGTCACTTTAAAGCTCAGAAAGTTTCCGTTGGATTACAGAGATAACAGGATTTACATGATCAGCACAATTTTTAAGCTATCCTGTTGCTATCGTTAAAAATTTTACTTGTCCTGCAGACAAGTCTAGGTGATTTGCCACCTGTGAGAGATGATAAATCAGTTATCTGATGCCATCAGCAGGTGGATTTATCAAAGCCCCCAATGAGGTATTTCAATCTCTCCCTTCAAAATGCCTTTGAACTGCTAAGTGAAGGGAAGCACAATAGAACAAACAGAGAATTAGGAACAGTTCAGATTTTTAAGAATGCTGTTCTCTTGCCCTACTTTCCTGACAACACCTACCCGTTTTAACATTAAACCTGGACTACAACACACAGAACTAAGGTCATATTTTGAACCCTCATTTACAAGGTTGCTGTTAAAAGCACATTGTGTTCAAAGATCATTTTTGAAATAGATTCTTTTTCCCTTCCTCACCATGGGGACACCTATCATACCCCTTTGGAAGTATGAAACTAATGACAGTTTCCTTATAGCATTTCTTTTCTCCATTGCATGTCCTTGCCAACTGGTCACCGTAGGGCTGCTCATGAATGCCGAATTGATTTTTATTAAGAAAAAAGTAGTTTTAAAGATTTTGAACAACCCCTCTTCGCAAAGAGTTGCGCAGATCGTGTAAATGCATTAAAAAAAATCAGGTGACCACATCCAATGCTTAACAATGCCCACGTAATTACAATACAGCTGGAGGTGCTTCAATGAAACACACAAAGATTGCAGATAAGCTATAAGGTTCACAAGAGACAACTAACACTAATCAGAGTCTCTTTAATTAACCTTTTCCTCACAAAAAACAAAACTAAAGTGATTTTAATCTGCTAATGTTTTAAGACAGCCTTGCCCTCACCCCCCAAAAAAACAATGAAGACTGCCCTTGGAAGTCCATGAAGGGTGTATTCTAGAGGAAGAGTAATTTGGAATATCATTAATTACAGATAAGAGTATTAAAGTAACTAAGATATATGGAGAAGGAACAGGAGCTCTTCTACAGTGTTTGAAAGAGATTCCCCTCTGGCCTAATTCAGAGATTCTCAAAATGTGGCTCACTAATGACTGCAGGGCACTTCCAGAACTCTCTGTTCAAATAGCCAGGAGAAAGTAAAATGGGAGTTTAAATTTATCCAAAGAGACCTAGACACCAGAAGCAGATATGGAAAATGGACATCGCGGCGAGTTATATGGGCCCATGGTGCCCGTGCTCCACCAATGTTTGGGCTTATATTTTCAGAGCCGTCCCATCCATAGGACAGACTGTGGCAACCGCCCCAGGCCCTGCGCTTTGGTGAGCCCCAAGCTTCAGGGGGACGCGAGGTCCAGGGTGGCCTGAGGGGTTAGCGGAGGGCCTGGTGCTGGCAGCAGCAAGCAACGCTGGGAGCCGGCGGGACAGGGCGGAGCGGGGCTGGCTGGGGACGGGTGGCTCGCTGCTGCCAGCACCAGGCCCCTCGCTAACCCTCCAGGCCACCCTGGACCCTGCATCCCCCTGAAGCGTGGGCCCCCCCCCCCCAAAGAGCAGGGCCTGGGGCAGATGCCCCAGTCCGTGCTATGGACGGGACAGCTTTGCGGACCCATTCTGGGCACCACCAAAAATTTTACAAACCTGGCGCCCATGAAAATGGAGTCCCAAAGAGGCAGCACCCCTGTAAGAATCTCTGTACCCTCCTCCTCCTCAGCAACTCTGGGGTTGGTTAAGCTTCTCCTCATGGCATCGGCAGTAGACAGTCACTTGGTACACTCCCATAATCTCACATGCTTACTTATGACTCATAGGTTTAATCCTCTAGCTAAGTATTTTAAAGTCCTGCTCTGCTTGATGGTCAGATCTGCACTGATGGGCACAAGGGAAGCTATGTACAGTCCTCACAGGACAAAGACCATTATCATAATGAGACGTCTAAAAGGGCGGGGAGAAGTAAATGAAACAACAAGAGATCCTAGAGGCTCTCCACCCACAGAAAAGTCAATTCTCTCAAACTACAGTAATTTCTTTCCAAACAACTGAAAACAAGGAAGGTTTTGATATTAATTTTCATTTTTCGCACTTTTAGAATATCCCTGTAGCTTGGCAGTAAAATCTCTCATGACTGTCTTCTTTTTTGGCAAACATATATAATTTTCCCAATATTTGCAATGCAGCTAAGGGAAATATTTAATTCTTTGTACACCAGCCTTCTCAAGAATGCCAACATAATTTAGGGACGTGTCCACTTATTTACAGTGAGGAAGGCTGCAGAGCTGGGGAGACAGTGAGAAATGGAGTAAACACTGATTTTGTTAGGTCCTACATAAATAGCTATATTGTTCCTCTAATGTTCCTCAATAATCACGCTCCCCTTCACCAAATACCTAAGAGTTGACAATATGTTTCAGATTGTTACAATTCTAAGGAAGTTCACACTTATTCCTGAACTACTTGAAAATGCACCCCCACCCCTTTCTATTCCATAATACTCTCTTTTTACAAGATGCTGAAAAGCACAAAGATTTTTGGCCTCAGACAAAGGGCTTAAAAGCCTGAAAGCCATCGTATAATGCACACACAATTCACTTTATCCTCCTTTATCCTGACCACTGAGTCAGAGCCTTCTTTCCCCGCTGCAAGGAGGGAGACTGGGAATGGCCACGTTCTGTCCTATTCTACACTCGTTTCTGGCTATAAGCTTATGGTATTAGTGCAACGTGAAAACAATTCTCATAAAGTCGTTTATTGGAGCTGCTAAGTGCAGCTGTTCACCTCCTGCCTCGCCACCCACACTTTACTGTGAGTATTAAGAACAAATCTAAAGGATGAGGCAAAGAAGCCAGGTGGTAAAATCAAATAAATTACTTGGAAAACAGCTGGAAGACAAGAGAGTGGTCACCCCACAAGCTAAGGGGCTGCCCTAGCATGTGCTGTTCTACATTCCAAGTAACTTCAAATACCATCTGCAGAAGCAAACTACATTTTAAAATCACGTGCAAATTAATTTGCCCCATAAACTTATTTTCCTACCTATTTCCAAAGAAACATTTGGTCTCTACATTTGGAGGAGAACAGTTCAAAATTTAGAGTGGTGGCAGGTGCAGAACTTTTTGGAAGTGTCGCATCATTAAAAAAAAATATGTTTTGTTTCATTTGGAACGTCTTTCCTAACATAAATAATTATTCACGGGTCTTTAAATCTTTAATTTTGTATCTACACAATTATGAGCCAAGCAGAAGAGAATTCCTTTGTGGAAATCTCAATAAGTTACTTTTGGCTTGGTTTGTATTTGTACTTTTCAAAAAGAAAAATAGACTAAACATGTTTCCCGGGCTTCTGTTGTCAAGGGACAACTGAGCAAAGAAAGCGAGTCAGTTCCTCTTTAAATAAATTCTAAACTGACAGCATTAGGGTTTGAAATCAGGTTTGAAAGGAGGGGGGGGGGGGGAAAAAAAAGAGAGAGAGAGAGAGAGAGAGAGAGAGATGGAATAGTGCCCACAATGGCTAGTCATAACATTAAGGGGAACATGATTATTCAGAGCACTGGAATTGTGTGCCAGCTCTTCATTACAGCTTCTGTACAGTTTCCAAGTAAGAAAGGGGGATGGGAGAAAGGGTTTGGGCAGAGGGGGGGAGATATTGTAGAGAAGAATATAAAATATTACTGTTTTCCTCATGATGGGACATGTATGATATTAAACGATCAAAATTCACAAAGCTACTACTGAAAGTGCTCATATTCCGTGCCCATTTTAGCAGCAGCCTTTAACTTGGCAATGTCTGCCTTCAACATAAACAGCGTCCCTCCTTCACCCAACACTCTGCTGGCAAGTGTCGGAGAGAAATAGCTGCCCTGTCCAGCAGCCTAGCCGTTACGCAATTTGGAGTCCTAGCGGAAATCAGAGTTCAGGTCTCCTGCTGAATTCTTTGCTGTCAGGCTAGCAGTGCTACTACCATGCTACAGAAGCAGCACATTCCTAGTAGAGAAGGCAGTCACTAGTGATCCCTCTTGACAACTCAGTCAGTAGAGCTGCTAATGGGCTCTGGCAAGGGTGGTGGTGGTGGTGGTGGTGGGGGAGGGGTTACACTCACCTCCCTTCTGCCAGCCCAACATGCAGCAAAATAATTCAACCCTTATATTTTGTTAACATGTTCTTCGTCTCTTTAAAACAGATTACAAATTGTATTAGGTTTTGAAAGAGCAGAATACAAGCTTGGTTTGGGGGAAGGATTGAAGAGGGGTAGGTGGCTAGAAAGTCTCTTTTGATGACTAAATGAAAAGCCAATGCAAGTCACAGCTTGGAATAAAGTCACCTGACATCAACTAGCCTAAGGACTAAATTTACTAGTGTTGGTGGCAGGGGGAGAAAAATATATCTGCGCCCCTGCATCCTCACCACATCCCCAATTCTGCCCCTTCCCAAGAATGGAGTAAATGGAGGAACAGACAAAGGGGTCCTTTCCCAGCCATCTCCTATAGATGCCCAGTCCTTAGGTCTCAATCCTGCTGGTCACAGATTTCCCAAGCAGATCTAGTCCCCACATCTGCAAAAGTTCTGGTCCCCTGCAGCTGTGGTCTTGAGGCCCCAGGGTTCCCTGCTAGTCACTTCAAATGCTGTGGGGTCTGGCTTCCAAAGCAGGTCCCTCAAATGCTCAGCTCCTGGCTGGTCAGAGCCCAGCCTCCATCATGGCATTTTGCCAGTTCACTGGAGTCCTACCTCCAACCTATCATACTGTTGTATACATTCCTGCTCAGGGGAACAGTCAAACTGGGTGGTGAAGGGGAAGGAGTGGCACCTCATTGTTACAGCCAGGAACTGCAACAAACACACTTCCCTCTATGCACTCAGGCCTTGTTGCTCCCAACACTCCTGAATACCTCTCCCAGTCTAAGTTTTCCACGCATTGAGCAATAGAGTTTTCAAGCCCTCACTACCAATAGATGCAGCAATATGATCCAACATATGCTGAAGTCAATGGGAGCCGGATCAAGACCTATGTCATATTTCATGCACAGCTCTACAACACGTACACTGCTCCAGTCTTAGCCCTCTCCTGAGCACAGATTACCAGTGAATGCTGAATTGTGTTTTTATTTTATGACATGGGATAAATGTCAATCAGGGGCTTAGCTGGTCTACTCTATTGTCTTGCTCTATTGCCAGAAGCTGGGAATGGACGACAGAGGATGGATCACTTGATGATTACCTTTTCTGTTCATTCCCTCTGGGCACCTGTCATTGGCCACTGTCAGAAGACAGAATAATGAGCTAGATGGACCTTTGGTCTGACCCAGTATGAACGTTCTTATTAAAATGTGAAACCAGAATATTATGGAGTTTCCTACAAACACATTGCAGAAGTAAAGAGAAAGAGAAAGCAATGTAAAATAAAGTTTACTTGAAGATGATGACACCATTAGGTACTGTGTTCAACTACATCTATTTGGTGAAATTACAGGAGTGAGCTACTATTTTCCAAGGTTATCCAATACCTTGAGATATTAATTCCTCCATAAGACTTAACTAAAAGCTGTGTAGCTGTTGAACACTGCACAGCTGTACCACTTACACTGATTTCTCTAAGTGTCCTAGACAAATAATCACATGCCTGGTGCCACAGATACAAAGCAAAAGCCCCATAAGCTCACAAGAGATATGGCTCAAAGCCTTGAACTGAGTCACCACTGGAAGAAACTACAGAAAAGGGGGGTGGGGAGGAGGAATAAGTACAGCCCAGGGTCAGAGTAATAGCAACCCCAAACAGGAGTGGCCTTAGGAGGACCCTTCTTTAGGCTGTGCAAGTGGCTGCAGTAACAGGCATGTGACACAGCTGATCTCTGGAGAAAATAAGAAATGAGTCAACTTCCTTAGAGTACAAGGCTAACTGATTCATAGTAACAACAAAAACAACAAGGAGTCTGGTGGCACCTTAAAGACTAACAGATTTATTTGGGCATAAGCTTTCGTGCACTGAAGAAGTGAGGTTTTTACCCACAAAAGCTTATGCCCAAATAAATCTGTTAGTCTTTAAGGTGCCACCAGACTCCTTGTTGTTTTTGTAGATACAGACGAACACGGCTACCCCCTGATAGTAACAACAAATGACAGCTTTGAAGAAACCCATGCATCCCATTCTCTCCACTTCCCCCAAAATTCACAATGATCAATGATGGAGATCAGGAAGGAAAGAAGTTGCCCTAAGAAAACACCTATCCTGGGAGTAAGAGATGGACATGAGTTTGATGTAGCCTAAGTTTGCATCTACCTAAATTAAAAACATACTGGTTAAAATGGAAATCTACTAGTCAGACAAGATTTCCTTCTATGAAAGGAATGTATCCACTTTGAAATAGAGCAGAAACCGATCCTAAAGCAATGAACATCAAGCAAATCATGATGAAGCCACATCAATAAACATCTGGAAACAAAAAAGGGATGCTGTGTCAGCTGTGGACTCAAACGGTTATCATAAATAGATGTCAAAAGTACAGTTAGCAACATTTTGATTAGTAGGACATTTCAGGGACAAATATGAGTGTGTAGTAAGTGATGTACTTTACGTTTTCCTTTACAAATTGCTACTATTCCCAGCTTGGAACACGGCACTTTTTTTAGTGTGTATTCATAACCCATTTGATACTCGTCATTAAAAAAAAAAGCTATCGACGAAATTTTACTGAATACCAGTCTCTTTAAAAAAAAAATATATAAGATTCTTCCCAAACTGCACTTAGCAGGCCCCGAAGCGGATAAGATCGATTTATAAATTGATTTTGTGTTTATATAATATTTGGCTTACTAAATATGGCAGCTGAAATGTCTAAGGTAATACCTACTGGTGAAGCAGTAGCTAATCAGCTGCAGCCTCTGCTGCAAACTGTTGCCAACCTGAGTATGTAAGAATCCAGTTTCTGTTTTCTACACCCAGAGGATCACTATTAGGTCATTTTCTTACACTTTTCTAATGGCCAGGACCATGGCAGAGTTCACAGCACTGACCAGTGCATATCAGGAATACATAATTCAATTAAATAATCTTTCAGTGAGGTTAAGTAGCACAGTAGGCTGATTTCACCTTTAGAGAATTGGTTCGTATCCCGATCAAAAGGAAAATGAGTTGGATGGTCTCCTCCTAGTCTCTAGTGGACATTTACACCAACTGACTACAGGTTAGAATTCCTAACAAAGTTCATGCCCCACTTCCTGAGGCCTGTCTGTGCTGGAAAAGATGGGGTCTGGGGGACTTCCTTCTTAATTTGAGTGAATATATTTGGTCATAAAAATGAGAAAAGACTAGCACTTTATGGAACTAGGCACAGTACAGAAAAATTCTGTACACTCTTCCTACACACAACTCTGCCAGTACACATGATCTTTACTTGCAATGCCATTTACTGCAGTGCAAGACCTCTCCAAGTGGAAAGGCTGTCAACTTTGGAAGACTGAAAAACAACCTTCTGTTGCAGACAAATATTCACTTGGGCAAGGTCACAAAATTCTTCTAATGCCAACTTAAACTGGATTTAAATCCATTATACTCAGAAAGGAAAGGCTATTTTACACTTTAATCCACTGGGTCTTGGCTAATGGAGGAAGGAAGAACTCAATGGAATTCATGGAAATACTACCAAGTAAACAAACAATCATCATCATCATACTTCATTGGCATGACAAGGTATGCAAGTGCTTCCAACATGCTGCAGTGGGACAGAACCTTCTCATGTCCATATGTCATTACTATCTACTTCTGATAGTAGCTGGATAGCATAATACTATCCCTGCCTTCTCATTTCCAATTCTCAAAAGAAGCTATGAAGTATCTGTTGATTTGTAAACAAACATTAAAATGGAGACATAGTATGGTGTATTTGTTACTGCTAGATGCATTTCTGTAATGACGTAAATGGTGCTAGAAAAGCCTTAAACAAACAACCAATAAAAAAAAAATGCAGTGATATTCCACTGGGAATCAATACTGTATGTTTGCTGTGCATCTGCTGTATGGAATAAGTTTTTCACAGCCCTTTCAACCAATCTAGGAAACATAACAAATCTGGCTATTTTGAAGCAGTGTCTCAGCTGCAGTCACTTCACAGAGAACATGCCACTCAGTAAGCCTTCCGTTTCAACTTACTTTATTTTTATTACTATTGTTCTATGCTATATTCCTAAACAAGATCAGACAAAATTCCCAACTACTGTGGAAAACTGCTGTCAGTCAAGCCTCCTGGCAAACACCACTGAATCTGAAAGCATTATCCACTGGCAGAGGATCTAAAATGTCTGTAAAAAGATGCCAGGCATGTATGGCAAGTGATTCTGCCAGTATCATCTTTACCTTAGGGTTTTACAATTTCAGTCCTTGGTAGACAATATTATCAGAAAATGTATCAAAGAAAAATTGCCCATTTCTTTAGGAATGTATAAAATGCACCAATTAAGTGTCTGACCAGGCATACAAATGTAAGCAAACATTGACCAATGTCAGCTGAACTGAGCTCCTTTATCATCACCTCAAATCAGTCCATTATCACTCTGAGTAGATAAGCTTTACACTGTGTCCTGAAGGTCAACAAACCTGGGCTTTGTTGGCTCAAAAGTGGGGGATGCATTCCCCACTGAGAACCAGGGCTTAAATCTAGGGAGTGTTAGGCCTTGGCTACACTCGGGACTTCACAGTGCTGCCGCGGCAGCGCTGTGAAGCGCGAGTGTAGTCGCGCTGCCAGCGCTGCGAGAGAGCTCTCGCAGCGCTGTATGTACTCCACCTCTCCGAGGGGAGTAGCTTGCAGCGCTGCGAGGGAGCGTGCGGCACTGCAGGCTCTGATTACACTGGCGCTTTACAGTGCTGTACTTGCTGTGCTCGGGGGGGGGGGGGGGGGGGGGGGTTTCACCCCCCCGAGCATAGCAAGGTGCAGCGCTGTACAGCGCCAGTGTAGCCAAGGCCTCAGATGCTTTTCAGATGATTGTCAACAGCTGTGACAGTACAAAGGGAAAGAAACAGACTTAAAGGCAGTCCCAAACATGAAACTGTGTCATCTAAAATAGGCAAATAAAGCACTGGATTAGGTCTCAGGAGATCTAAGTTCCATGGGCAAATTTCTTGCGTGTCCTTGGGTAAGTCACTTTGATCTATTTGTGCCTTATTTACACTATGTCTACATCTATCCAGCAGGTAGAGAATCCTTCTCTACTTCATAGCAGCATTTTGAAGATAAAAACATTAATGTTTTTGAGGTGCTTAAATATTACAGTGATGAATACCTTAGGCCTGGTCCACACTAAGCCCCCAGTTCGAACTAAGATACGCAACTTCAGCTACGTGAATAACGTAGCTGAAGTCGAAGTATCTTAGTTTGAACTTAAAGGTACTTACCGCGGGTCCACACGCAGCAGGCAGGCTCCCCCGTCAACTCCGCCTACTCCTCTCGCAGAGCAGGATTACCGGCGTCGATGGCGAGCACTTCCGGGGTCGATTTATCGCGTCTAGACAAGACGCGATAAATCGATCCCAGAAGATTGACTGCTGGCCGCCGAACCAGCGGGTAAGTATAGACGTACCCTTAGATAAATTAGACATTTTTTCTACTCTCAGGCACAGCATTATTAATAAAGAGGTCATCAGCTGCAACAACAATTAAATAATTGCTCAATACCTTGAAGAGACTCTGAATACTAGGCTCAACCCTCCACTTTTATGTAGAATCTGAAACCTCACTATTATTCAGTGTTCTTAGCAACAAAGCCCGATGCCAACTCTGTCCACATATCTATTCAAGTGACACCATCATAGGACCTAATCACATCAGCCACTCCATCAGGGGCTCGTTCACCTGCACATCTACAATGTGATATATGCCATCATGTGCCAGCAATACCCCTCTGCCATGTACATTGGCCAAACCAGACAGTCTCTACACAAAAGAATAAATGGACACAAATCTGACATCAGGAATCGCAACATTCAAAAACCAGTAGGTGAACACTTCAACCTCTCTGGTCACTCAGTAACAGACTTAAAGATGGCAATTTTGCAACAGAAAAGCTTCAAAAACAGACTCCAACGAGAAACTGCTGAACTGGAATTAATTTGCAAACTAGATACAGTGAAACCCCGCTATAACATGCCCCCGCGATAACGCGAATTCGGATATAACGGGATCATAAGGTGGCTCTGGCCACCCCAAGAAAAAAAAAAAAAAAAAAAAATGATGTGCCTTCCCCACTGACTCTTCCCCCGTGCCCCTGCTTCCCCTTTTGGCGAGAAGAGCCGTTCTCCTCCCCAGCTGCTCCTCGCTCTTCCTCTGCCCCTTGCACGTCTCCCCTGCTCTCCCCAAGTGTTTTCCTCTCTCGCTGCATGGTTGAGAGCCCCCGCTGCTGGAGCAGGCTGACTAGCAGGGATGCTACAGAAACAGTGGTACGAACTCTGCTCTGAATATCAGCAACTCCTCAGCGTCAAACACTGCAATCGGCTCTCCAGGTGGAGGGGAGTCGGCTGAGCACCTTTGTACAGATCTCTAGAGAGCCGCTCCAGCCCCAGTCTGCCAGGTCCCAAAACTCCGGTTTTCAAAGTCCAAACCCAGCCATTCTCAGGCTGGTTCTGGCTCATTTAATAGGTTGATTAGATTGTGCTGTCACTAATTATTGCTACACCCTTTCAGTTACCGTTATGGGCAGTTCGCCAAGACAAATCGTTTTCTGCCCAAGAGAAACTGACCGGCTTGAAACTGTACATTTTCGTAACCCCGCTATAATGCGACCCCGCATTTATCACAATCACATTTTTGGACCCCAATCACATTATTGCAGGGTTTCACTGTACCATTAACTTGGGCTTGAACAGAGACTGGGAATGGCTGGGTCATTACACAAATTGAATTTATTTCCCCATGTTAAGTATCCTCACACCTTTTGTCAACTGTCTGAAATGGGCCATCTTGATTATCACTACAAAAGTTTTTTTCCCTCCTGCTGATAATAGCTCATCTTAATTAATTAGCCTCTTAGAGTTGGTATGGCAACTTCCACCTTTTCATGTTCTCTGTATGTGTGTGTGTATGTGTGTATATATCTTCTTACTATATGTTCCATTCTTTGCATCTGATTAAGTGGGCTGTAGCTTATGCTCAAGTAAATTTGTTAGTCTCTAAGGCCTTGGCTACACTTGCGAGTTACAGCGCTGTAAAGGCTCCCCCAGCGCTGTAACTCACTCCCCATCCACACTGGCAAGACATTTGCAGCGCTGTATCTCCATGGTTGCAGCGCTGCATGTACTCCACCTCTCCGAGAGGAACAGCAAGTATTGCGCTGCCGCTGCAGCGCTGCGGCGCCAGTGTGGCGGCCCAATGCGCTGTGAATGGCCTCCAGAATTATTTGGCAGTATCCCACAATGCCTGTTCTAGCCACTCCGGTCATCAGTTCAAACTCTACTGCCCTGGCCTCAGGTAACCAACCATGTGACTGACCCTTTACATTCCCCGGGAATTTTAAAAATCCCCTTCCTGTTTGCTCAGCCCGGCGTGGCGTGGCGTGCTATCAGCGAATCTTTCCAGGTGACCATGCCTCCACGCGCCAAGCGAGCCCCAGCATGGAGCAATGGCGAGTTGCTGGACCTCATCAGTGTTTGGGGGGAGGAAGCTGTACAGTCCCAGCTGCTCTCCAGCCGTAGGAATTACGATACCTTCGGGAAGGTATCAAAGGACATGATGGAAAGGGGCCATGACCGGGACGCCCTGCAGTGCAGGATTAAAGTGAAGGAGCTGCGGCGTGCCTACCGCAAAGCCCGCGACGCAAACGGCCGCTCGGGTGCTCCCCACGCGACCTGCCGATTCTACAAAGAGCTGGATGCGATACTTGGGGTTAACCCCACCTCCACTCCGAGCACCACCATGGACA